>NW_024412423.1:26265541-26462704 GCF_014898765.1 Herpailurus yagouaroundi | reverse complement strand
TGCTCTGACGCCCATCTTCTCTTTTCTTCTCAATGATTTCCCTCTTCGGTTATGCCCTTTCACCCACAACAATTTCTTTTCTTCTTATTGGAACATGCCCATCAGGTGCAAGCATCCTTTAGCATCTCCTGTGTTGGTAAAAACATTCCCTTGAATCCACATCCCCCTCCAACTGGTGCTTCATTTCTCTGCTTGTCTGCACAGCAAAACAGTTTGAAAATGTTGTTTATACTGGCTGTCACTGCTTCCTTACCTTTCACTGACTCCATCCTGGCTTCCCTCCAGGAAACCATCACTCCACTGAAAAAACTTGAGTCAAGGTCATGAGTGAATTCCATGTTGGCGAATTCTATCACTCTTTCTCATCCTCAGCCTCTTATAAACATTGGACACAGTTGACCAGTCTCTCTTGAAAATACTTTCTCTTGGCTTCCACGGCACCATTCCCCCAGTCTCCTTTTCTGACTCCTCCTCTTCTATTCAATCTCTAAATGTTGGGTTGAGCCAGGCTAAGATCTAGACTTGTGCCGCCCACCTGTAGCTAGGGTGAAATAAGATTTGCCGTAAGGATAAAATGCACTCTGAATTTCAAAGACTTAGTGTGGAAACAAGAAGAATACAAAATATCTCATTAAAATTGTCTGTGAGTATATATTGAAATACTATGTTGGACATTTTTAGTTATTAAAATTCATTTCATCTGTTTCTTTTTACCTTTTAAATAAGGCTATTAGAAAATTTAAAATGACAGGGGCGCCTGGGTAGCTCAGCTGGTTGAGCATCCAACTTCAGCTCAGGTCATGATCTCATAGTTTGTGAGTTCGAGCCCCGCATCGGGCTCTGTGCTGACAGCTCAGAGCCTGGAGCCTGCTTCGGATTCTGTGTCTCCCTCTCTCTCTTCCCCTCCCCTGCTTGCACTCTGTCTCTCTCTCTCTCTTTCTCAAAAATAACCATTAAAAGAAATTTATAAAATAAAATTCAAAATTACATGGTGTTTCACATATATATATTTAGTTTATTATTTTGAGAGAGAGAGAGCATGTGCAAGCAGGGGAGGGGCAGAGAGACAGGGAGAGAGAGAATCCCAAGCAGTCTCCACACTGTCAGCACAGAGCCCCATGTGGGGCTCTATCTCACAAATCATGAGATGATGACCTGAGCAGAAATCAAGAGTCAGAGGCTTAACCAACTGAGCCACCTGGGCGTCCCTCACATATATTTCTATTGGACAGGGTAGTTCTAGATCTTTTCCCAATCAAATTTCTCATTTCATCTTTTTATCCCATTCTATAGCTTTACATAACATCTCTATGTGGATGCCCAAATTTAGACCTCTAACTCTGACCTCTCGTTTCAAGTCCAGACTTAACTATCCAGCTGGTCCTTGAACTTCCATTTAAACGTCTAACAGGTGTCTCACTGTTACCATGTCAAAACTAGAATTTTCTTTTTTCTTCCAGCCCCATTATGTTACTTGCTAAGTTTCCTATCCCGATCTGTCCAGTTACTCAAGCCAAAATTTGAGTCATCCTCGATCACTTTATTTTCTGTACTCACTTCACCCAATCTTCCAGCAAGCCTTGTTGGTTCCACCTTCAAATTACATTTTGAATTCCACCCATTTTTCATCTCTTCTGCCACTACCCCAGTCTAAGCCACTGTCACCTCCTACCCACACTACTCTAACAGCTTCCTAAATGCTCTCTTTGCTTTCACTCTTGTAACCATTACAGTCTCTGTCCCATATTTGAGAGTGATCTCTTTTGTACATAAACCAAACGATGTCATTCCTCTTACTTAAACCCTCCAGTGACTTCTCATTGTACGTAGAATAAAATCCACACCTACAATAGCATGCAAGGCTCAGCCTAAGTCTGATCCCTACTTATCTCCCTAACCTCATTCCATGCCACGCTTTTCCCCTCGACATAACAATTTCTGGGGTGCCTGGGTGGCTCAGTCGGTGGAGCCTCCGACTCTTGATTTTGGCTCTGGTCGTGATCTCAGGGTCATGGGATTGAACCCCACGTGGGGCTCTGCGCTGACAGCATGGAGCCTGCTTGGGATTCTCTCTCTCTCACTCTCTCTCCCCTCCCACACTTGTGTGCACATGCGCTCTCTCTCTCAAAATAAATAAACATTAAAAAAATTATAACAATTTCCAGTCTCACTGGCCTTCCTTCCCCACTCTGATCTCGTCAAGTTTGTCGTTGCCTCAGGTCCTTTGTATGGTGCTCTCCCCTCTGCCTCAAATGCTCTGCTCCCAGAGTTTTGTATGTCAACTCCTCTTCCTCCTTAAGATCTCAGCTCAGGAGCACCTGGGTGGCTCAGTCGTTTAAGCACCCAACTTCGGCTCAGGTCATGATGGCACGGTTTGTGGGTTCGAGCCCACATCGGGCTCTGGGCTGACAGCTCGGAGCCTGGAGCCTGCTTCAGATTCTGTGTCTCCCCCTCTCTCTGTCCCTCCCTCTCTCCCCCTCTCTCTCTCAAAAATAAATAAACATTAAAAAAAAAATCTCAGCTCAAATCCTGCCTCCTTAGAGAGGCCATCCCTGTGAGTGGCAGTCTGTTCGGGTCACTTCCTATCTAGTCATACTCACACACTCTCCTTCCTCTTTTCTTTCTCTTGCTAAAATGTTTTGTGTCATTTCCTTTTTAGTGTCTGTCTCCCTTTAAAAGCGTAAGCTCTTCAGGAGCAGGGACTTCGTGTGTCTTATTTGTACCTGCATTCTCATCATCTTGGATAAAGCTTGGTCTAGAGTAGGCACTGAAAATAGTTTTGAGTGATAAATGGCAAAATAAATATTAATTATATGGATTTTTTTTCAACGTTTATTTATTTTGGGGACAGAGAGGGACAGAGCATGAACGGGGGAGGGGCAGAGAGAGAGGGAGACACAGAATCTGAAACAGGCTCCAGGCTCTGAGCTGTCAGCCCAGAGCCCGACGCGGGGCTCGAACTCACGGACTGCGAGATCGTGACCTGGCTGAAGTCGGACGCTTAACCGTCTGCGCCACCCAGGCGCCCCATAATTATATGGATTTTTAAAAAGAAGGAACGAATGACATTTTTGGGGGGAATAACTTTATTTTGGAATGAATAATGTGGGATGTTTTAGAAACTAAGCCACAACTTAAAGAATATAATGCATTAGGCCTTAATAGATATTAACCCCTTAGTGGAATTGAGCTTGTTATGTTCAGCAAACATTGAGGACCTCTCATTTGCACGACAAACTCTCTGTGCCCTCAGAATTGGAGGAGCTGAGAGAACAGTGGGTCATTGAGCCTGAGAAGCAAAGAGGAGGGTGACATCATAGGAGAAAAGTGTGTGCACATTGGCCCAGGGAGAGGGGAGGGATAGAAGGAGTAGAGGGGTGGTCAAGGGCAAGTGTTAGCTCCTGACTTTAATTCAGCCTAGATTTTAGCTCAAGCTAAAAGGAACCAAGACAATTATTTCTTTAGCATCTGGGTCAGTATGCATAGTAGGTTTTCAATAAGTGCTTTCTGGTAGAGTGAATAAATAAGCTTATGAATCAGAAAGAAAATTCAGGAAAGGTAAAGTCTTAACATTTCTGACCTTGGACACATTGGAAGTGTCTAGGAAGCAAATGAAAAAGAATGCACATGAATTGGAAATTATGAGGTAGAGACAAGGTTGAATTGGACACTCAAAGGTACACTAGCCTGAGGATTTGGGAATAAGAATAATTTCTTCTTCTCGTTCTGCTTCACGCCCCCAGAGTTGAATCAACCTCAGAGTTCCTGTTGACCTCAGGAGAGGATTCCAAATACACAAATCAGGAAAACAGAGGGAGGAAAATCTTTGAATGTTAACCAGCAAAAACATCCAGCTTGGAGGTGTCTCATTTTTCCCCAGTCCCAATTAGATACACTCTGACATGTAAAAGAGAAGTAATGATGGGGTGAAGCAGGGAGGTACTATCTGAAGGTGACAACGTGAACCTGATAATCTATGTCCAGATTATACCTCTGCTGTGCTCCGTTTTGGGGAGCTTCTGGATTTGAATCTAAAAGTGATATCTGGAAAAGAGATAATAATTTGTGCTCACATAGCACTTTTCATCTGAAGGTCTCCAAGCACTTTACAAAGAAATAAGTATTATTATCCCAGATGGAAGGACTCAGACAGAGGGGGTGCTGCCCTTTCCAGCAAATTGGAGAGTAGAAACCCTTGGGCGTCTGACACAGCCCTAGGCTATAAATTATTGAACCCTGTCCTCCCTTCATTGGGAGCTGGGACTATCAATGCTGTGACTTTGCATAAATAATTAAATAAACAAGCAAGCAAACAAACATCAGGCTCTACTCCTAAGAATTTTAGCATGTGTTCAAAACATAGGACAATGGGTGGTTTTAAAACCACTGAATTTGGGGTAAAGTCTAGCTACTTAGGATAAGAAAAGCGGTTATTCTAATACTAGCTAACATGTGCCAGGCATTGTTTTAAGTAGCCTACATATTATATTTAAGCCTCACAACAACTGTAACGAGGGAGAACCTATTATCACTTTACCCATTTTACAGCTGAGGCCACAGAGACACAGAGAAGTTAAGTAACTCGGCCAAAAAATCAGCTAAGCAAGTGGCAGTGCCTGAATTCAGATGTGGACAGTCTGAGCCCATCGCTCACACTCTCAGCCAGTTACTCGGTGCCAGATACCGTGAAGCATTTTGCATGAATTATCTCATTGAATCCTCACAAAACCCCTAAGAGGTAGATACATCATTACCCCAGTATTAGCGGGGGAGGAAACCAAGGCTTAGAAAGGTGAAGTGACCTGCTCACATTCTAGCAGGGGTGGAGCCAGGATTTTGAACCCTGGACAAAACAGCACAAAACAGGCAAGGCGTGGAGGTTTGGGTGCCGTTTCTGCCACTAACTAAGCTGCGTGACCTTGAGCAAATCAAATCATCTCCGCGGCCTCTGTCTACCTCTGAGAAAAGAAGACATCGGGCTACATTGATGCTGAAGTCCTTCCCAGGGCTAATATCCTCAGATTCTCAGTATCTGTTTTCTGTTTAGTCCCCTGTTTGAAACTCCTTGGAGGAAAAGAAATTAACCACACAGAACCTGAGAGTCACTCTGGAAGCCAAATTTAGAAAACAGATCTCAAAAGGAGAAAAAAGAAGTTTACAAAATGTCTTTATTTAGAAAACGAGACTGTCCTGCAGTGTTTGGCTGGATTTGTAAGACTCAGCGACCACATAAAAGCCAGACACATCTCCTCCACGAGCCAGTTCTCCTGGTCGTAGTGACTCGTGTAACCTGGTTCAGTGGCCAGAAATGGCCACTGAATCGGCTAAAGCTGGAAGAAGCCCATCCTGTGTAGGAGGGATCTGGGAGAAGGAGCCAAGCTTTTCATGTGGGTGTTCTATCTCGAATTCAGAATGTCTATACCATTCTGTCTACTTCTGTTTTTATTCTCAGTGATTATTATATAGTGACACAGCCCACTGCTACCATGAACCAGTTTTTTCACAACCTGGTGGGGAGCCATGGTATAGTCAACAGGTCTGGCTTTCTATTTCTCCGGGTTGTTCTGTTCAAAAGTGTGAGCTTGAGCCACAGGAAACACAATTATCTTAAAGAGGTGTATCTATACACTCCCATGTTCGTGGCAGTGCTGTTCGCAACAGCCCAGGTACAGAAACAACCCAGATGTCCATCAGTGAATGAGTGGATAAAGATGGGACATGTCACTCTCTAAAAAATTATTATTATTCAGCCTTAAAAAAGAAAACAATTCTATTTGCCACAAACGGGTGAACCTAGAGGACATTATGCTAAGCAAAATGAGCCAGACACAGGAAGACAAATACTGCACGGTATCATTTATGGGTGGAATCTTAAAACACAACAAAACAAAAGAATAAAATAAAATAAAATGAAAGTTAGACTTACAGAAACAGAATAGAATGGCGGTTGTCAGGGGCTGGGGAGTGGGGGAAGGGGGAGAGATTGGCAAAAGAGTGTAAACTTTCATTTATAAAATGAATAAGCTCTTAGGATCTAAAGTACACAGAGTGAGTATAGTTGATAACACTATAGATAACACTTTATCTATCTATGTAGAAAACGATTGGCTTTTGCACTTTATATTACACTTTTGTCCATGATACCTCAATTAAGCTGAAAAAATAAAAATAAAGAGAAAAAAATAAAACAAACGAAAAACCTCCCAAAAGTGTGAGCTTTGAGTCTGTGATAAATCTTGGCCCTATTAGTAGACTTTGTGGTCTTGGGACAGTCACATCAATTCTCGCAATGTCTCAGTTTTCCTCATCTGTTTGTAAAATGTTGCCTCCACCCCTTGGTCTCCAGTGGTATACGTTTCAGATAGTCTGCCACTGACAGAAGTATCTGGGAGAGGTTAGGGACCTCTCCGATGACAACAGGGTGAGGCAGAGAGATGTGGTAGTGGTGTGCACAAAGCAAGCATTTGGTCAACGACGAACCTGAACGGGAATCCTAAGTCTGTCATTTGGGCAAGTTATTAATCCTCTACAAGTCTCTTCAGCTTGTAAAATGCAAAAATGTTGAGGTATGGAAATATAAACACGAAGCTCCTGACATACGATAGACCATTAATAAATGGCCTATTATTATTTTTATGATCAGTTGTTGAATTATGACTAGTTAGCAGGTTCAGAATATCAAGATTTATTTTCTTTTTTGTCTATTAAACTTTTAAAATGTTTATCCATTTTTAAAGAGAGAGAGAGACAGAGAGAAAGCAGGGGAGGGGCAGAGAGAGCTTGAGATTGAGAATCCCAAGCAGGCTCCATGCTGCCAGCACAGAGACTGACGCCGGGCTTGAACTCAGGAACAGTGAGATCATGACTTGAGCCAAAATCAAGAGTTGGATGCTCAACCGATTGAGCCACCCAGGTGCCCAATCAAGATTTATTTTCTAAAACATGCACACTAATTCACTTTGATCGCCAGGAAAGAGCCAATTGGGTGTGTCCTTCTAGGAAACCAGACACCCTGCTTTTCTATACTAAAGGCTTGAGGCTAATTCTGGAAGCTGGACAGGAAACCTGGACAGGTACTTCTCTTCCCCTTAGAAGTCTCTGCCTACGGCCCCACTTTCTGTGGCCACGGGAATTCTAGTAGTCTGCTGGGATTTCAAAACTTTCCTTTTGTTCTGAAGAGGGTAAAATTATAATGCAATAATTCCCAACCCTTTTTAGCATCAGACTTTCATCTTAAGGCCAAAAAATAATTTCAAGGAATCCCATACAATGAAAGTTCTATTTGAAGTAGTTTTTTAAAAAAATTTTTTAATGTTTATTTATTTTTGAGAGAGAGCATGCAAGCAGGGAAGGGGAAGAGAAGGATGGAGACACAGAATCCAAAGCAGGTTCCAGGCTCTGAGCTGTCAGCACAGAGACCGATGCAGGGCTTGAACTCACAAACTGCAAGATCATGACCTGGGCCGAAGTCAGGTGCTTAACTGACTGGGCCACCCAGGTGCCCCGGAAGTAGCTTTTGATTAAGAACATACATGATAACAATTAGAAACAGTATGAAGTTAGAGGATCCTCTGAAACATTTTTTTTTAAACAGGTAGTATACGAGCCTGATATAACATTCACACAGTACAAAAGGGTATAGTACTTTCACTCGCTCCTCAGTCACTCAGTGCCCTTCCCAGAGCCCCCTGTTGTTTCAGTTTCTGCTGTGTCCTTTCAAAGGTAATCTATGCTTTACAAATACTTACATATTTATCCTTTAAAACAAGACAAAATGATAGGATATCTTTCCACTGTTCTTCATACCTAACAATGTCTTGTTATACTTTAAATTATTTTTAACGTTTGTTTATTTTTGAGAGAGAGAGACAGACAGAGCACGAGCAGGGGAGGGGAGAAGAGAGAGGGAGACACAGAATCCGAAGCAGGCTCTAGGCTCTGAGCTGTGAGCACAGAGCCTGACATGGGGCTCGAACTCAAGAACCATGAGACCATGACCTGAGCCGAAGCCAGACGTTCAACGGATTGAGTCACCCAGGCGCTCCCTGTCTTGTTATACTTTAAAATGGGTCTGTGAAAAAAGGAAAGAGGATGTGTGTTTTTGTTCATCATGGTGGCATCTACTATTGAAAAGTTGAATTGTATCCGTGAAAATACAGAAAGTCCAAGTGTACATTAACTACACAGCACTTAGAGATTCTCAGCTCTAAGTTGGGAACCACGGGTATAAGAAAGTTAACAGTAATATTCAACATTAATTTCGGCCCTTACTCTGTATTAGGCATTGTTCTAAGCACTTTACACTTATTATCGCATATAATCCACATCCTTCAAATCCTTCTCTCAGCTTAAGTGTTATCTCCTCAGAGAAGCTTTCTAGTATCCAAGTTTACCTGCCCTCTCCCCTTTCCATTATTCCCTATCATTTCATCCTATTTATTTCCTTCAGGAGACGAACCTCTATAAGCAATTAGTTACCTATCTGTCTATTTGTTTACTGTTGCTTTTCCCAACAGTACAGGCTTTAAGAGCAGGGACAGTGTCAGTTTGGTTCCCTGCAGTATATCCAGTGGCCCGTAGTGTGCCTCAGTGTTTGGCACAGAGGAGCCATTCAACTGGATATTAGTATATAACGAGCAATGAAACAACTTTATGGGGTAAACCCTATGATGATCTCCATTATACATATGAGGAAACGAAGGCCTAGAGAGAAAAACGGGCTCATCCCAAAGTTTGTGAATTACAAAATTGATTTGAAACCCAGCTCTGCTTGACCCCAGAATGCAAGTTCTTTACCACTCTGGTCTCCGGAACCGAGGTCTCAGTACAGTCCTGGCTGTGTGTGATCTTGAGTAAGTTCCTTTTCCTCCCTGGGACTGGGTGGTCCACTGAGAAACAGGAGAGTGAAGTTAGCAATATTCCTTACAGTGACGTTCTGTGACATGGGAGATCGTGATCTACGAAAATATAAAGGGGAACGTTGAAGGGGCCAACAAGACTGGCTCTCTTAAGAGAGCTGACTTTAGATCGTTTTCTTCCTTCCCTCCTTTCTTCACTGAAGATTTGCTGATCTCTGTTCTATGCCAGCCACTGTGTTATAGTGCTCCAGAGACTAATAGGACATAGTCCCTGCCGTTAAGGTGCCTGGTCTAATGGGTCTAATGCAAACCCACTAACAGCTGCTTTTAGTATAGGTCGGTGCCATCCAGTAATATGTATGAGGCCCATGGTTACATGAAAGAGGAAGGGATTAATTCCATCATGTTATGTGTATGGTGCTGGGGATGGAGGTAGATGTGAGGAAGGGAGAGATGAGGTATAATGCTGAGCTGGGCTTTGGGGAAAGAATAGTTTTCCCAGATGGACAAGGTTGAGGTAAGGCTTCTGGACACAAGAGACATTATCTGTGGAAGCACAGCAAGAAACAGCATGCTGTGCTGAGGATTCCTGGGGTGGTGTGTTGGCTCCCAGCATATGGAGCTGGTTAGGTAGAGGGAGCCCATGAAGAGTCATGCTGAAGAGTCTGTGGACTTGAGTCCTCCGAGCCGTGGCATGGCCAACTCATATCTACATTTCATCTTTAGAAGGGTGACTCTGACGGTGGTAGCACTGGAGGAGGGCGATGGGGCAAAGGGTGCAGAGACTAGTTAGGAAGTGCGGTGGTAGCCGAGGTGAGAGATGATGAGCACTTGGACCTCAGGCATTCACAGCAGGGCTGGAGAGGATACACTGGAAATTTTTTAAAAGGTAGAGCAGAAGGACTTGGTGATTGATTGGATGAGGGAAAATAAGGGGAGACCATGGGACTTATTTGAAGGGACCAGGTGGCCAAGTATAAAATACTGCCATTGACAACTATAGCCAGTTTGGAGTGGGGTGGGAGAAATAACACTGTTGGCTTTGGGTACGTTAAGTTTGAGGTGTCTCTTCGACAGCTAGGGAAGGTTTAGCTCAATCCTTCCTTTCCAGAATAGCTGTCCAAGCCTAAGCCAGACATCCCTGGGCTGGCTTCCTGCGGGGCCCAGGCAGGGGTAAAATTCTCTAAGACCTGAGTAGAATTCCTGAGTTCCACATCCTTCAAGGATATAAGAATAAGCTGGGTATTGAAAACTAGATCCTTATTGATAGGAGGAGAATGGATCCTGGATTTGCTTTTTTAAATCAGATGCCGGCTCCAGTGGACCAAACCCTTCTGCCTCTTGCAAGCATCAGACTTCTACAAAGAAACCTTGTCCTATGGAGCAGCCAGCCTCTGGCCCTGACAGGCTCTGGCTCTCAAGCTGGCTCCAGAGAAGCCCCCTACCTCCCTTAGGGAAGAGCTTTTTTAAAAGAAGATGAGGTTGTGCAGCGCCTGGCCCTGTCTAGCAGCTGCAGAAAGCCCAGAGTCTTGGGAATGGACCCACTCCCAGCCACCACCCTGGTGGCGTTAGGTGTCCTCGATGCCGAGACAAGACTCCACGTAGCCCTAACTCTTTCCAAAAATGATGGGACTGGAATCCTTCCCCACCTCAATTCATACCTCTAGAGCTCACTAGGTGTTGGCAGGGCCGAACACGTGGGGTCGACTAGGGGCCGGCCTCTAGGGTCCTGCCAAGGAAGGGGACAACCCAGGAGGTGGAGGGCTGGCCCGCCACACCTCGCGTGGAAATCTCCCTGGCTGCTCCAGCTGATGGCCAAAAGGCAGGGGCACACCCTGTGTCCCACTCCCACTTTCATAGGACGGTGCCAGAATCCCTTATCTCTACTCCGTCCTCTCGTCACACACTGCCCTACTGTCCTGCCCATAAATCCCAAGAGCTAAGGTAGCGCGATTCCTCCCGCGCCCCTGCGGGCCCCGAAGCCGGGCGCTAAGGCAGTGCAGTCCCAAGCTTCCCCTGCAGAAGCCGCGCTCCTCACTCGGTCCGGGGGGTAGAGGGGGCGCGAGAGAGCAAGTGGGCGGGCGTCCTATTCTCCGCATCCTCCTCCAGGTCCTGGCGCGCAGGGTGGGAGCGCCGCGCGGCTCCGCGCTGCGCATCGCGGCCCGCTTGCCGCCTGCCCCCTGCCCTAGCTGGGCCGCCTCCCCGGGCTGCCGGTGGAGGGCTACGAGGCGCTAACGTTACGCTGTTTCCGGTTTTCTAGCGGGCTCTGTTTCCCCTCCCAAGGCGGCGGCGGCGGAGCGGCGGAGCCCCCCAAATGGCCTGGCCAGATGCGGCAGGTTTGCTGCTCAGCGCTGCCGCCGCCGCCACTGGAGAAGGCTCGGTGCAGCAGCTACAGCGACAGCAGCAGCAGCAGCGGCAGCAGCAGCAGCAGCAGCAGCGGCAGCAACAGCGGCAGCAGCGAGAGGAGCAGCAGCAGCAGCAGCAGCAGCAGCAGCAGCGAGAGCAGCAGCAGGAGCAGCAGCAGCAGCAACAGCAGCATCTCCCGTCCCGCTGCGCCCCCAGAGCCGCGGCCGCCGCAACAGCCGCAGCCCCGCAGCCCCGCAGCCCGGAGAGCCGCCGCCCGCTCTCGAGCCGCAGCCGCCGGCGGCATGAGGCGCGACCCGGCCCCCGGCTTCTCCATGCTGCTCTTCGGTGTGTCGCTCGCCTGCTACTCGCCTAGCCTCAAGTCGGTGCAGGACCAGGCGTATAAGGCACCCGTGGTGGTGGAGGGCAAGGTACAGGGGTTAGCCCCGGCCGGCGGCTCCAGCTCCAACAGCACCCGAGAGCCGCCTGCCTCGGGTCGGGTGGCGCTGGTAAAGGTGCTGGACAAGTGGCCGCTCCGGAGCGGGGGTCTGCAGCGCGAGCAGGTGATCAGCGTGGGCTCCTGTGCGCCGCTCGAAAGGAACCAGCGCTACATCTTTTTCCTGGAGCCCACGGAGCAGCCCTTAGTGTTTAAGACGGCCTTTGCCCCCATCGACACCAACGGCAAAAACCTCAAGAAAGAGGTGGGCAAGATCCTGTGCACTGACTGCGGTGAGTCGCCCCCTCCCTCTGCTAGAGAAAGGGG
Organism: Herpailurus yagouaroundi; assembly: GCF_014898765.1. Taxonomy (NCBI): domain Eukaryota; kingdom Metazoa; phylum Chordata; class Mammalia; order Carnivora; family Felidae; genus Herpailurus; species Herpailurus yagouaroundi. The sequence continues at coordinate 26,450,740 of NW_024412423.1, read as the reverse complement.
GGAGGGGAGAGGTGGTAGAGAATGGGGGTGGGGCGGAGAGGTGCTGCAGGTGCCCAGGCCTGGCAGCGGCGGGCTGCTGGGGGGTGGGGCCGCCCCTGGGCAGGGCGCCTGGCACGGGTGGGTGAGGGGGTTGGGGTTGGGGAGAAGGAGGCTCGGCCCCCCCCCCCCCCCCCCGCGGCCCCCGGGGGAAGGCGCTGGCCTGTGCCAGCAGCGATCTGCGGCTGATGTATGGCAAGTGGAGCTGGAAAGCTGCCATCATAGCCCAGTAGCGGCAGGAAAAACGGAGAAGTCCGGGCGGTGCTGGCCCGAGGCTCAGTGAGTCAGGAGTGACCCTCGGAGGCCTTGCCCGCTCTGCTCCCATGGGCCTGCCTTGCTCAGGCTGGAGAGGGTCTGCAGGAGCAGCCGGGCAGACTCCCAGCTTGTGAAGGCCTCCGCTTACAAGTTCTCCTAGGGAATGATGGCCCCCGCCCCCTCCTTCCTCTCCTGGGCTCCGGGTTCTGCTCATCCACACCGCTGGCGCAGACAGAGTTGGACTTTTTATGCTACTGTTTTCCGTCCTCCATGTGGCTCGGGTGTTTTCTTCATTGTGATTGCCCGTCTTTGCTAAGCAGTTAGCATGCTTTCTCTTAACGTCCAGGACCATCGAGCAGACACCTCTCTTGGCTGTTTCTGGGAGATTTCACTAGGTCTGTTGATGGTGATGACGGTGAAAGAGAGTAACTTACTTCTGCCGAATGCTGTAAGTTCAAGCTCTGACATCTTACTGGCAGGATGTGTTGACTGCGTCTCTGATCTTCATGGTTTTGGGCGCTGCACAGGAACGCAGGTGACTGGAAACAAAACACTGAAATCTGTAGGTCTCTGTAGGTGGGAGTGGAGGTCTCCCATGACAAAAGTCAAAGAAATATCAGTTTAAGAGCTTTTGTTTCTTATCCCTACACCCAATACTTCTCAGTAAGGTATTTCAAACCAAATCGGCCCCATGCTGGAGTATTTGGTGTTAGCTTATCTTGTGCTTATTCATATTGGGGTTTCATTTTGTCCCAAGTAATGCTGAATTTGGTGCTTGCTGTGTGACTCTGAGCTGTGTAATCACTGAATTGTGACAGATGTCCTGGATGGCCATCGAAGTTGGCTTGTTTACCAGTTTACCAATTGGTTCTAGATAGGCTTTGAGAAGCAAAGAATGTGTAACAGCTCATAGGAGGTTTTGCTGCCATTATCTTTCTAGATCAATGCCTTTGACTTTTGGAAGCTTTCCTCCTCTTCCCACCCCCCCCCCCCCCCGCCCCTGCCGCCGTCCTTCAGGAGACAAATTTTAATTTAGTGATGGTAGTATATCTAGGCATTATGTTGAACAGTGATCACTTTGATCAGAAGAATCTTGAAGTATCTTAATAAGGAGGGAAAAACTTTGGTGGTAACAGCAGTTTCTCTCTCTGACATTGTTCTGAGGAATATTGTTGACTGCTCTTTAATGTCTTAAATGTTTTTTTTTTTTAACGTCTTAAATGTTTTATGATGACAAGTTGAGACCAGTTAAGAATGTCTAATTTTTTATTGTTAAGTATTTTATCTGAGACCCCGTGGGGAGCTGTGAATCTGTATTGTGCAGTGGGAAATAGATAGTAAAAACATTTATTGAACCTTGTCCAAGGACAGCTTCTGTTTTGGTTTCGGTGAGTTGCTCCTGAATATGCAAAGGGCACATCACCACATAATCACTAGTCTGGTCCACTGATACCCTGTCTTCCTCCTCCTCCTTTACTCCTTCCCTCCTGACAATTATGCCTTGTTCGTTTTAGTGAGAGTTTAATAGTTTAATAGTTGAATGTGTGATCAGGAAGGATTTGGAGGTCAGAAATGTTGTCTGCTTTGAGCTTATGATCGCCTCATATGATTGAAATGGCATGGGTAGTATAGTGCCCAGAAGATACTGCAATCCGTGCTGAGGAGAAGGCTCTCCCACACTGCAAATTGTCAAGGAGCAGGAATGAGCATGGAAGTAAACACTTCAGAAATGCAAATATTTTTGCTTTGAGTTGATAACATATAGATCTGGGTCAGTTCAGGAGGGGGGCTTTATACAAGGGGATTAGAAATTAAAGGACATATTTGCGAGAGGAAACTTGTGGAACTGGTGATCATGTGGCAGAAGAGCATAGACTACATTTTCCTATTTTCGACTACGGGGTTAAAGAAAGCAGAAAGCGTGCACTGGTGATGGTATATTAAATAAGGAAACAAAATCATCCTAACTAACCACAACACCTTCCTTGTGTTCAGCAGGAAATAACTAACAAATTCATTTTCTGTTTTCTGTCTCTAAAGAAAGCCCTCTAGGCCACAGGGTCATTGGGAACATTTTCTCCTTGGAGCAGATCTGCCCATTGCAAAATAGGGAAACTGGCACTCAGAAACTGTCATCATGGCCGTTATATTGAGCAACTGTGGTTGAATTGTTACTTTGTTTAGCCAGTTCCAGCTCTGAATGTGTCTGGATTCAGAGAGGTATGGTTCCTGGGGAGATCATCTAGAAAGGTGTGTTTTGGTGGGCCAGGACTTTGGGATAATATACCATATAGAGTGATACTGAGCTTAAAAGTTAGCAAATGTCTCGGTAGCATCAGTGAGGGGTCATACTGGACCCTTTCTAGAAGGTCCTCATAATGGCTAATTTCACCGCAACTGTAGAATATCGATTTGAAGCATGTGAAATCTGGCTGCAATAACAGTATGTGTCAGAGGGGTATTTTTATAGATCTCATGTGTATCATTCATCCAAAATTACTACCTCTGGTGGTAAAGAGTTGAGTAAAATCTTTGCATTTCTAAGATTGCATACATGAGGTGTTTTCTATGCCTTCTGTGGAAAGGAGATGAAAAAGAGTTAGAAAGAAGTCTTAGAGATTAGCAACTCTGTACAAGGCATCCTGTTCTGCAAACGGGCCTGCATTTTTAACAGTGGTTGCATATATTTTGATATAATCACACCCTATCTTGTTGGTTTCCTATGTATATGCTTTTAAGCTGTTTCCTTGTTGAATAGACACAGCCGATGTGTTACCAAAAAAAAAAAAAAAAAAAAAAAGATCATTCTTCCTTTGGAACTTTCTGACTTGCAGTTTTCTTCCAACGTATAGTGTTCTTTGTTGTTAAAGATGGAAAAGGTGTATTCCTGGAGCACTTTACATTCTTCAAATTGTTTTTAATTAATTTGACATCCAGATTCACATATTAGGGGTAGGTGGTTCACAAAATTTGGTAAAGCAAAAGTGACTGCATATTTTTAAAATGCTGTTTATTTAAAGAATCTTTTCTTCCCCAGCCAGCTGGAAACCCAGCTGTGCTGCAGCTTGAAGATGGGAAAGTGAAACTAGACTAGAAACTGACCATCCATGGTGGTAAGGACAAGGCTTGCTTATAGATTTAGGGGTAGCATTACTATCATAAAGTCATTCGTTCTTTCAGTGGCTGCTTTCCATAGCAGTTTGTAATTCTTGGCGGTGGGAATCATATTTTATCTTTGAGGTCCTTCTCCTACCTCTCCTGGTCCCTGATGTTGGTACTGTGCTGGTTTATAGAGGGACTCTCCTAAGGGTCTTTTGAATGAACGAAGTCAAGTGAAGTTAAAAAAGCAAGCCTCCAGATTAATGCTAAAACAATCTTAACTCTGATCTGTGACACCAAGTCTCAAAAGCTGAATTTGATGATAGCCTTTACCTGTCGCTATGGGAACCTTTTTTCCAAAGGAGTAGTTATCAACTAGAGTACTTAACCACAATGTGCTTAATCACTGTGCTGATTAGTGTTAATGGGATTTGAGCAGTGTCAAGAATAAAGGTCTTGCTGGAGAGGACCCTCTTTTTTTTTCTTTTTGGAGAATAGATTACCACTCCCTCACCCTCATGTTTAAATGACAATAAAACAACTAAAATAAAACAACTAACAGTTTGAGTTAACAAATATCTTGGGAACTAGAGAGGGTGGCGGATTAACTAACTAGGTGACTCACTTCTTGGTTCCAATCCTCTTTACCGTCTTTTATTATCTAGGACATTTTCATTTTATTTCCTAATAGTGAGTGCATCAATAGCTTTTTTCCTTATAAAATTGTATTTAGCTTTTTGAGTATGTAAAATATTTATACGCCTTATTCCAGAAAGTACATACAAATATATGGTGAATGGGGTGCTTGGTGTCTGACGCTTAATCTCAGCTCAGGTCTTGATCTCAGGATTGTGAGTTCAAGGCCCATGTTGGGCTTTAAAAAAATATATATATATGTGGTGAAAAGTCTCCCTCTAAGCTACATGTTCCTAAGGCAATTGAAAAATGACAAATTCTTGAAATGTGTACTTCTCTAAAAGTAAAATGTTTGTCAAAGAAGCCATGTTTTTCTCTTAAAAGATGGAGAATGTTAATTTTGCCGGTGAGTCAGTATTATGGGAACTTCTTCCCAAGCTATAAATATATATATATATATATATATATATATATATATATATATATATATATTCACCACCCTACCTCGCAAATATAACCCTTGGGTCAGGAATGAAAATCCCAAATTGTTTTCCAGATACTTTGCCTTTAAGAAGTTTTCTGTGACCGTGAATTTTGTGATGAATCTTAATTGGGACGCTCAAAGGAGAGATGCAAAGATTTGCCACTGAGCTTTAGGGCCATAGCTCTGCCGGTAGAGCAATTCCTACTGTTTCACACTCTTGATAATCTCACAACAGAATCCTTGTGAGAAATCACATGATTCCATATGTGGAAAGAGAAAACTCTACAGTGCATGATTGCTTTGATTTTCATTTAGAAGCCAAGTTGAAGACTTCAGCTGTTGATGAAGAGTTTGATTTTGACTGTATTCCTGTACAATTGGTAAATTCTGGGACTAGCCACTTGAATACTATTTTGAAGTACGTTTAAGATAACCAATTTGAATGTAGTGTTGAGATTTCAGAGCATCGGGGAATTGCCACTCGAATACGTAAGCAAAAAACAAATATGGAAATCCAACAGTGGAAGTTTTTAACCCTCTCAATCCTTCTGGCTTAGTGGCATTTGGTAATTCCGCACATTGATTTGGAAAAGGAATGTTAATATCAATGAAGTTTCCCCTGTGCAGTCTTCAACAACTTGTTCTGGGGTCTTTCTTTTCAAGGTCTGAATGGTGGCAGTATAATTTGAACCAAAAGTAAAAACCTCCCCCCAGATTTTCAAAGGTATGTGAAATGGGGATTTTTGTCTTGTTTCTAGTGAATTAATCTTCCCCTCCTACTCACTTATTGGAATTAGCGCTTATAAATAAAGTCAGTTTATGAATTTCAAGAGATGATATAGGCAACACGTTAGAAAACTGGGGAAAGTAAGTGAATTAACCGGTGGAAGTGCTAAATTATGACAAGTCTGTGAAATTAGCCTCCTTTAAAAACAACAGTGCACACAGGTAAATCTTTGTGAAGTAGAGCTCCATGTTAGGCTATGGCAACTGTAGGAGCCCGGAGGGTGACTAAAAGGCATCAGGATGACTTGAAAGAGGACATGCTGTACTCAGGCAAAGAGCTTGGAGCTCTTGCCAATCTGGGGTCAAAAGACAGAGATTCATGTTGACTAAGAGCATTTGCTGTTAATCAGCTGTGATGTCTTTCGATAATTATAAATGAGGCTCAGTTAAGGAGCCTTCTTTCTCTGGCGAGTTGCCTCTAGCCAAGTGTGGTATATGAGCTCCATTGTACAGTAACATTCCCTTCCCACTCTGTACTTGCAGTGAGAGCCAAGTTACCTCTCCAGGGACCTTCTCTGGGACAGAGCCTGTTAGCTCCTCCCTGTGCCTCTGCTCAGGACCTGGCCATGCTGCTTGCCTCCTGGGGTGATCTGGAGGCAGTTAATAGCCCATTTACCCTTGCAGATGTGTCCAGAGTGGCAGAGGCACAGGTATCCTAGAAACTTCCGTATACTACAGCAACGCAGCCCCCCAAGATGTGACGTTCAGGTCGCTTTTTATCCTTTTTTCAGAAACAGAATCTTTAGTGCTTCTCTTTTGTCTTCATAGATTTCCTGCCTTGTGCTGATGACATCGGCTTCCCCCTCCTCTTTTCCCTCACTGATCTGTTTATTCAGACTGAGGATCTGTCTTTGTCCTCTAGGCTAGGATGTTTTACTTGGTCTTGATCTTGCTATTGGTCCGACTAACAGAAGACAAACTGAGCTCACATTCCTCAGAACTGAGTGAGAGGAAAGTCACCCCATGGCTAAATACCTGGTTCAGTCCCTGGGACAGTCAGGACATCATTAATTCTATTGTGACAGTGATGCATTTTGGTATTCCTGAGGTTGTATTACTAAGAGAGCTTGGTTTCAATTCCATCTTTCAAATGCTTGCTTCAACAAATACTTATAGGTGTGCTCTGTGTAAAGAACTAGGTATTTTCTGGGTAGTTATATCAGACACAGTTCCTGTCATCAAGGAGTTTACAGTCTGGAAGTACAAATATCAATCCAGAATATGATAAATGCCATAAGATACCAGCGTAGTGCTTTTGGGAGCAGGGGAAGCATCTGAGAGGAAAAGAAGATCATATTCAGTTAGAGGATTAAAGAAAGTTTCTTGGGGAAGTAGTTTGAGATGGGATTCTAACAGCCAGGGATAGTTGAGGTAGGGGTGGTTTAGAGATAGAGACCAATTGATTGACTACATGGATTTCATGCAGAGAGAGCCACCATTCTCTTCAGCAGAGGGGCATATTTGTAGTATGCAAAATAACCAGAATGAAAAGGAGAACGGGAGAAAGGGTCTGGAGAGGTAGATGAGGGTCACATTTTCACCTGTTTTGAATGCTAGGCTGAAGACTTTATTTGCAATCACGCAAGTAGTATTTGAACGTTAAGAGCAGTTCAGTAATGTTTTGTGGTCATCGGTGAATGGGTCTTGCACGTATTTTGCTAAATCTATCCCTAAGTATTTCAGGTTTTCTGGATGCTACTGTGAAGGGTATTTTTGTTTAATTTTGTTTTCCAGTTATTAATTGCTAGCATACAGGATGATAATTTTTAAAATCTTGACTTCGTATCCTGTGACCTTAATAAATTCACTTATTATTCCTAGTAACTTTTTTGGGTAGACTTCTTAAGGAGTTTTCTCTGTGTACATGACTATGTTGTCAGTGAAGAAAAGACAGTTTTACTTTTTACTTTCTAACCTGTTTGCCTTTATTTCTTTTTCTTTCCCTATTCCACCGGCTAGCACTGCCAAGGACAATGTTGAATACAAGTGGTGAGAACAAACATCTTTGTTCTAGTCGTGGTGGAAAGCATTCAGACCTTCACCATTAAGTATGATGTTAGCTGAAAGTTTTTCATAGATGCCCTTCCTTTAAAAAAATAAAAATTCTACCAAGTATGGTATAATGACTAAGAATTTGGGCTTTACAGCCAAACAGACCTGAGTTTGGAAACCGTCTTCTACATTTTCAAACTCAGTGATGTTGGGCAAATTACTTTCCTATAAAATGGGGATAGTGATAGCACTTAATAGGATAGCTGTATTAAATGAGATAATATGTGTAGAATGATTAGCACAGCACCCAATAATACATGTTAAAAAATATTAATTATTAACTAAATCTTATGAGATCAATGTGAGCAGGACAACTAATAAGTGAAAATTTTAAGTTCTAGAAGCGGACTGCAGGCAGGCAAGGGGGAGATTTTCACCAACCACTGTATTTTTAACCCAGATGTCCCTATTTATCTCAATACAGAGTCACTGGGTAGGGCTGGTTGAGGTGATGAGAAGAGAAGGGATTATGTGTGTGGTCTCTCTGTAGGGAAGTTCATGCTGGTTCTACGGAGGTCCTATCAGTCTTGATGTATCCATGGCTCTCTGTTGATCAATATTCTGAGAAGCCCACAGATAGATACTGCTTTTCTCTGTTTCACAAATAGGATGGCTATGACTAAGATCCATACTCCAAAATGTGCATTTCAAAATCTCAACATGCTTGTGGGGTCCACGTTCTGGAGTCCTGCCAGGCCTGCTCTTTGACTATCACTGGTTTTAGCTGTTATTAGGAGGAGCTGCTGAAAGTCCCAGGAAAATGGCTGACAGTGTCTTTTCTTTTTCCCCCGCCCCAAAAGAGCAGATCCCTGACTCATCCTGCTTTGATCTGGGGGCTTCCAGCATTGGGGATGCTTTCACACTACACTATTCATATTCTGTCTTTCCTTGTTTCTGCACTGAGTTGGTGTGGATCTAGGGGCTGCCCAGGTGTGGTCATGTAACAGGGGGCATTTTTGGAGTTTTGGGGGTTTAATTTTCCTTAATTGATTAATGTGCAGAACCTGATGAAAGTATGAATCGTAGATCCTTAAATGTTTGTAGGACAAAGATTCCTCACCTTGCCTTCTTCCTCTAAATATTTTTTGGCCATTATTAACCCTCAGATCCTGGGCTGACCACACATCCCCAACCTCAAGTGTTCCTTATTATTTTCTTAGAGTTTTAGTATTTATGACCTGTACCATGCATATGACACGTATCATTTAATGCCATGCATTGTTAATTACCTTTTGATGGGTCAGTATCTTATCTACTTCACCTGATTGTAAAATCTTTGGGGGAAGTAAGTTAACATACAACAAATATTTGATTAATGGCTATTGCCAAGAAAGAAGGGAGTGAGTGGATCCTTTTTGCTTTCTCTACTGGCCACTTTTCCCCTAGACAAATTTTAAGGTTCTTCAAATGACAACTCAGACTAGACCAATCATAGAAAGTATTTTCAGACATTTTGATAAAGGGCAGAATTTGGCTTCTCAGTTATATTTCTGTTCACTTTTCTTCCCCTTTGTAATCTATAGCATCTTCATTTTCTTGCAGGTAATTCTCGTTTCTTGAGTTTTAGAATTATGACTAGGTGGTTTTCCTCACACGTGTTAATATTTTGGCTTGTGTTTCCTTTCTGTCTTTTGGTTAGTTGGCATTCTGCAAAAAAATTCTCCAGTTTCACTTGCCATATGACTTTTTAGGATGTTCCCCACTTGGGTTTCTCACTGGAATGTCCAGTTGCACTCAGTTACTTTGACATGTTCATGCTTCAGGCTGAATATTTTAAGAAGTAAGAGGCATGACCAGGTGTCATCTGTAGTAAGCAGAGACCACAAATTACAAGTTGTTGTACCTCGCTGCCTAGTAGGCAGCTTGAGGGCTTCTGAAGGCTAGGACTGGTTCTTAGATCACAGTTGTTTGCTAAAAGGTCGGGGAGGGGAAACTCAGTGTTTCTTCATGTCTCTCTTTGGCATGTTCATCCCTTTTTTTTTTTTTTTCAGTTTATTTATTTAGCTTGAGACAGAGGGAGAGTGCGCGTGAGCGCAAGCATGAGCAGGGAAGGGGCAGAGAGAGGGAGACAGAGGATCCCAAGCAGGCTCTGTCTGCACTGTCAGCACAGAGCCCAATGTGGGGCTCAAACTCACCAACCATGAGATCATGAACTGAGCCAAAGTCAGACACTCAACCGACTGAGCCACCCAGGAGCCCTGCTGGCATGTTCATCCTTTACCATTCCCTTGAAATGAGGCATTTTTTTCCACATCTGCTTGGCTGATGTTTTGGGCAGGGGGTTGGGGGTGGGTCTCAAGAGGGTTTTTCTCTTCTAGCTCAGAGTGCCTAAGGATCACTAGTCATCACTTTGCACAGGGCTATGGCACGCGGCTTCCTCAAGTCAATCGCTCCCACTGGTACCTGTGGCCATAAGTATAATCTCAGCAGAGTACCTCACCACAGTTGCATAGGCCAGTGATGAATATCACAAGCACTGCCTGATTGATTACTCTCTTTTGGAATAAGTTTGGTTTCAGAGAGGAGAGTTTATTTACCAGTCAGGATGGAACAGATAGATGAAGGAGCTCTGTCATGTCTCACTTCCTATCACGGAATGAGAAAAAGAATAGCAAGGCTGTATCCAGTGCAACTTTCCCAGTATTGTCATTGGTTGATTGGATTTCAGAGGGAAAATAATAAAAAGAAGAATTTTTGAAAAGGAAGAAACAAGTCTCAGCCCACAACATGATCCAATTGTCACGGAGTGAAACTAAAGCCCACAAGGGAAGAGCTTCTTTCAAAGGACACTGGGGCTTCCAAAGACAGCTTCCTCTTAGTTGGTTTCCTTTTCCTAGTCCCTTCATGTGGGTTCATTTCTGAGAACCTGTTGGTGCTCCTTGCTTCTGAGAGCCCTTGGTGCTCCTTGCTTGGGTCTGCTGTCACACCTGCTTTTGTCATCATTGTAAGTGCCACTCCTCAGCCCCCATTCCCAAGAACCAGAGAAGTTGCCAGAAATTCCTAGTGCAAACTTTCCAATGCTTTCTTGGACGTTAGGACTGATGGACCCAATGAGAAGATAATGAACAAGGCCTGGGATAGGGACCGGTGAGGGAGGAATCATATATGACAAATCTGGCGGAGTTTCAGGTCCAGTTCTTTTGGACAAAACATGGGGTTTTTCCAAGAAAGCCTCTCCCATACTTGCAAGTGTCATTTTCAAAAGGGAATGCTTTTTCCAAAAAGGCTAGTGACACGCATGGGGCCTCCTAGTAACGCGTATGTTAAAGTGTGTTGGCCAAGTACTGACAGTCATCCTTGAAGATGGCACTCCCAGGGCTCGGCCTAAATGATTCAGGCCAATACTGAGAAGAACCTAGGAGGTGGAGCCAGGTAGTCATGCTGTGGCCCAAGTAAAACATTACCACCTCTGAGAGAAACTTCTTGCCAATGGGAAAGAATCTAACTTGTAGGTTGAAGGAGGCACATGGAGGGCCCCCAGACTGGGAGGGGCTTCCTGTCTTTGTTTCTCATTATGCAAATTATCTGAGTAGGTTTCTGCTGTGCGTGTTATGCTCCCATCTAACTGAGAGGGCAAATGGGAGCTGGAGCTGAGACTAGTTCCCCTGGGAATATTGTTTTCACCTCTGCCAGTTCCCACTCCCCCCCCCCCCCCCCCCGCCCCACTTCTACTTTGCCCACAGTGAACATGGGCTCCTAGATTCTTCTGTGTGGTCTCACAGCCTCAGGGCCTCTGGTGAATGAGCCTTAGGCCCAGAGCTTATTGTACAGAAGTAAAGGTTAAAGCCATTGGTTTTAGATTCAGTCTGTGAAGGAATCAATCACATCAAGTGCATAGAAGGTCCTAGTTGGTTTGATGGTCTTCACTGGGCCAAGCTCACAAACCATATCTTTTTTTATTTTTTTAATTTTTTTTTTCAACGTTTATTTATTTTTGGGACAGAGAGAGACAGAGCATGAAGGGGGGAGGGGCAGAGAGAGGGAGTCACAGAATCGGAAGCAGGCTCCAGGCTCTGAGCCATCAGCCCAGAGCCCGACGCGGGGCTCAAACTCCCGGACCGCGAGATCGTGACCTGGCTGAAGTCGGACGCTTAACCGACTGCGCCACCCAGGCGCCCCAAACCATATCTTTTTAAAGTGAGTACACAAGTTGACTTTTCTCATCTCTGAAGTTAAGTAACCACCTAGTCAGTCCAGAGGAAGGGTGAATGTTGTCATTGTAAGAGCAAAGTAGAAAAGGGCGATAGTGCTGCTTCTGTTCCCGTCTCAGAGGGTGAATGTCACTCTCTCTTCTACAGTTCAGAGATCACTTGCTTTGGAAGAGTTTGTTACTGACAACTGTGAATTTGGGGAAGGGGTCACGGCTGGATTGCTATTGACCCATTCACCTTTAAAGACTAAAGCTGCTTTGTGGACCCTGCCATGGGTTCCTCCAGTGATGTTGTACACATAGTGTTTGGTTCCTTCCCCTCTTACATCCCTCTCATATTTTTCCATCACTGGGTCTTCTTCTGACTGTCTTATAAGGATACAGCTCCTAAGGGGCTGTCCCTGGTTCTCTTCGCAATGTATGTAGTCTGTTCTAAAGTTTCAACTATATTAGGGTGCCTGGGTGGCTCAGTCCGTTAAGCGTCTGACTTCAGCTCCGGTCGTGATCTCACGGTTCATGAGTCTGAGCCCTGCATAGGGCTCTCTGCTGTCAGCACAGAGCCCACTTCAGATCCTCTGTCTCCCTCTCTCTCTGCCCCTACCCAGCTTGCTCTCATGCTCTCTCTCTCAAAAATAAATAAACAAAGAAAAGAAAAGAAAAGAAAAGAAAAGAAAAGAAAAGAAAAAAGAAAACAAAGTTTCAACTATATATCACATAGGGGTTAAGACTGCATGCTCCGGAGCCGACTTTGAAGGGTGAATCTTGGCTCTGTGACTTACTAGCTGTATCACTTTGGGCAAATTCATTAACCTCTTTTTGCCCCCGGTTCCCCAACTATAACATGGGGCTAATAATAACACCTACCACGTGACATTGGGGTCAGGTTTCAGTGAGTTACTCCACATAAAGTGCTTAGAAAATTGCCTGCTTGGAGGAAACCTTCGATGCAGGCTAGGCGCAATTACTGTTGTTGACACGTCTGTTGTTAGTGGAAAGAAAACGGTTTGGGATTCAGACTGATATTTATTAAAATCCCGGCTCTGTTCCTTACTAGCTATGTGAGCTTGGGGAAAGTCGCTTAATTTTTCTGAGTCCCAGTTTCCACCTGCCTGTGGCGCATTGTTTCAGGTATCTATTACTGCATAACAAATCACCCCAAAATGAAGTGGCTTCCAACAGCGACAGTTCTTTGTCATTATTTCTCAAAGTCCTGGGGACTGACTGGGCTCAGCTAGGAGGTTAGCATCTTTCATGTAATTTTTGGTCACATGGTGGCTGAACAGTCAGACAGTAGCTGAGACTGGGTCACTTCAAAGTTTCCTTTTGACATGTCTAGAAGCCATTGCTGGCCGTTCTCATCTGGGAGCTTAGCTGGGGTTATGGGCCAGGGACCTTACCTGGGAGCATCCCAAGAGAGGGCCAGGCAAAAGCTGAGTTGTCTTTTATGATCTAGCCTCAGAAGTCACTTCTGCCACATTCTGTTTGTTAGAAGAGAGTTAGTTACTAAGCCCTGACCAGGTTCAAGGGGAGCAGAATTAGACTATTTCTTGGTGGAAGGATTGTCAAAGAATCTGTGGATATGTTTTGAAACCATTACAGTCTGCTTTCTGGTCACAAACCATTTATATGAAAAATACACTCATCCTCACCCCAAATCCTACTCCTTCAAAACGGCTCATCTATTATAATACCAGACTCAGGCTTAGACTCAGGCTCAGGGTCCAGGATCTCATCCTCTTAATCAAGTGTATGTGCAGATGATGCTTCTCTAAAGCAGTTCCTTAGGTACAACAACTTGAGTATGGTTCCTCCTGACTTGAAGAAGTGAACTATAGGAACAAGTTATCTGACTCCCCTCAACCCCTGCCCCCCCCCCCCCACCATACAATGCTGGGATTGATGTAGGGTAACTGCCATAGTTGCCCCTTTTTAGAAATTGGTAATACTTAAACATTTTGAAGTGACTTTATTTTTATTTTAAGTTTTGAGATAATTCAAAATGTGCAAGAAAGTTGCAAAAAGTACAGAGACTTTCCTTTTCCCAGCTTCCCCAAATTATACAACCATGCAAAATTATCCACACCAGGAAATGAATAATAGTATTGATGTAATACTATTTTTTAAAGCTTATTTATTTATTTTGAGAGAGAGAGAGAGAGAAAGTGAGCAAGCAGAGGGTCAGAGAGAGGGAGAGAACGAATCCCAAGCAGGCACCATGCTGTCAAAGTGGAGCCCAGGGGCACCTGGGTGGCTCAGTCGGTTGAGTGTCCGACTTCGGCTCAGGTCATGATCTCACCGTCCGTGAGTTCGAGCCCCGCGTCAGGCTCTGTGCTGACAGCTCTGAGCCTGGAGCCTGTTTCAGATCCTGTGTCTCCCTCTCTCTCTGACCCTCCCCCATTCATGCTCTGTCTCTCTCTGTCTCAAAAATAAAACATTTAAAAAAAAAAAAAAAGTGGAGCCCAACGCAGGGCTCGACCCCACAAAATGTGAGATCATGACCTAAGCTGAAACCAACAGTCAGACGCTTAACCAACTGAGCCCCCCAGGCCCCCCAGATGCAATACTATTAACTAATCTATAGACCTTATTCAAATTTTGCCAATTGTCTTACTAATGGCCTTTTCTTAGTCCAGGATCCAATCTAGAATCTCACATCACATTTAGCTGTCATGTCTCCTTGGCCTTCTATCTAAGGTAGATGTTCCCATTTGAAAGGGGGGCAACCGAAGCCACTAGTCCATTAGCAGTTCTGAAATCCAGCCTGGCATGGGAGTAGGCTCAGTCCTACTGTCTGCGAATGATTCTCTACTATTCTTGGTTCTACCCTATAGGCTCCTGGTTTTGCCCTCTAAATTATCCTTCCTTTTCCATAAAATATGGCCCGTGTTTGCAGCTAAGGACTTTACTCAGCATTCTTTCAAGTGATGGTCAGTCAGGTGCAGCCACAAGAGAAGACACAGGAGAGGCACAAAAAGACAAAGGTTACTATACTCACAGGTCCTAGAGAAGGGCTCACCACATGCCACATAGGGTCACAGAAAAAAATGCCTGCGTTGGGGCAGGTGACAGAAGACAGAAAAGTGCAAAAAGTATTAGGCCAGAGACTTTATTGGGATTTCCTTGGGAATAGAGACCCAGGACAGGGTGAATTATTTAGGATTGGCTGGTTTGAATAGTTTTGGTGGACTCTAAGCTATAAGGGTGGTACCTGCTTGCCTGGTACCTGGTCCTGGGATGATTAAGGGGAAGGTAGAAGAGTATGGCTCTGAAGTGGTTAGTTTGCATGTCAAAGGCATAGTCTTGACACAGTCTTTTGCTATTTCTAAGTAGTGGCTAGCCCTGACTGGTGCAGTCTCTCCAGACAGAAAGGGTTTTTTAAGATGTCAAAACATCATACTATATAGAAAATAAAAACTATATATAGCACACTCAGTCTACTTCCTACCTGTAGATGTTTGGGGGGTCTAAAGCCTTTTTATTTTGTAGCGCTTGGCCCCTTTTAGGCAGTGTTCTTGCTAGTACACTTCTTTTTAAAAATGTGTGGTCTGCCTATGAATCTTATCAGGGTTCACTATGTTAGACAAAAGCCACACCCTCAAATCTTACCAAGATGAGTTCGTCTCTACCTTGAGCTCCCTGTGGGCTGCTGTGGGACAACACCCTTGAGATTAGTGGAATCCCTATTCTTGATTGGAAAGGACCTGGGAGGCATGACCTTAAGATCATTAAGGGCCTTTTGTCTGTTGCAAAGATTCTTTGAGACATTGCTTTTGATTTTGCTGAGGTCCTAACAGAGGATACTATTCAAAATGCCTCAAACTGAGTTCATTATCCCCTTACCATATCCTATGTTGTAAAAGACACTCCCGTCTGAGATAACAACATCGATCTAGTCTTCCAAGCCATTAGGAACCTCAACATTGTCTTTGGTTCCTTTCTTACCTTCATCCCTGTGTCCAGTACATTGTCAAGTTCATGACAGTTTTTACTACTGCAAAGTTTCTTCAAAACAAGTCTTTTCATTCATGATGCTCTAGTTGGGTACTTGTATCTCCCTTAGACTGTACAGTAGCTGCTAAAGGGAATTCCCCATTTTCAGAGTCTTTCTTCTATCATCTTTCCTGGAATTAGCTTTCTAAAGCAAAGTAATTGTGTCTGCCCAACCCAGAAATCTTCATCAGCCTCTTATCATTTATAGGATAAAGTGAAAACGCCTTCACATGACATGCAGGGCCTTCCGCAATTTGACCCAACTGGCCTTTAAGACTGCAGCCCACTCTTCCACACTTACTCTTTGCTGGAGCCAGGCTGTGCCGTTTTGAAAATTTAGGACACATTTTACATTTTTCTTCCTTAATGCTTTTGTGCATTTTGTTTCCCTGGCTTGGTATGCTTTTCCTTTCTTTCTCAGTCACTTGCTAGCCTCCTCATCCTTCAAAGTTCAGCTCATAGCCCACTTCTCCTCAAAGCTTTTTCTGATCCCCTCAGTCTGAATGAATCATGGCATCCTCTATGTTCCTGTAGCAGTTGTTAGCTCTTCTGTAATCGTAACGGTCTATTCTTTCATTTAGCATGGTCGGATAGGGAAGCAGGTGTTTGTGTATGATCCCTAGCCTATGAGCTTCTGCTTCTGCTGCTGCTGCTTCTTCTTTTTAATGTTTATTTATTTTGAGAGAGAGAGAGAGAGAGAGAGTGAGCACGAGCAGGGGAGGGGCAGAGAGAGAATCCAAAGCAGGCTCTAGGCTCGGAACCTTCAGCGCAGAGCCTGATGCGGGGCTCAAACCCATGGACCACGAGATCATGACCCGAGCCAAAGTCGGCTGCCTAACCGACTGAGCCACCCAGGCGGCCCTAGACTATGTGCTTCTTGACTGTAAGATGGAGCTGCAGCAAAGGATGTATTTTACTTATTTTTTTGTGTGCCTTGGTTACGTTAGGTCGCTAACAACTGCCTGATGACTTGAAGAGAGAATGGATTCTACTGTACGATTAGAACTGGCAATTAGAATAAACGTCTGGTTCATGGAAGGAGATTGGCCTAGGTACGCAATATGTTGGCAGAGATGTACGAAAGTAGCAGATTGAGGCAGCTGCTTTAGATGAAAATTGGGGGTTGGTTTAGTTACCCAGGGCTATATTGGACTCTACTGTTACTGCTGCTGCTGTTTATACCAATGAAAACCAAATCTCTGATGTGTGCACTACAGTCTGTGTTTTATTAGCCTCAATGGGAAACACCTTGATTATTCGGGGTGCTTATTACTAAGCACCTCAGATTATTCAGGGCTAGGAGAATTTGGCTGTTCTGTATGCCATTGTATCCCTATCACTTTCATGGAACTCGGCATGTTACAGGATCTCCATAAATATCACTTGAGGGGAAAATAAGTGAAGAAATGATTTCTTCTCCTGTGTGACTCCAGAGTACCTACGTGTGCCATTCCCAAAGATCATAGCCAAGAGAGCCAGTTCAAAATCGGCCAAAGTTAAGAGAAGGCCTATTTATCACAAAGGATACATCCAAGTTCCTCTTGATACTCAGAGCTTTCTTCTTTGAGTATCAGAGCAGCTATTATGGGGGTTATCGGGGGCATTAGCACATTAGGATGTGGATAGAGTGATTGGTGGTAAGTGAGTGGCAGAACTGCCATAAAAATCAGGCTGTCAGAAGCAACAGAAGCTTCTTTTAGGTGGCCAGGAGGAGAGTCTGGGCTGTGTCCTCAGTCAAAGAAGAGGAGACTATTCAGGCATTGTCAGGTTTTCGGTTGTCGTTTTGCTTTTAAATGATGAGAGCCCTTCCTGGAAATCGGCCTTCCCAGGTCCAGTCTCAGCCCACTGCTTTCTCTGTGACCTTGTGCAGCCTGTCCTTACACCCTGGGCTTTGTTTTGAGCTGACAAATGCTGGTTTCTTCTTCAGCTGTGAGAATTGGGGAGGAGAGAGTGTTTCAAGCCAACTAGGTAAGTGGCATGGCATCAAACGAGATCCTGCATGGGTTTATAGCTTTTCTTTGAAAATTTTAGCAAAATCCCAGACTGAGGGACAATCTGGATGTCTGGAGCGCTGAATTTCTTTCTTGAAGCTGTGCTTCCCTGTATTCCTTTCTGAGTATCAAATCCGAGCAGACTCCCTGAGTCTGTGATTGTGATAATTGGATGGGAGGGATTGGGGCAATTTAGGAAGATGATGGGGGCCTGACCTTTTTCTGCCTTTGAAATCCACAAAGGAAGGAAAATGGGTAAAATGATAAATAGTTGATCAAAAATGGGGTGTGCCCCTCCTAAATTAGGACAGCTGGCTCCATGATAAAAATGTTTTACTGTTAATGGCCCTCAGGACCAGATGCTGTGAAAACAGAAGTTAAACTCTGACTTTGGACAGCTGTCTCCATGCGGGGAAGGCAGTGTAACCTCTTCTCTGCCCTTGTCCAGCTGTGGATTCCGCTAAGGAGGTCTCAAGAGTCTTGAGGTGGGGGGGACTTGTTGGGCCCATGTCTTTAGATTCCACGGGAGGGGTAGATTCAGTTGACAGGTGCATCAGGCATGTGGGTTTTGCATCTGCTTGACCTTTGGCTTGTCCTTGGGGACTCTGCCTGCTTGTTTTCGGCAGGGCTAGCTCAAGGTGACCTCCCTCCATTCCATAGGGCTGGCCTACTTGGTCTGTCCATACAAACCAATTTTGCTACACAACTGGGTGAACCATATGGCAGCCTGGATTACAGGGATTGTTGGCATTTGTCAACAGAGAGAGTGGGCTTTTTGGCTATGGCAAATCCCCCAGGTAGGGTTGCCACACCATCTGTGATCACAGCATATAAGATCAGCTAGATGGGTAGGAGGCCCCATTCTCATTCACTCCCTGCCTCCCAAAGAAAGGGAGAGGCAAGTTTGTCACCAAATGTTGGCTAATAGATATATAGTTTAGCTCCTTTATTGTTGTTTTCTTTGAAGGATGCTAGCGAGGTCTAGTAGTCATGTGTCTTGCCCTTGAGAGGTTTCCAGGCTAGTTGAGGATGTCCTATTCACATGAATCCATAGCAGGCGACATAAAACAAAGATATATAATAATTGCAAAAAGGGAAAATAGACTAAAGAATTCAGAGATGAGGAAGATCAGTGGGGGCTGAAATTTTCTGAACAGAGTTAGGACTGGAGGTCAGTCTTGAATGAATAGGTTTTTGGGATTTAGGAGGATAAGGGAAAGGCTTCTAGGCCAAAAGAACAATGTGAGCAGAAGTAGGGACAAGCAAGATGTCTTTACAGAACCATGAGGAGATTAGTGTGTTTGGAGTAGAGATAGTGGGGAGATAAGATTAGGAAAGCAGGGCAGGACCAGATTAAAGACGGTCTCCAGAGACAGGGGAAGGAGCATGGACTTAGTTCTGGAGGTGATATGGCCCCATTGTAGGTACTGGTGCAGAGATATGATATGAAGAGAGGAATGTTTGCAAATATGTTACATACACAATTCAGAGTGGACTGGAGTTGGCGAGAGATACATGTTCCAGAGATCAAGGAAGGAGCTATAAAGTCCTTAAAGCCATGAAAACTGGGGGAGAGGCAGGTAAACTATGCTGTTTCTTTCCAGAATCTGTAAGACTTCATCATGAGCTGGGCGGCAGCTGGGAAAGGGGTCATGAAGCGGAGAAAGGGGTCAAAGTTTAAACTTGGAAAACTGGGAAAAATAATAGTGCCATTACAGAAATGGAGAAGTTGTGAGGAAAAGTAAATTTATTTTTTTTATTTTTTTTTTTAGAGGAAAAGTAAATTTAAAAAAATTTTTTTAATGTTTATTTTATTTTTGAGAGAGAGACAGACACACAGTGTGAGCAGGGAAGGGGCAGAGAGAGAGGGAGACACAGAATCTGAAGCAGGCTCCAGGCTCTGAACTGTCAGCACAGAGCCCGATGCGGGGCTCGAACTCACAAACTGCAAGATCATGATCTGAGCTGAAGTCGGATGCTCAACTGACTGAGCCACCCAGGTGCCCCCGAGAAAAGTAATTTTTAAGGAGGAAAATGACGAGTTTGGCAATGATTTTATTTACTTAACAAACACTTATGTGACACTTCTATGAATTTGGCACTGTACTAACCACTATATAAGCATTAACTCAGCTCTTATAACCATATACAAGAAATACTTTATTATTATCCCCTTGATCACAAAGGAGAAAACTCATAGGTGCAAGGTTAAATAATTTGCCCAATATCGAAGCTGTCAGTAAATGGCAGAGCCAGCATTCTGAACCCAGGCCATTACTCTAGGCTTCCCCTTGTGAATGGGAGACCCAAGCAGAAACTACAATGGACAATAGGACCTCAAAATATTTGTTAGCTGCCGCCTTTGTGCAGAACTCGTTACAGGAAATGTAAAAATGGGCATGACATGGATATACCATTAAGGAGCTGGTGCAGTTCTAGTGAGGGAATGGCAGGTCGTCCAATCGCTGTTAAAGGGCACTCAGTGTTGTACTACGAGAAGCACATAAAGTGGGGAGCAAATGCCTATCTGGTTAGAGACATCAGAAAAGACTTGAAGAAGAAGGAGATGGGATTGTAGATAGACCTTGAAAGAGGAGTCACCTTGGACTTTGATAGTTCGTAGTAGGGGAAGGTCATTCCAGGTAGAGAGAAGAACTTGAATAACATCATGGAGGAAAGAAAGTTCCAAACATATTTTGGGACCAGCACAGGGCACAGGACCTAGCTCACTAAATGTTTGCCCCCGGATGGGAAGTGGTTTAGTGAGACTGCAACATAAGAGGTGGACAGCAGTGAAAGAGGGCTGGCTCCCTGGAGAGAGGATCCCATTGGAGATGTAGAATTACAAGTCCACAGCGTACAAATGAGGAGGGGGTAGCTGATGCCATGAGGGCAGAGGACTCCTGCAGGGAAGCTGAGAGCTGAGGATGGAGATTTTTTGTTTTATGATGCAGATATGTAAGCTATTCTTCCTTTGGGATGAGCCCTAATATTTCCTAAAATAAGGCCTGTGGGCTTGCGGGTGAGGGTCGTTCCTCCCCTAGATTGGAAGACCATTTCTGACTCTCTCCCTTTGTTCTTCAGGGGTCTCCCAGCCATCTGGAATAAGTGAATGTCTCGTCTTCATTGTTCCCTAAGTACATGTAGACCAGGATCCTAGGACCCTTCTGCCTGGACTGAACAAGGAATTAAGAGATGAGGCCATGTGCATGTTATGGATGCAGAGGTGATATTTCAGGGAATCGTGGGTTTCCTGTGTGGTATGAAACTTATGTGATTGTTCTGTTACATGCCATAGGCAAGTGACTTCCAGAGGATAGGCAGAGCATGGTGTCTTCCAGTATTGCATAGCCCCGTAGGCCTTTAAGGATCATTCCAAGGAAAACAGTGTTGAGGAGGGACAGAACTTAAAAATATAGAGGTCAGGCATTACTTAAGGACTTCTTCAGGGGACATGCTGGATTGATCCTAACCTCACACTTATCTCATAAAACAGACAGCACTGTCCTAGGAGAGAGATGTCACTTTAAACTCCAATTTGCCACTTACTAGCTCTGTGACCTTGGGACAACTGACCTTTGTGAGCCTGTTTCCTTAACTGGAAAATAAGGCTAACGATACTTTTCTTTCCTGACACGGATATAAATAATATCTGTGAAAGCGCTTTGAGATTGCAAAGTGCTGTACCAGAATGTTCTGTGATTGTTACAACTACAAACCAGTTTACTCGGTCTTAAAGATTACTGTCCTGGGGCACCTGGGTGGCTCAGTTGGTTAAGCGTCCAAATCTTGGTTTCTGCTCAGATCGTGATCTCATGGCTCATGAGTTTGAGCCCTGCTTCTGGCTCTGCACTGACAGTGTGGAGTCTGCTTGGGATTCTCTCTCTTTTCCTCTCTCTTCTGTCCCTCCCCTGCTCACGTGCTCTGTCTCTGTGTCTCAAAAAAAAAAAAAAAAAAAAAAAAAGATGACTGTCCTGAGTGTGCTTTTTGCATAACCTCTTCATAGTCCCTCTGCCAAGGACTTAAAGGGCAAGGCCACAGAGTGGGAGTTTGAGGCATGGCATGGAGTTTTTCCTCCGGCAGACATATCCTATTTCACTGGCTCTATGAAACACTTCCCCTGCCCTGTACATGAACATCTCGGAAATGTGCCTGTGCCTTACAGTTGATGGCACAGTAGATGTGATGAAATCAGCTAACTCTTTTCTTGGAAACAGGCGGGCCACATCTACAAACTCTTTCCTTTTTTTCTATATGAAAAGCTATTTTATCTCAACCTTTGCTAGAGAAGATCTTGCTGAAATGCATGGGGGCATTTCGCTGCCTCAGCACTTGTGGAGCTCAGTCTGCCCTTGAGCATCGCGTCGTGCATCGTGGTTCTCCTTTCTTGCTGCACAGACCTCTGGAAGCAGAAGTTTGGCTTGAACATATATTCCTGGTTTGGGGATGTATCCTGCTTCTTGATTTAAAAAAAAAATCTCGAATGACAATTTTGCCATCATTTCCTGCTTCCTCAAAAAGTGGAAGACGAGTGCGTTTGGGTTAATGGATAGTTTATATTGCCCTAGGTTTGACTGTACTGGGCTCTGGGCTGGTAGAAGGTGAGGAACTGGGCTCCTATCTCTGTCCCGTAAACTCCTAATATAAACCTTCCAAGTACCCAGACAGCCACTGCACCCTCAGGGGAGCTTCTCTTCAGCCTGGATTCTGTTCTTGTTTTCTTTTACCTTTTGAAAGCTCTTCAGGTTCAAATGCAAATCCAGAGCCTCTTTCTTAGTACCAGTTCTTGTTGTTTCAGTCTTTTATTGATGACCTAGGTATGGACGGCTATCCACCTTTCCAAACGAATGGCAGGGACACTCGTGAGCCACTGCCCATCTGGTCCTCTGCTGTGGGCTCAGGGAATACGGACTAAGAACTTGTACTTACAAATGTAAATGCAAATGCTCAGGTGAAGATGTGTCAGAGAGAGAGGCACTAACATTGGCCAAGCACGTACTTTTATAGACATTACTTTTTATAGACATTACTTCATTTGATTCTCACAACAACCTAGGAAGGTGGCCTTCTCTTCCAGATGTTACATCTAGGAACCTGAGGCTCAGAACAATTAGGTGAGTTCCAAGCTGGCCACACTAGTTAGAAGCAATGGAGCTAATTCAAAGTCCTGCTTTCTAGGCAGAGCTGGTCGGAAAACAAAGAGAGCTGATAAGGGGATTATGTGCTCTTACTGATTACCTAGATATTCCCTCCTGGCTAAGGAGATTCAAGAGATGACTGGACTGGGTTCTTTGAAGAGTTCTGTGGGTCGCCCCCCACTCAATTCTGGGAATGGGCTGATGACCACAGCTCCTGGTTGGAGCTGTCCTGCGTTGCTCAGCCTCTGATTGGCCCTCTGGCCTCTGCTTCCAGAACCTCCCGATTCAGGTCAGACGCTGCTTGGTGCCCTAGAAATAACGGGGTTTCTAGCCCAGCGTGCCTCCCTGGAGCCCCTGGGCCTGCTAGGCCAGCGCATGCAGCACCTCTCCCCAAAGCTGTGTTTATTTCTCTTATGTCATTTGCTTATTATAGGCAGTCTGCTAAGTGTCAGTTATCACTTCCCCGTAATTCCCTGCCTTTTCTTCTTGCCTTCCCCAGTGCTTTGGGGACTGTGGGCGACAGGGACCCAGGAGGCAGCATTCTAAATAGGTTTCTTGTACAGTTCTTCATTAGGAATTAAGCTTTTCTGTTGATTTTCCCTCGGGGATGAGCTTTTGTTAGAAGCACTGGCGCTGTGAGTGAGTATCCTCTCTGTGGTCCAGGGAAGGAAGGGGCGCCTCAGAGGATTGAAAAGAGAGCAAGCTGCGGGGACAGGGCCTGGATGGGGAGTGGGTTGGCTTGGATCTGCAGGGGGTCAAGTGCTGACCTTGATTTAGCAGCGTCTGTGTTTCGGTCTTCTGCTTCCTGTGACCTTGGCAAGCACTTATCATTTTAAATCTTTGTGTCCTTGTGCTGTTTGTGCACTTTGAACTGAGAGATGCTTACTGAATCCCGGTCCCAGAGTCATAGCCACAGTTATAAGACAGCGAGGTAGGGAAACTGCCCCCTATCCCAGGCTTGGGGAAACCGTAGGTTAGGCGCCTGGGCAGCGACGTGGGAGGCATCTCAGCCTGGACTGTAGTGTGTAAAACAAGAGCTGAGTCTGTTAGGCAGCGAGGCAGCCTCCGCCCCCTTTCAAAGCTACTGTGGGAAGGAGTGGGGCTGTTTTTCCTTCCGAGCACGCCATGCCATCTGACCCCTCTGTCTGTCTGTATGTGCGTGCTTTATGACTTCTATTCCATTGTTGTTTTCGGTCCTTTCCCCCATTGGACCTGGTTATACATGGGCCATCTCCCCGAGATCCTGTGGCAACTCCTGCAGACAGCTCGGCTGGAAGCAGCTCCCATTTGGCCCTGTTCTGACTCAAACCCAGGGCAGAGGAGGGAGTGTGTTTGGTAGTAGGTGTCGAAATGGGACCCACAGAGGTTGTTTGCTTCCTGGGGTCTAGGTTGCGCAACAGCAATGCACGGGCCTATAGATTTGGCGGTTTTCTCCGGAAAGCATCAGCAGGGCTGATTTCATAGCTGTGCATTTGGAGGGACGAATATAAACTGACTGGCATACTTAAATCATCCTCACCTCCTCCCTCCTGACCTGCTGAGGAGCTGCCCTCGCTGTCTGAGGCCAGCTCTGCCCTCCCACTTTCCCAGGACCCAGACACTGTCAACTCTTCCTTCTCTCCACTGTCCTTTCTCTGTCTTCATCTCCGCTGAATCTTTTCTATCCACTTTTCAACATTCTTCCGTCTCTCCCATCTGCAGTTCCTGCCCGGATTTCTGTTCTCTTTCCAGCTGGACTTCTTGGAGGAACAGTTTCTACGCTTGGTCTCTGTTTCCCGACCTCTTCTGTCCCCCTATTTGGCATCCTCCCCAATCCCCACTCCATCAGAGATGCTCCAAGTGAACTCCAAGTCCTTGAACCTGACGTCCACAGCCATTCCCCATCTTGTCTCATCTCTCAGCACTTTGATCCGATGAACTGACCCCGGCTTCTTGAAACGGGCCGTCGGCTCGGCTGCCATCATGTCACCCTTAGTCTTCCTCGTGCAGTTCTGGCCATTCCCTCACATTCTCTGGTTTTTAGCTCTTTCCTTTCTACCCAGTTTTTACTTCTTTTCTTTTCTTTCTTTTTTTTTTTTTAATGTTTATTTATTTATTTAGAGAGAGGGAGAGTGCAAGCAGGGTAGGCATAGAGAGAGGGAGAGAGAATCCCAAGCAGGTTCCTCGCTGCTCACACAGAGCCTAATGCGGTTCGAACTCACAAACCCATGAGATCATAACCTGAGCTGAAACCAATAGTCGACGCTTAACCTACTGAGCCACCCAGGTGCCCCTCTATCCAGGTTTTAAATGGGGGAGTGCCTTAAGTCTCCACTCGAGATTTTCTTTGTTTCTCCTACTCTCTCTGGATGCAGTTTTCATGGCTTCAGTGACTGTGTCTATGAGGACCCTCAAATTCATGCGTTTAGTTGGAGAACTTTGAGCTCCAGATTATATTCAACTTCCTACTCATCTTCCCTACTTGACGTCTCACAGCTATCTCAAACTCAGTATGTCCCAGACTGAACTAATAATATCGCCCCCTTCCCAAACCTGGTCCTCTAACAATGTCCCCTAATTTAACCACTTGGGTTGCACTTTGTTAATTTCTTCTTTCCTACCTGCAACCCGCCCCCCCCAACCCCCGTCTTGTTACTTTTCCCTCCTAAATCTCTCTTGAATCTTTCTCTTCACTGACATCA
Source organism: Herpailurus yagouaroundi (assembly GCF_014898765.1). Lineage (NCBI taxonomy): Eukaryota > Metazoa > Chordata > Mammalia > Carnivora > Felidae > Herpailurus > Herpailurus yagouaroundi. Next base: position 26,425,442 of record NW_024412423.1, on the reverse strand, counting down.
CCCATGTCAAATACTGACCAGCTTTCACCGGTTTTCCTAGAGTTACTTCATTACAGGCCTTTTTATGATCTACCTGTGCCCCTTGGAGTCCTCATTCTTCACAATAGTGGGCTTTGAAAAACACACACCAAGGGGCGCCTGAGTGGCTCAGTCAGTTAAACCCCCAACTCTTAACTTCAGCTCAGGTCATGATCTCACGGTTGTTGAGTTCAAGCCCCACGTTGGGTTCACACTGTCAGTGCAGAGCCTGCTTGGGGTTCTCTCTCACTCTCTTTCTCTCCCTCTCTCTCTGTCCCTCCCCCTCTCATGCTAGCGCTCTCTTAAAAGAAATACACTTAGGGGCGCCTGGGTGGCGCAGTCGGTTAAACGTCCGACTTCAGCCAGGTCACGATCTCGCGGTCCGTGAGTTTGAGCCCCGCGTCAGGCTCTGGGCTGATGGCTCGGAGCCTGGAGCCTGTTTCCGATTCTGTGTCTCCCTCTCTCTCTGCCCCTCCCCCGTTCATGCTCTGTCTCTCTCTGTCCCAAAAATAAATAAAAAACGTTGAAAAAAAAATTAAAAAAAAAAAAAAAGAAATACACTTAAAAAATTTTTTTAAAACACACGTCTAGTCAGATTTGAGTCTGCCACCCCTAAGCTGCTCCAATCCCTTTCTTTAACCTTGATGTATATTACAACCGCATCCCTCTCGTGGCCTCCAGGCCCTGCGGGGTTGGGCCTGTGAGGGCTTCATCAATGGCATCCCCTCCCCCTGCTCTTCACCCTGCTCTGGGGTCACACCGGCTTTGACAAGACCCGACTCCTGTGTCAGGCCATTTGTATGTGTTCTTTCCTGTCTCTGAAGTGCCTTTCCTTCTGTCCTTCTGCGCTCTGCTCAGGTGTTTCTTCCTTCAGGAAGGCTCTCTGAAACCCCAGACTAGGTGACCGGTATGCTACCTCTGCTCACGCAGTGCCACTATCATCTAGCACTTACTCATGGTAATAACCAAAACATCGTTTGACAGCCGATACCTGTCTCCCTGCTGCACCATAACCTCGTGAGAGCAGAGACTGTGTCACATTCGGACAGTCCTAGCACAGGGCCTTGCACGTAGGTGGCAGGCACCTGGAGTGTTATTTTTATGAATGCATGACGGGCGAGCTAGGGGGGACAGAGTTAAGATGAATTTGCAGGGAGGTGTATGCAGACAATGTCCTCCCAAACTGTCAAGTTAGAGAAGCCCATGATAGTTCAGTTTTATAGGAATCATGTCTTTAGCTTATCTGGTTCAAAATTTAGTTTTAAATGTGAGAAGATAAAGGCCTAGAGAGTGAAGTCACTTGCTCAAGGTCAGAGAATGAGGTAGTAAGAGTTCAAACTCCTCCCGCTTGACTTCCAGGTTGGCACTGGCTCTCTTCTGCACCCCCCCCCCTTCCTGCTTCTCATACAGGTGACAGCCTATACGTCCTCCTGTCCTCCCGTTGCAAGCAGGGCTCTGGAGCCAGGAAGGTGAATTGCTTCCTCCCTGCTGTGAGTAAGGGTGGCCGATGGGAGCAGCCTATCCCACGACTGTGGCTTTAGGAGCCATTTCACTCCCCTCCCCCTGGAGGGTTAGCAATGAGTGATGGGCTGCAAGGGCATCTGAGCCAATGCCAGTCTTACCTATTGAGATGTGGAGCCTGGAAGGAGAAACACAAGGGATGCGTTTGTTGAAGTAACTTGATTTTCCAGTTTCTGGGTTATCAGAATTTGGGGACCGGAAGCCTGAGTTGGAGGTGAAGCTTACGGGAGCCTGGTTGGCACCTGTTACTGGTGGGCTCGCTGTGCACCTGCCTGGGAACTCGGCCTGTGTGGTCAGATGGTGAAGCCTTGGCTAAAGCCTGCAGGGAAGCGCTTCTTCAGCTAGGTGTCATTGAGAATTCCGTCCTGCAAGATCTAGAAATGGAAAGCTCCAGGCTGGGAGTGGCTGTGGGAGGAAACAGGATACTTGGAATCTGAACCTTAGAATGCTGGCACCTCACACTTCCAGTCTCCCCTCACTCATTTTCATGGGTTTTTTTTTTTCTTTTATTTAACCGACATTTATTGAATCTCCATTACTGTCTATATATGGAGGACACAAAGATGAGTAAATCACACCTCTGCCCATGGGAAGCTCATAGCTTAGTGATAAACCATTCATTTATTCATTCAACCATTCATAAAATATTTGGTAAGCGTTTGTCACGTGCTAGGCATTATGCTGGGCTCGTTCACATATTCAACAATGTTTTAGTTCTTCCTATAGACCAGGACTTCCTCCAGGTGTTTGGAATACTGAACAACAAAAATCTCTGCCCTCATGGAATTTACTTTCTAGGTGGGGAGAGACCAATAATATAGAATATACATGATAAATAAGTAAATTAGGGGCAGCCGGGTGGCTTAGTCAGTTAAGCATTTGACCCCTGACTTTGGCTCAGGTCATGATCTCACAGTTTATGAGTTCAAGCCCCACGTCTCACTCTGTGCTGAGAGTGTGGAGCCTGCCTGTTATTCTGTCTCCCCATCTCTCTGCTCCTCCTCTGCTTGCCCTCTGTCTCTCTCTCAAAATAAATAAAAATGAACTTAAAAAAATAAGTAAATTAAATAACATAAAAAGAAAAATGAAACTAATGGAAAGGGGTAAAGGGAGTACAGGGGGTGAGTTGCAATCTTAAATGGGGTGGTTATGATAGACCTAACTTACAAGGTGACAGTAGAGCAGAGACTTGAAGGAGGCGACAGAGTTCGACATATGGATTTTGTTCAGGGAACAGCAAAAGGTCCACATGCCTGGGGTGGAACGAGCTGAGGTTACAGAGGCAGCAGGTGCCGGATCACAAGGGGCCTTGTAGGCCATTGTGAAGATTTGGCTTTTTCTTTGAGTGAAAACCAGATCCACTGGAGGGTTTTGAGTAGAGGAGCTATTTGATATGACTCATATTTGAAAGGGATCACAGACTCTCCCATATTGACAATAGACCTTCGGGAGCAAGGGTGAAAACAGAGAAACTGGTTAGGAGGTCACTGCAAACATCTAGGTGAGAGTTGGTGGTGGCTTGGCATGTTGTGGTACAAAAGAGGGGATGAGAAGAGGTAGGAAGCTGATAAGGGAAGCGGAATCGGGAGAGTTTTAATTTTATTATTTTTTTATTATGGTAAAATATACATAAAATTTACTATTTTAACCATTAATAAGCATATAGTTCAGTGGCACTAAGTACATTCACATTTTGGGGCAGCTATCACCACCATCCATCTCCAGAACTTCTTCCTCTTCCCAAACTGAAACTATTAGTAATTATTTTTTTATAAAATTTTTTTAACGTTTATTTATTTGGAGAGAGTGTGTGTGCATGTGTGCAAATGGGGGAGGGGTAGAGAGAGAGGGAGACAGAGAATCCCAAGCAGGCTCTGCACTGTCAGCACAGAGCCCGACATGGGGCTCAGTCTCACGAATCGTGAGATCATGCCCTGAGCCCAAACCAAAAGTCGAACACTTAACCAACTGAGCCACTCAGGTGCCCCTATTATTGTTTTAAGATGAGGGAATTAACAGCATGCTTCTGTACTGGTTGGAATGATCCAGATGGGAAGAGGAAGTTAATATGTAGGAGGGTGAGGGGAGATGGTTGGAATGATTTCCTAACGTAGGGAGTGGTGAGATCTGGAGTACCAGCAGAAGGGTTGGCTCAGGGACCATGGATAGTTCGTCTTAGTAACAAGAAGAAAGGCAGAATTATGTGTATGGATGCTGATAGGTGCATAAATGTTGTGTGTGGGGAGAGTCTCTGGAAATTCTCCTTTGGTTGTTTCCATTTTCTCAGTGAAGTAGGAAATAAAATCATGGGCTGAGAGCATGTGGGAGGAGTATTAGAGGTTTGAGGAGAAAGAAGGTGTGCAATAGTCATCTATATGAGTGAATAAAGTGGGAAGATCCAGTATAATTGTCAGGGACCATTATAAGGGTCCACCTTTGGATCATGGTCATGAATTTATTTTTTTATTATTATTTTTTTTAATGTTTATTTATTTCTGAGACAGAGAGAGACAGAGCATGAACGGGGGAGGGTCAGAGAAGGAGACACAGAATCTGAAGCAGGCTCCAGGCTCCGAGCTGTCAGCACAGAGCCCGACGTGGGGCTTGAACTCATAGACTGTGAGATCGTGACCTGAGCCGGAGTCGGAAGCTCAACCAACTGAGCTACCCAGGCGCCCCCATGGTCATGAATTTAAAGTGAGACCAGTCTACACAGTTACGGGTTTTTCTCCAGCTGCATTCGATTGCTTGGATGCAAAAATGGGGTTGGATTTTGGATTTTTTTTTTAAGTTTATTTATTTATTTTGAGAGAGAGAGAGAAGGAGGGGCAGGCAGAAAGAGATAGAGAGAGACAATCCCAAGCAGGCTCCACACTGTCAGCACAGGGCGCAACGCAGGGCTTGAATTCATAAACCATGAGGTCATTACCTGAGCCCAAATCAAGAGCTGGACACTTAACGAACTGAACCACCCACATGCCCTACCAGGCTGGATTTAACTAGGATTATAGTTTAATACAGTGAAGAAGGGGAATTATTATAAAGATCTGTTATGAAGGTGAACTGGGAGAGAAGGGAAGGGAGGGCACTGTGAGGACCAGTGAAAAGATAGCACCAATAGACTGTAGATCCTGTTAGGATAAAAGAATTGTTGGGGTCCAAATTCTAGAGGGACTGAGCTGGAAAGTGGCTGGAGAGTAGGATGCATACATTCAACATCATGGAGGGGTTGCAATTTCTGGTGATGACAAGGACTATGGTAGGTGAATGAGTCAGTGGCCAGAGGAGAGTAGAATACAAGATCACTGGAAGAATTCAAGGAACTGAGAAGCCAAGATATTGGAAAGACCACTTGACCGGCGTAATGAAATTTCTAAAAGTTAACATATATGAACAATAGACATGTGTCCTGCCCTCGAACGGCTTGCAGTCCAGCCCAGCAGGTAAGCAAGTCAAAGGCACCGACAGCATCGTGTGATAAATGCCGTGATTAGAACAGAACAGGGAAGAGCAGTGCAAATGGAGGACACCTTAAGCCCAGGCGTGGGGGCTGGAGGTCTTCCTGGCGGAAAGACGCGTGTGGGGACTTTGAAGAACAAATGGAAGTTAACTAGGTAGAGAGAAAAAATAAGTACTTCAGAAAGTGGAAACAGTAGGTACAAAGGGATAAGTGTGAGCCTGGGGCATGCTGGGATAACCGAAAGAAAACTGTTACTGCAGGTGCCACGTGCAATGATGCTAGATGAGTTTAAGAAGGTGAGGTGAGGGGCACCTGGGTGGCTCAGTCAGTTAAGTGTCTGACTTCAGCTCCGGTCATGACCTTGTGGTTTGTGAGTTCGGGACCCGCATCAGGCTCTGTGCCGACAGCTCAGAGCCTGGAGCCTGCTTCAGATTCTGTGTCTCCCCCTCTCTCTGTCTCTCAATAATAAATACACGTTAAAAAAACTTTTTTAAAGGTGAGGTGAATGGGGGCACCTGGGTGGCTCAGTCAGTTAGGCAACCATCTGATTCTTGATTTGGGATCAGGTCATCATCTTGCGGTTCATGAGCTTGAGCCTCTCATCGGGCTCTGTTAGTTCAAGCCCCACATCAGGCTCTGTGCTGACATCACAGGGCCTGCTTGAGATTCTCTCTCTCTCCCTCTCTCTCTGCCTCTCCCCTGCTTGTGCTCTCTCTTTCTCTCTCTCAAAATAAATAAATAAACTTAAAAAAAAAAAGATCAGGTGAATGGAATCAACACGTAGGGCCTTCAGGGCTATATTAAAGAGTTTGGCTTTATCCCATGAACGGTGGGAGAAGTGTGGATGGACTGGGGGATAGAAGAGGGTGTTGAGGAATGCTTGATAGATGAGTGACATTTGAGCTGGGCCCTCATATGACTGTGGCTGCATAACAAATTACCCTGAAACTTGGTGGCTTAAAACAACAAACGTCTATTTCCTCACAGTTTCTGTGGGTCAGGAATCCAGATGTCACTTGGCTGAGTCCTCAGACCTAGGCATTTTTACAAGTCTACAACTAAGGGGTCAGCCAGGGCTCCAGCATCTCAAGACACAACAGGAGGCTTTCAAGCTCACTCGCGTGGCCACTGGCAGGCTTCAGGTCCTCACTGGCTATTGGCCAGAGACATCGGTTCCTTGCCACATGGGTGTCATCACAGGGTAGTTCATGACTTGGCACCTGACTTCCTTCAGAGCAAGCAAGGGAGACAGTGCTAGAGAGCAGGCCACGTTCAAGTCACAGTCTTTTTTATAACCCAGCTACGGAAGTTCACGTATCCCTTTTGTTATATTCCCTTTAGCGGAAGTGAGTCACTAGGTCCAGTCCACACTCCAGGGGAGATGTTGCATATAGACAGGAATATTAGGAGGCGGGAGCATTAGGGGCTATGTCAGGGGCTGCTGTCACAAGCCTGAAGGAGGGCTAAGGAGTGGCCAGAGAGAGATGAGGAACAAGTAGGAAAAGATGGCACACAAGAATTTTAAGAGAGGATAACATGGGCAATGACACGTAGACGTGCAAGGAACTGTGTCCAAAGTGGTGGAAGTTACCTCTGTTAAGACCCATTGGAAAGGGTCTTGTGTGCTATGCTGAGAAGTTGGGCCTTTACTGTTTGTACCAGGAGAAAATCCCTTGAAGGCTTTTCTGTAGAAGGGACCTAATTCGATTTTGGTCTCCAGCTATGGGAGTGGGAGGGACAAGTGACAGAGAGCGCCCTCCAGTGGATGAGGAGGGCCTGGACCAAGGCAATGGCAGTGAGCCATGAGCCAAGCAGGGCCTGATTCAGAGGATGTTTAGACAATACTTGACAGGTCTTGGAGAATCTCCTGGGAGAGCACGGATGTGTCAGATGCTTTTGAAGTTCTCCACCTGGATCACAGAGGGTCCTGGCCGGAACTGAAGGTACGTAATCCAGCATGAGTAAGACACTGCTCCTTGTGGATGGGAGAGGGAGTCAGTCGTGGCCTACCTGGCTTTCATCTGTGAACTTAGGTGTGCTTTCCTAGTTCTGTTAGCTGACAGTAAAGAAATATTTAGTTTAAAGCATTTTTATAAGTGCCTCTGTGTGTAGGATGTCAGAGTTATGGGGACTATATTCCAAGGCTCTACTGCTCAAGAGCCTTCAGCCTGATTCTAGGAAGAAGAGGTCTGGGGGGAATTTAGGACACTGCCACCCTGAGGCAGGGCAGGTGAGAGACTCCGTGTGACCCGTGCTACAGCAGCAACATCTTCAGATGCTGCTGATTTTTCCATGGGACTTTGACGACTGGTGAGCTGCCCTCACAGTACCGTGGGACTGCTAAGCTTCCACTTCTGTTGGCTTGGTAAGGGCTTTCATCCCTGCCTTGCCACATTCCAGAACAGCCTCCCAGGACAGCCTCCCAGTGGCTCCTAAGTGCCAGAGACAATTGCTACTGAATATGTACCAATGCTAGGTAATTGTTTGGCACGTGTTATCTCATTCAGTCCTCACGACAACCCTAGGAAGTTGGTACTATTGCTGTTATCCTTTTTTTTTTTTTTAATGTTTATTTGTTTTTGAGAGAGAGAGAGAATACAAGTGAGAGAGGGGCAGAGAGAGAGAGAGAGAGAGATACACAGAATCGGAAGCAGGATCCAGGGTCTGAGCTATCAGCACAGAGCCCGATGTGGGGCTCGAATCACGAACCATGAGATCATGACCTGAGCCGAAGTCAGACGCTTTTCCAACTGTGCCACCCAAGTGCCCCTGTTATCCTCGTTTTCATATGGAGAAGTGAGACTCAGAGAGGTTAAGTGAACTGCTTAAGACCATTCAGCTAGTTAGAAGCAGAGGCAGGCCTGTCTGACTACAGATCCCACATTCTAACCATATTACCAACTTCTCCTGTCTTCATGCTTTTATTTTTTTGAGCCCATAAGTCTTGTCTCTGAGCCTATAATTTGTCAGAAGATTATTTTCCCTCCGCTGCTGGGGCAAATAGGCTCTTCTTTTTCCTTGAGGGTTTTAACTTGGCAATGAGTGCTGACCCGTGTGAAATTTATTGCAGTATTTCATTTGGTTATAGTTGTGCTTCCTTGGTCACAAACCAAAATCAGATTCTCCTAAGCTAGCTCAGGTAATGATGAGCTTACTGGAAGGAAACTTGGAGTGCCTAGGAGTAAGGGATCTCGAAGCAATCCATGAATAGGACCGACCTTGCAGAGGTCTGGACCTTGCAGAGACTAGATCAGACCCAGATGGCATGTGCCCAGCTCAGTTTCTGGCATATAATAGGTGCTCAATAAGTATTTACTGAATAGATGAAGCAAACCAGTTGAGTGGTCAACTATCTAGTGAAAGGGGCCTGCAGGAACCCCAGTGGGACCCCAGCCGTTTTGTTTCTGCTGAAATAAGTTTGGCTAGGTTCCTTGAAGGATATGGCAGCAGCAACACTAGAAATTTAGGCTTGTTGTGGGATACACCTTTGCTCTCCTCAAACAGCTTCTGTGAGCTTGTCCTCAGTGGCCACGCCAAGTGGGAGACATTGATGACATTCTGCCCAGTGTGTCCACATTCCTTCGTGGGTCCCTCCACACCCGTTCTCATGTGAAATTTCGCTAGAGGGTAACAGAATCCTCTGACAAGACTGTGGTCCTACAGCACCGGACTTCCTGGTGACTAGAAGAAAGGAAGGAACAGAAGGATGGAAGATCTGGGTTCAGGTACTGGCTCTGTCTGTCATAAGCTGTGTGACTTGGGCCTGACACTTGGTTTCTCTGGGACTCGGTTTCCTGCTCTGTAAAGGGCGGGGTTTGCTCAAGGATCCTCCTGGCTCTTCAGTCCTGTGGAATGCTAAATTGGGCTCAAGATCACAGAGGAGGAAATTCTGGCATCACATTTATCTCTCCTTGAAACCCATCGATAAGTCCAAGCAGGTGGCCCCGTGGATGGAGGACAGTTTCCAAGAGGGGGAAGAATCGTTCTCAGGGTTTGAGTGGGACTCGCTCCTTGTCTACTACTCTAAAGAGACTTGGGAGCTAAGTCTGGCCGTGGTCACCTGGGACTCGTGAGGTGCCAGAAGTGGAAATGCAGAGGAAGGACACGCAAACAGGCCTCCGCTGCTCAGTCCGGCGGCCTTGTGGTCTCAGGGCACCACTTCTGCCCCCACCCTCCCGTGGCTCCCCTCCTCTGTCTGAATTCTTGATCTTGAGCCGCGTCCCGTTGGTGTTCGTTAGGGCTCTGGCGTGAAATACCATTTATTTTTCTCCAGCTGGAAGTGGAAGGCTGCCTCATATTAGTAGTAATGTCCCTGGTGCTCTGCAGCCCGGGGCACGTTAACTGCCAAGTCAGATCCTGTTTGAAGCAGAAGGCACTACCGCTCGCACAGGATGTGAAGCGGGTTGGAAGTTCCTGATGTATTTTTGAGCCACCTGAGCTTTTTCAAAGTGCAGTGGTGAGGGAATAAATTTGTGGTTCCCTTCTCCTAGAGCACGGTTTCTGACCGTGGCACTCCTGGCATTTTGAGCCAAATGATTCTTCGTTGTGGGGTGCATTGTAAGAAGTTTAGCAGTGGTAGTACGCCCCCCTCCTGCGGTCAGGACAACCTAGAATGTCTCCAGACACACTGGTTGTCCCCGGGGGGGCAAAATCGTCCCAGTTAAGAACCACTGTCCACTGCACACGCGCTGGCGCCTTGTGACGCAAGCGAGGCTTTTGAGAATCATGCTCTTTGTTTCTGGTTTCACGTCTGACTCACTCAAGGTCCTAGGGCAATGAGACTCTATAACCCTGTTTATTCACCTATAAAATGGGGCTATCAGTTTTCCTTATTAGAATAGTAATCGGTGTTGGTTGGGAAAAATTCAGAAGCAGCAGAAAAGTATAAAGAAGAAAATCTAAAAAGATTCATCAGCCTCTCAACCACCTAGAGATAACTACTCTTGGAGTGTATTTTCTTCCTACATTTTTATTTATTTTTTTTTTAATTTTTTTTTCAACTTTATTTATTTTTGGGACAGAGAGAGACAGAGCATGAACGGGCGAGGGGCAGAGAGAGAGGGAGACACAGAAATGGAAACAGGCTCCAGGCTCTGAGCCATCAGCCCAGAGCCCGACGCGGGGCTCGAACTCACGGACCGCGAGATCGTGACCTGGCTGAAGTCGGACGCTTAACCGACTGCGCCACCCAGGCGTCCCTCTTCCTACATTTTTAATTTGCATACCTGTCCTCTCCCGTGCCACGTAGAGACCAAATCAGGATCATATCATAATATATGGCAAACCGTTCTTGGGAAATGTGATTTTTAATGGACACATAGAAGGCCATCTGAAGAATGTCATGTGTTTTATTTCATCAATCTTTGGTTGCATGACATTTTTTGTGTCCATTTCTTACTCTAAGAGCTAATACTGGGATAGCAACCTTGGGCATGAATCTTTGTGTGCAACTCTGATTTCCTTAAGATAATTCCTAGAAGCAGAATTGCTGGGTCGAAGGGTGGGAACACTTTTAAGGCTTTGGATATATATTATCCAGCTGCCTTCCAGAATGGTTGTGCCATTTCATACCAGCAGTGTATGAGAGAGCCAAATTGGGGCAATCTGTACTTCAAAAAAAGCTTTCTTCAACACCTCGGGCTTCTGCTGAAGCTGAACAGTCCCCATTTTGTTTGTAGTATTGCTCAAGAGCCCTGAAAGCACAGTAGTGGTCTGCTCTCATGGTATGGCTGGGCAGAACATGTACTGACCAGGATGAGTGACAGATGGCATATTTTAGAATTATCAACAGAACTAAGACCCAAGACTAGAGCGCCCACAGCTCTAGTGAAAATCCTGTCGTTTTGGCCTGGCCCCAGGAATGAGGTGATGTGTGCTAAGGGCCCTGTCCTAACCAGTCTTCTGAAGGGGCCACTGATTTTCAGAGCCTCTGACCTAGACGCCTCTAGCATGTGGTTTTCTAGAGTAGGAATCCAGTGGCCTACGTGGAAGGCTTAGAGAGTCACATCTGACGTGGAGCTGGCTAGAAGGAGTTTTACTAGAGTCAGCGTTTCCTCCCTGCCCCTCACCTGCACTCTACCCTCTCCAATTCCTCCCCCCAGCCTCCTGGATGCATTCTGGCCATCCTTAGTAAGAGAACATGGAGAAAGTGTAATTTCTCATCTTGACATGAGCTTAAGATCATTGAGGTGCTGGGGATAGACTGGGCAAAGGGCTGGGCAGATGTTGGGTCCATGCAGTTGTGGACAAGACCTTGATGGCCCTTCTGGTCTTGGTGATCCAAAGCACTCCTACCATGGCTGTCTCTAAGAATGTACTCACTGTGGGACTGGAAGGTAAACAGAGGCAGGCAGTGATACCGTCAGGGAGAGAGACAGGTTTTGAGACCCAGCGCTTGCTCCTTTATTATAGAGGCAGATGCTTAGAGGAAGGTCAGCGTTGGCCCTGCCACACTGCTGGGGTGACTGAGTCTGGTGGAGAACCAGCTTCTAGTCCCTGATCACCTTTCTCTGGCTAGTGGAAGTGAAGGTGAAGATCTCTGGTGAACTGATGCTCGGTAAGGGCGCTTTTACCTCCATCATCAGGTCCTTTAATGTTCACAGGAGGAACTCTCATATGTGGGAAGAGAGATACTTAAATCTTGGGGGTAGGGGGGATCTTTCCTTTCAAATTCATACTTCTGCATCTAGGGAGCATAAGGTCTAACAGACATTTTGGGGGGAGACCCACCCACCCAATGCCATATTCCCTGAGAGGATTTCAGGTTCATCTTGTTCTGCAGTAAAACTGAGGGAAAGGTGCCTGAAGCTGTGGGGCGATGTTTAATCAATGGTACATCTGGAGCCGTAACCTATCTCTTTAAATGTTTTATTTTGAACTGAATTTAGACTGATAGAAAAGTTGCAAAAATAGTGCAGAGAGATCCCATACACCTCTCACCCAACTCCGCCTGTCATTAACATCTCATGTAACTGGAGTAGAATGATCAAAATGAGGAAATTAACATCAGTACAATACTGTACATTGCAATATACACCTTATTTAAATTTCCTCAGTTTTCCACTCATGTTGTTTTTCTGCTCCAGGAGCCTACTACCTAGGATCCCACCAGGTTGCATTTAGTTCTTATCCCTCCGTCTCCTGTAATTTTTGAAAAAATATATTTATTTATTTATTTATTTATTTATTTTGGGGAGAGCACAAGCAGGGGAGGGGTACAGAGAGGGGCCAGAGGATCTGAAGCGGGCTCTGTATTGACAGTCTGATAGCAGTGAGCCTGATGTGGGGCTCGAACTCACAAACTGCGTGATCATGACCTGAGCTGATGTTCAACCGACGGAGCCACCCAGGTGCGCCTCTCATTTTTTAAAGTTTTTAAATCTCTCTTTGTTTTTCACAATCTTGACACTGTTGAAGAGTGTTGACCAGTTGTTTTGAAGAATGTGCCTCAGTTTGGATTGTCTTTTTTCTCATCATTGAAGTTATGCCTTTTTGGCAAGATTACCACAGAAATGAGGTTGTGTCCTCATCTCACTGGTGATGGTAACCTGGATCACTTGGTTAGGTGCTGTCTGGCGAATTTCTCCACTGTGAGGTTACTATCTTTCCCTTTATAGTCAATAAATATCTTGGGGATATATTCTGAGACTATGCAAATTCTTTTGCGCTTCCAACTTTTGACTGCTAATTTTAGCATCCATTGGTGGATACTGTTTGCAACAGTTGTTTGTGGCGTTTGCCTGATGGCGCTTTTCTCTTTCTGCATTTATTAACTGTAGAATACTATGCACTGTAAAGCAGAGCTAAAGACATAATCTTGATGGGATATGTTATTCCTTGATGAAGTCTTCATTCAAGACCGGTAGCTCTTTTGCAAAAGGTGATCTATTTATCTTGATACCTCTGTATATTAGTTTCCTATTGGTACTTACACAAAATTTGCAAAACCAGTACAGAAGGTTCCTATACACCCCTCACCAACTTCCCCTAATGTTAGCATGTTACATAACTATAGTAGAATGAGCAAAAGTAGGAAATTACCTAGTTTATTGGAAGGCTGTTATAACAACCAAGCAAGAGATACCGGTGGCTTGGAACAAGTGGATAATGGGGGAGGTGATGAGAAGCGGCTGGAGTCTGGATGTATTTCTCTTTTTTTTTTTAAGTTTATTTCTTTATTTAGAGAGAGAGAGTGTGTGCCAGCAGGGTGGGGGCAGAGACGGGGGGAAGAGAGTCCCAGGCAGGCTCTGCGCTGTCAGTGCAGACAGAGTCTGACACGGGGCTCGAACTCACGAACCATAAGATCATGACCTGAGCTGAAATCAAGGGTCAGACGCTTAAGTGACGGAGCCACCCAGGTGCCCCTGGAACTATTTCAAGGTAGAACATGCAGGCTTTGTGAAAGAATTGGATGTGGAGTGAGAGGAGAGAGGAGGGGCACACTTTGGCGCCAAGACGTTTGGCCCGAACAACTGGTCCTGCCATTTTTTGAACTGGGGAAGATTACAAGAGACAGCCAGGCAGTTTTGCCCATCAACTGACAAACTCCTCTTTTCTCATCACCTCCCCAATTATCCACTTGATCCAAGCTGCCATTATTTCTTGCCTCGTTGTTTTAATAGCTTCCAAACTGGTCTCTCTGCTTCTACCCGTACCCCTCTTCAGTCTATTCTGAACGCAACCATGAGATGGACCAAAAAATAAAAAATAAGTCCGCTCATACGAGTCGTCTGCTAGGAGCCTCGTCTGGCTTTGCTACCCAGATCAAGGTGACTAAAGGCCCACTTGGCATATTCTGGTCTGTCGTCGCTCTGACCCCAGATCTGCCCTCTCCCCTCATTTCTCCCTCTTTACCACTCGTGGTCTTCCTTGTCATTTTCTGAACCTGCCAGGCTTTCTCCTGCCTCTGCACTTGTATTTGTTGTTTACTCTGCTTTGCTGTTGTACGTGTTGCATGCTTCGCCTAGAAATCTTCCTGGCTTGTTCCCCTACTTCCCTCACTCTTCGAATATCACCTCCTTGATGAGGACTTCTCAGGCCATCCGATCTCAAATTGCAATCCTCTCACTTCTTGTCCCTCTTTAGGTTTTATTTTTCACCTTAGCTCTTATCATGATCTCCCATTACTGTGTATTTTACTGATTCACCCTCTAAATATCTGTCTCCTTCCACAAAAAATTACAGGCTCCAGGAAGACAAGGATTTTTGTCTCTTTTGTTCTCTGCCGCATCTCTCATGTACAGAATAGTACTTGGCAAATAGCAGGTGCTCAATAAATACTTGTGGAATGAAGGAATATCTGCCTTTATAATTGGGCTATATGTTTATCAATCACTTTCTGAGGTACCCAAGGCACTCTGCTATGTGTTTAAGCAGATAAAAAGAAATTTAAGAAATGGCCTATAACTTCAAGTTGCTTATAATTGGGTTGGGGTAATAACATACCCGTGTGTGAACAGATGACTAATGGTATCATCATCGTAAGCTGAAAATGTATATGAAATACTATAAAGTATAGGGCACAGTGGTGGGTACAGGGGCAAATGAATATAGAAAACAATTTCTTCTTTCATTTTTAAAATTTTTTTAATGTTTACTTATTCTTGAGAGAGAGAGAGAGACGGAAAGACAGAGTACGAGTGGGGGAGGGCAGAGAGAGAGGGAGACACAGAATCCGAAGCAGGCTCCAGGCTCTGAACTGACAGCACAGAGCCCGATGCAGGGCTGGAACCCACAAACCACGAGATCATGACCTGAGCCGAAGTCAGATACTTAACCGGCTGAGCCACCCAGGCTCCCCGACAATTTCTTCTTTTAAGCTCTTCTAGCTTAGTGGTGATGACCCAAAGGAACACAAGCTCCACCCAACTGGATGAGCCAAGTGCCCAATAAATGGTATAGACACCACCAGAAGTACAGCAGTGTTGGAGGTGGGGGAGTTCATCAGCAAGACCAGAAGCCGCAGGCTTCACGTAAGGTCTCACTCTAACACTTTGGCTCTAGAAAATTCGGGGGAATCTGAGAGGTCTCGTGTAGCTAGGACATGGGGTGTGAAGGTGCAGAAGAGGCAGAAGACAAGGCTAGCAAAGTGGGTCACAGAGAGGTGGGGAAGGACCTTGAGTGCCATGTTCAAGGGTTTGAACTTCATTCTTTAGGTGGGGAGGAGCCCTCAAAAAGCATTTGAAGAGGCGATTGCCGTGGTACCCTGTGAGGTTGGAGCACATCTGATGACGGAGAGGACTGAAGGTAGGGGCGACAGTTAGGAAGCTCCTGTAGTAATCTGGGAAAGATGACAAAGCCCAAAGCACAACAGAAAGTGTAAAAAAGAAAGAAGGGAATGGATTAGAGAGCCAGTTTGAAGGGGGAGTCATACATCTAGGTGAATAATTACCTGTGGGGGTAAGAGAGAAGGCTTTATTGAAGGTAATGCTGAACCTTCTGACTTGGGGGACTGGATGGTTCACAGCACACAGGGCAGGGCTGGAGGTTGAGGGTGCGAGAGTGGTGAGGGGTAGAGGTGATGGGAGAGCTCCACGCTGTCATCCTGGTAGGTCTGCTCAGACCTCACGAATTCCCCACTGTCTGGCTTTAGAGTCCGTATGGTTGCTGAGCCAGGGGGATCTGAGCCTGTCCCCCGGCTGACTCCATGAGCCCTAGGTTGGAGCTGCTGCTCTGCCCACTGTCTCCAGGTTCGAGGAGAGGCAGAGACAAGCCAATCCTGGCAGCAGGCAGGAGGAGGTGTGGCGACTGGGGAGCATCTCCAGGGCTTCGGGAAGGGAGCCAACAGGGAGCAGGAAGGAGGCTTGCAGTGCCTGGGAGCCAAGTTCAGCTCAGCTCTATTTTGGGTGACAACATTTACAATGTTCCTTCACCCAGAATCATTCCGCCTGCCTGCCGCCTTCGTTGTTTCCAGCTGATGGGTTTTCACGCCTACTTAACAACTGGCTTGGTTCAGGGGCTCCCTGGCTCCCTGACTGCTGCCCTTCAGGCCCCTCACCATTCAGCAGGTCCCAAGTGCCTGGGGGGACGAGAAGGCCAAGCTTCATGCCCCCACGTCTCTTCAGCAGGGGACGCTGAAAAGCAAGGTGCAGAGGACAGTGAAGGTCAAAGTTCAGGCACAGAGGTGTGTGGGCAATTGACTCGTATTTCTGTGCCTCACTTCCTCTGAGAGTCCAAGTTACTGAGGGAGGAAGTGCTTGATAAATGAGACTATTTTGTGTTTCCACATCTCTTGTCTAAGAACCTCCCAGCACAAGATTTGGAATCTGCTGTTGTCCCAGATTATCCCCTTATCAAATCTGTGGACATTTATAGGTCATGTTAGGGCTCTGCAGATAGAGTGTGGAAGGGACAAGGGTCATTCTTTTTTTTTTTTTTAATTTATTTATTTTTGAGAGGTGAGGCAGAGAGAGAGAGAGGTGGGGGGACAGAGAATCCGGAGCCTGATGTGAGGCTTGAACTCACGAACTGTGAGATCATGGCCTGAGGTGAAATCAAGAGTCAGATGCTTAACCGACTGAGCCACGCAGGTGCCCCAAACATCATTCTTTTATAATTAAAGACTTAAGGGTGTTACACATTCATTATAGAAAGTACATGAGAGTATAAAGAAAAGGATAAGAGTGACCTATAATCCCCTTAACTCTGGGACAACTATGGCTGATATTTTGATAACCGTCTTTTCCTGCACACCTGTATGTGTATTTTTCTGTGTGCGTATGTGTGTGTGTGTGTGTGTGTGTGTGTGTGTGTGCGCGCCTGTGGCGCATGTGCATGTTGTCTTTCCCCAGGCTTCCTTGAATGGGACACACACTCTCCGCACCAAAGTGTTCTCACCCAGAATGTATTTCCCATGTAGTCTGGGAGATTTCCCTCCTACGACTCTCCTCCTTTTTCCAAAATGAAATCACGCTCCTTGTAAAAGACTGTTGGTTCTTCCAGGAGGGGGTGATGTTTGGCAGAGCTCCGCATGGGACGGTGTGCAGTGGGGGAGATGAAATTGAGGTTGTATAATAATCTTGCCTCCTGAATAATGATTCCAAAGAGGCACGGAACACCAGTAAACTTTGGGGCCCTTCCCTCCTTTTGTGAGCCTTCCTTGGTAGGACAGTGGTCTAGCGAGCTAGACTTCCATCCAGTTGAGTAACCAGACCTGGTGGTGAGCAGCGAGCCAAGAACTAATTACGAGGAAGCTTTTTCAGAGTAACGTGTCATATCCCTTGAATAAAAGATGCCAAGTCACCATAAAACTCTCTAACCAGCTTGAAAGCACCAGATTCTCTACTGATGCTTTTGGTTTGGTTTCACTTGAAAGCAGAATCTGAGGTGAGGACTTGGACATGGATAGTTTATTTGAGAGGAAATCCCACAAAGCATGAATGAGGGAGGACCTGAGTGGGGACGAGGCAGGGGAGCAGGGGGAGCCAACACGAGGGTGTAGTACTAGGGATCCTACCATGTGCACTGGGGGCTCAGTTCTTCCAGGGCTTTCTGGAAATCACACAGATGCCTCGTGGAATTGTCAGCTGGCAGGTGCACACCTGGAGCATCTACCCACCAGCTCCCATTCCCCACTGACTGAACATTGTCCTTATGAGCATTGTCCTTATGTGTCAGAAAAGGTCCCACGGAGCTCTGTGCTTGAGGTGTGACCCTTTCGTCAGGAAGGACACCTGAGCTCACACAGAACAGGCGTGCAAAAACCGGAGGTGGGCTGCGGGGGGCGTGATGTGGAGCCTGAGCGGCCTCTGCTACAACTTAGAAATCTAGAACCCTTCTTGGTTTCACTGGTTTGAACAATTCGTTCCCTTGTCTTATCTCCCCTACCTATCTTCCCTATTCCTGCATTTCTATGTTCTTACCCCTTACCCCAAATTCGGAAATCCTTCACCATTATTTTTTTTTTTCAATCTATGAAATTTATTGTCAAATTGGTTTCCATACAACACCCAGTGCTCATCCCAAAAGGTGCCCTCATCACTACCCATCACCCACCCTCCTCTCCCTCCCCTCCACCATTATTCTTATTTCGGCCTTGTCAAGAGCACAAATTGGCCTTCTGAAAATTGAGGTTTTTCATCGCAGTGACTGAGTTCTGCATTTCTTGTCCCATCACCGGTAGAGACCCGACTTGGAGGGAGACAAGGATGAGGAGAGTAGAAGGGGGGCGGCAGGTTATCTTGAGGTTATCGGGGCTCTGGCAATGAAGTAGATACTGTGGGACTCTGATGTGGGGTTGGTCTGCCGGGAAACCTTACCAGTAGGCGAGTACCCGAGACAGAGGGCTGGCTGGCCTTCCAAAGGCTTTCTTGGCTTCTGGTTCAGTTTAAATATGTAAGTATTGACCACAATGAAGACGTTCTGCAGCACTCTGAGGCTTTTTTAGAGCCACGTTCTGACCTATTAGCTCTTTTGTGGGCAGCATTGGGATTAGTGTGTCATTTTTTGAGTATAGAAACTAGAGGCCCAAAGAGGTGAAGTGCTTTACCCAAAGCTCTGTCATTTTTTCACTGGCGGCAGAGAGCTCTAGAACCTAGGTCTCCTGACTTCCTCCTCGAGTTCCTGACTTTCCACTCCCCACCTCCACCCCCGGCCTCTGCCCACCAACACAGAGCCACAGCATCTCGTTCCTTATTCTCTCTCTCACTTCAGACCTCTAGCCAGACTGTAGATCTATGGGGACAGGCCTGTGCCTTATTTCTGACCTAATTCACTGCTCTTAGCCCAGGTCTAGGGCAGAGCAGGTGTTTGACAAAAACTCCCAGATATACCTGTAGGTACAATGCTCTGAGTAACTGAGTGCCAAGAAGGAGGGTTAACTTTGGCCCCTCACCAGGTTGGACCTGGCCCCTGGCATCCTTTGGTCCCAGGTCCGTTTCGAGAGAGCTGTTGCTTGGAAGTTCTGCCTTCTGGCTGAACAGGATCCCCCTGCTACCTTTTTCTGGGAGTTTGCTTTATTCCAGGTCTGTCATGGGCAAAGGCAGGGTATCTTCACTGACCACTGAACCCTTGCTCCAAGGGCTGGCTTCCATCTCTCTCTGCTGTTTGGCATGTGATGCTCCACATGGCAGAGCAGCTGTGCTGTGTCTGGCCTTCATCCAGGATTAGGCAGTGGTGCTGTCCCTTAATCTTTGGGGCAGGTCTGTTTGTTCTCCCCCCTTCACTAAAAAGCATGGAAAGTGCTGTTTGGGGATGGAGGCGACTTGCTGCTTAGACAGACACCCTTAGAGCAGTGCTGGCAAACCATGTGTTAGATGGTCTTTAGAAGATTATTCCAGGGGTGCCTGGGTGGCTCAGTTGGTTAAGCAACTGACTTCAGCTCAGGTCAGGATCTTACAGTCTGTGAGGTGGAGCCCCTGTTGGGTTCTGTCTGACAGCTCAGAGCCTGGAGCCTGCTTCAGATTCTCTCTCTGCTCCTTCCCTGCTCATGCTGTCTCTCTCTCTCTCAAAAATAAATAAACAATAACAACAACAACAACAGAAAGATTATTCTGTTTATTCCTGCTGGTCTTTGAGGTGTCAAAGCCTGTGAATGTTTAGGGCCAAGGAGGTGAGGCGGGTCACTGTCAGGGCGCTGAGGTCTAGCAAAAGAAAGGATGGGCAAAAGATGGCAAAAGAAAGGTGGGCTCTTTATCTAGTTCCTCATTCCCAATGACTACCCATAAATCCTGATTAAGATTATAAGAGATCCCACCACTCCCCCCCCTCACCATTTCCCATCAGACTTTTAAATGAAATAATTTAACAAATATGATTGAGTGCTAATCACAGGTGTTATCATTTTGGGACTACAAAGAAGTGCCCAATGTGTTCTCTGCCTTCAAGCAGCTTCTGGTATAATTGGAGCGACAAGGACACACGGTGAAGATCAGGCCAGGCAGGTTTTGAATGCCAAAGGAGGGGCACACCCACTGAGCAGGAGATCACAGCACTTGGAAGGGAGAGGAAGCACTTTGGATTGATAGGGACAAGAAAAGCCTTCCTGGCAGAAATGAGATTTGAGTCAGGTCCCTGAAGGCCCACACTTTTCTTAAAGTAAGTGTTACAAGGATATCCTTGGAGTAGGACTTTCCCGGACATTTTTAACACATTCACCACCAACAACGATGTTAGGATCGTAGGGATGAGGTTATTGATTTCCTAGATATTTGCCATAACATTGTTTATAGTAGCCCAAAACTGGGAACAACCGAAATATCAAACAAAGAGACATCGGTTCACTAGACTGTCGTCTCTAATATTTCCCATGTTGTGAAATACCAGGCAACCACCACACATTGTTTTGGTAGAATTCTATTTATTGACATCCAAAAATATCCACAGTAGATTGCTCAGTGAAAAAAAATTCAGTTCTAAAATAGTATGTCCAGGGGCACCTGGAGGGCTCAGTCAGTTGAGCGTCCAACTTCGGCTCAGGTCATGATCTCACAATTTGTGAGTTCGAGTCCCACATGGGGCTCGCTGCTGCCGGCCTAGAGCCCACTCCAGATTCCCTGTCCCCCTTTCTGTCTGCCCCTCCCTCTCTCGTATGAGTACTCTCTCTGTCAAGAATAAATAAAACTTAAAAAAAAAAATAGTGTGTCCAGTATGAGTGCATTTCTATTTGTTAATATAATAACATGCTAAAACATGACTATTTCGTTAATCTTCGTTTTGCTTCTCCGTTTTCTGGTTTTTGGTGCGTATGCATTAACTTGTAAATAATATAACTTCCGACATTTTCCCTTTCTTTGGGGAAAAGAGTTGGAACGTCCTATAACAGTTGTGGGGGGACAGATCCAGTGGAGTCACATGTCCCTTATTCTGTGGGGACAGCCCCTTGGCTCACTCTGGTCTTCAGTTCCTGAAAAGACACGGTAGCTGGCCAAGGATGGGGGGCACTGGGTAGCCCTCTTATTTCCTGTTCAGAGAGCACACGCCTGGGAAGAAGCTCTAAGTGTTCCTTCTGGTTATGGAAACTCGTGTATTTCCTAGGCACACACACAGCTCAGGCTGGGTTGCCCTGTGGGCATATGTGGGAGCCGTGTTTTTTAAATCTGGCCTTCTTCATACTTTATACTTTAGCCAGGAAATCACTGCTACCCACCGTCTAGCTAATTACAGTGCTGGGAAGAAAAAGGCGCTTCTGAGATTGTGAGCCTCTGTGGGAAAAGGTTATAAGAGTGATAGAATCCATCTTTTTGCAGTAGCAGCGTGGGACAGGGTCTCTTCCCTGAAAAGCTCCTTCAGGTGACCTA
Source organism: Herpailurus yagouaroundi (assembly GCF_014898765.1). Taxonomy (NCBI): domain Eukaryota; kingdom Metazoa; phylum Chordata; class Mammalia; order Carnivora; family Felidae; genus Herpailurus; species Herpailurus yagouaroundi. Next base: position 26,404,208 of record NW_024412423.1, on the reverse strand, counting down.
TTTGGTCTAGACTCTGTCTGTCTCAGCAATAGCTGTCATCTGAATGTCACGCTAGGAGCTTGGGTGCTTCCTTTTCCTTCCCTGTCAGCAGGTTTGAGATTAATGGGTACTGTGTTCTAATTTGAATGCTAATTAGTATTTTTTAAATACCCCTTTTATCACCTCATTTCCCCAAACTAAAATCTTCCGTGCCTTCTCGTTGCCTCCAGGCTCAAGTCCAGACGCCTCAGCCCGGCATCCAAAGGCCTTTCACGTTCTGGGGCAGCCCCCCCCCCTTCACACTCTTATTCCAACTATAGTGACCTTTTTAAGCCTTCCATAGTTCGTTCAGCAGAGCCATTTATTCACTGGCCCCCAGTACATTTGCATGCTGTGTCCTCTGTATGCCTCCTCTCCGAATTGTCCTCCCTCATTTTGCAGAAGTCACTTTACTCTTCTTTCCCTGACCTGCTTAAGTCCTTCCTCCCCAAGTCTTCCCAGACCGCCCGTATGCACAGTGATCCCTCCCGGACCAAACGCCTTTAGCACTGTTGTCTGTACTGGTCTGTACTGCTTTCTTTGGCATATATTTTTTTTAATGCTTTTATTTATTTATTTATTTATTTATTTATTTAAAAAATTTTTTTCAACGTTTTTTATTTATTTTTGGGACAGAGAGAAACAGAGCATGAACGGGGGAGGGGCAGAGAGAGAGGGAGACACAGCCTCGGAAACAGTCTCCAGGCTCCGAGCCATCAGCCCAGAGCCTGACGCGGGGCTCGAACTCACGGACCGTGAGATCGTGACCTGGCTGAAGTCGGACGCTTAACCGACTGCGCCACCCAGGCGCCCCGCTTTTATTTATTTTTGATAGACACAGAGAGCGAGAGTAGGAGAGGGGCAGAGAGAGAGGGACACGGAGGATCTGAAGCGGGCTCCGTCCTGACCCGAGCCGAAGTCAGACTCTTAACCCACTGAGCCACCCAGGTGCCCCTGGTATATATATACTTTTTATGTGATAAAAACCAAGTCGCAAAATTGACCATCATAACCGTTTCTACGTGTAGTTCAGTAGTGTGACGTCTATTCACATTGTTATGCAACAGATCTCTAGGATATTTTTTTTTCATCTGGCAAAATGGAAACTCTAGACCCATCAAACCTACCAACTCCTCATTTTGTTCGGCATTTTACTCAGGCGCACGTTGCGATATCATAAATGCTAAACTGTTTATTTCAACTACTATTCAGTGAGCACCAGTGGTCCAGGCACATCCTTGGTAGGTTCTGGGGGAATGTGAAACTGAGGGAGACACAGCCACCAAATGCAAAGACTTCACTTTATGGTCTGTGTATGTCTCATCTCCCTGAAGAGGTGACAAGGGAGGGACCTTCCTGTGAGCCATAATTCCTTTTTTTTTTTTTTTTTTTTTTTTGGAACAAGGCAGAATATTATGACTAAATCAACGCAGATGTAGTCCTTGCGTTCCGATGACACCCAGTATAGGGCGTGTACCATAGGCTGGAGCTGATTCTTGAGTATAGGAGGGGTTTTTAGGGGCTTTTAACTAGACTGCATTTTTTTTTTTCCCAACGTTTATTTATTTTTGGGACAGAGAGAGACAGAGCATGAACGGGGGAGGGGCAGAGAGAGAGGGAGACACAGAATCGGAAACAGGCTCCAGGCTCTGAGCCATCAGCCCAGAGCCTGACGCGGGGCTCGAACTCACGGACCGCGAGATCGTGACCTGGCTGAAGTCGGACGCTTAACCGACTGCGCCACCCAGGCGCCCCGGGACTGCATTTTTTTTTAAAGGAAAGAATCTTGTCCTTTCATCATAACAAGGTTACTTTTATTATTTTGTCTTATAATAAACACAATATGTGCTTGTCAAAGAAATTTTGAAAACCCAGAAAATACAGACAAGAACATAAATGCCAGTGTCTCCCAGAGATGACAGAATTTTGTGCTTCTGTCCCAAGAGAATTTTGGCTCTTCAGATTCAGACACACATACAGATGTGGTTTTTTTTTCTTTTTTTTTTTAATTATTTTTAAAAAATTTATATCCAAATTAGTTAGCATATAGTGCAACAATGATTTCCAGAGTAGATTCCTTAGTGCCCCTTACCCTTTAGCCCATCCCCCCTCCCACAACACCTCCAGTAACCCTCTGTTGTCCTTATTTAAGTCTCTTACGTTTTGTCCCCCTCCCTGTTTTTATATTACTTTTGTTTCCCTTCCCTTATGTTCGTCTGTTTTGTATCTTAAATTTCTCACATGAGTCAAGTCATATATTTGTCTTTCTCTGACTAATTTCTCTTAGCATAATACCCTGTAGTTCCATCCACGTAGTTGCAAATGGCAAGATTTCATTCTTTTCGATTGCCGAGTCATACTCCATCGTGTATATATACTACATGTTCTTTATCCATTCATCCATCCATGGACATTTGGGCTCTGTCCATACTTTGGCTATTGTGGATAGTGCTGCTATAAACATGGGGGTGCCTGTGTCCCTTCGAAACAGCACACCTGTATCCCTTGGATAAATACCTAGTAGTGCAAATGCTGGGTAGTAGGGTGGTTCTATTTTTAATTTTTTTGAGTAACTTCCATACTATTTTCCAGAGTGGCTGTGCCAGTTTGCATTCCTACAGATGTGTTTTTTTAAAAAACAAAATCTTATCAGGGATACATACTCCTTTGATTAGCTTAATATGGTTTGAATATCTTTACCTGTCAATAAATTCCTGTAGTATAATCTTGACATAATAAATCTTCATTGAGGACTGACACAGTGCCAGGTACCAGTTTAGACTGTAGGAATAAAGCAGTGAGCAAAGCTTGCTTGAAGCTTATGTTGTGGATTGAGATGAACGGGATAGGACAGTAAAATGAACAAATGAACAGACTAATTGCAGATACTGATATGGGTTATTGAAAACACATGAGGGGCACCTGGGTGGCTCAGTCAGTTAAGCATCCGGCTTTGGATCAGTTCAGAATCTCATGGGTCATGAGATCGAGCCCCTCATCGGGCTCCACACTGACAGTGCAGAGCCTGCTTGGGATTCTCTGTCGCCCCCTTTCTCTCTGCCCCTGCCCCACTCGCTCGCTCTCTCTCTCAAAATAATTTTCAAAAAAACTTATTAAAAAAAAAAAAACAAAAAAACATGAGAATGACAGGGGAGCTTCCTATGTAGAGATAGGGGAAAAACATTCCAGAAAGAGAGAACAGCTAATACAAGAACCAAAGCTTGGGAATAAACTTGGCATGTTTGAAGAGCCATGAGAAAGCCTCGGTGGCTAACAGCAGGGAGAAAGAGGGAAATTTGTGTATGAAGTAGAGAGTTAGATGTAGATGGAACTTTTTATAGGACGCTTGTTGGGCCTTGTAGGCCATGGTCAAGAATTTGGATTCTATTCTAAGGTCACCGAGAAGCCGTTGGAGGGATGTGACATGATCTGATCTGTTTTAGGAATATTGCTTTCTGTAAACGTAATTTTTATCTCATTAACAGATTAAAAGAGAGACAAACACCCCACATAATCATTTTGTTAGATTCAAAGAAAACTTTTGATAAAAATCAACACCCAACAGAGGGAAACAACACACAATAAATCGTCTGGTGTCTTCACTGAGTAGATTACAAGATAGGGGGATAAGGATTAAGACATATTTAAAAATTAGGTAGGGGCACCTAGGTGGCTCAGTCGGTTGGGTGCCTTTGTCTCAGGTCATGATCTCACAGCAGTTTGTGAGTTCGAGCCCCGCATGGGGCTCTGTGCTGACAGCTCAGACTTTGGATTCTGTGTCTCCCTCTCTGTCTGCCCCTCCCTTGCTCACGCTCTGTCTCTCTCAAAAATAAATAAACATTAAAAAAATGTTTTTAATTAGGTAAATGCATATCACTAAGTGAAAGATCCCAATCTGAAAAGTCTACATACTATATGTCCCAGCTATATGATATTCTGGGAAAGGCAAAACCATGGAGGCAATAAAGAGATCAGTGGTTGCCAGGGGTTGTAGGGGAAAGAATGAATAGGCGGAGCACAGAGGATTTTTAAGGCAGTGAAAATACTGTGTGTAATACCATAATGATGGATCCCTATCATGATACATTTGTCCAAACGTAGGATATACAACACCAAGAGTGATCCACAATGTAAACTATAGACTCTGAGTGATAATGATATGTCAGGGTAGGTTTATCACTTGTGACAAATGGACCACTCTGGTGGAGGATGTTGATAGTGGGGAGGCTGTGCATTTGTGGAGTCAGGGGGCATATGGGAACTCTCTGTACCTTCCCCTCAATTTTGCTGTGACCCTAAAAACTGCTCTAAAAAGTAAAGTCTTAATAAAAAAAAATAAAAATAAAAAAAGATGAAAAGAAATTGGGTAAAACTAAACTATAGCGTTTAGAGATTCAGGTTTTGGTGATAAAACTGCCTCTCAAAGAGTAAGGAAGTGATTACCAGAAAGTCAGGAGAACCGTTTCTCTTAGGTAGGAAGAGGCAAGGGCTTATAAACAGAGGAGACACATGGGGGGGCTTCTGGGTGGCTGGTTTTGTCTCCTCTCATGAATGGTGGTTACAGAGGTGTTAGTCTTATAATAACTAAACTGCATATTTGTTTTGTGCTGTTTTCTATATTTGTGTTACTGTAGCTATAAAAAAAAGTTTAAAAAAAACTCAGCAACTATTCCTGATAAACTGGAATGAAAGGGAAGTTTTTCCACCAGATAAGAGTTACTATAAAAATACTACAGCAAACATTTCCCCATTTAGGGAAATGTTAGAAGAATTCATTTTAAAACAGGAACAAAGCATATATGCTCGTTATCACCAGCACAAAAATTCAGGAAAAAGAAGTGAGAGGCATAAGAATTAGAAGAGAGCAAATAAAACAGTCATTATTTGCATGATGTGTCATTATTTGCATAGAAAACCCCAAACAATATTTAGAAAATTTATTAGAATATTGAGAAAAATTATTAGAATTTAGAATAGAATTTAGCCAGTTAAGTCGATGTAAGATTAATATGTAAAAGTAATTTGCATTCTTTATACCAACAACAAGCTAGAAAACATAAAGAGAAGTTGCATTAAAAACACCGTCAGAGAGGGGCATTTGGGTGGCTCAGTGGGTTAAGTGTCCCACTCTTGGTTACGGCTCATGTCATGATCTTAATGGTTTGTGTGTTCGAGGCCTGCCTTGGGCTGCTTGGGATTCTCTCTTCTCTCTCTGCCCCTCTCTTGCTCACATGTGCTCTCTTCCCTCCCCCCAAAATAAATAAATAAACTTTAAAAAAATACCATCAAAGAAAATCAAATACTTAAGAATAAATTTAACAAAAGGTGTACACATCTTTCACGGGAGAAAAAAGAGGTATTCCATGAAGAGGTATTCAAAGGAGAACTAATTAAATGGAGGGAGATACTACACTCACAGATAGGAAAACTTAATACCATAAAGATGGCAACTTCTTCCGTTCTCCTCTATCTGACCTACACATTCCAGTGAAAACCCCAACAGGGTTTTTCCTGTTATTTCACAGGGATTCTGAAATTTTGAAGACCAAGTAGAGAGGAAAGACTTGCTCTGCCAGATACCAGAACTCAGTAGGAAGCCAAGGTGATCAAGACAGTGTGGTCTTGGCATGAGAATAAACAAATCCACCAATAAAGGAGATTAGAGGGCTCAGAACCAGACTCACATAGATAGAGAACTCTGGCATATAACAGAAGTAGAATGTCAAATCAGTAGGAAAATTTAAAAAACTATATAATAAATGGAACTTGAAAAAAATGCATATGCAAAAAGGTGAAATTGGATGCCTGCCTTACACCATATGCAAAACATCAACTCCAGATGGTTTAAAGATTGAAATATAAAAAAATCCCCACAACTTTAAGCCTCTGAGTAGGTAACGTAGGTGATTATCTTTTAGAATTTGAGTAAGGAAAGATTTTTAAATAAGACACAAACAATATTGACTACAAAATAAAAGTAGGCAAGTTTGGCCATAGTAATATTAAGAATTTTTATATGTCAAAAGACATGTTAAAGAAAGCGAAAAGACAGCTTATAGACTGGGAAAAGATATTTGCTGCACACATAACCAGCAGAGGATTAGTGTCAGGGATACATAAAAAACCATTCCAACAAATTAATAAGAAAAACACAAATAACCCAATTTTTAAATATGGGCAAATGAAATAACAAGAATTTCACAGAACAGGAAACACTTAAGATCCCTAAAAATGTAAAGAGATGTTCAGGTTGTGAGTGATTGGGGAGGTAAAAATTAAAGAGTATAACTAGAAAATTTTAGCACCCAGATGATTGGCAAAAATTGAGAAATCTTCTAATACCAGGGGTTGGAAAGCAGTTGCAGCCACAGGATCTTCAAACTTGCCGATGGAAGTTTAAACTGGTGAAAAGTTAAACATTCACATAGCCTGTAATGCAGACATTCCACTCCTAGGAATGTATCCAAGAGCACATATCCAATGAGGGGCACGGACCAGACTGTATTGTTTATAATAATAAAAACCGTGAAAGTCTTACACTTTGGATAAACTAGGTCTATAAACACTATGGAATATTAGAAAGCAGTGCAAATGAATGAACTATAGTGACGTCCAACAATATGCATGAATCTTAGCAGAATACTATAAGTACAAAAAATATTGCATACCATGTGATGTTATTTTCATTAAATTAGAAATAACTTTCATAAAAATAGGCATAGTTAGCAATTCTTATAGATGAAGCAACACTACATAAAAAGGAAAGCAAAGGAATGAGGATTCAGGATGATGGCTGCCTGGCATGGGAAGAGGTAAGGAGATTGGTCGTCTGGTGACCCAAAGGGTTAGAAAAGGTGATCGTCAAGTTCCTAGCTTTCACCTTAGGTGGTGGATTATGAGTGCTTATTGTGTTAAAACAGTTACCCAGGTAGCCAGTCAGCAAGCTAGCCAGCTCTGGCTGCTATGTGGAGAATGGGTTGAAGGGGGTAAAGGTAGAAGCAAGGTGACCAGCTAGGAGGCTGAGTAGTAATCCCGTTCAAGGGGATGCTCTGTACCTGATGGTGGCAGTTGTGATAGAGAGTAATGGACAGAGTCAGAATATATTTAAGAGGTGATGGAAGACTTGCTCTCATGGCTTAGATGTGGGAGGTGAGGAATATTCTATTATATGAAGGTACCACAATTTATTTTAACAATCAGCTCTTGTAATTTCAATTGTTTACAATATTTTTCCCTCCCTAAAACAGTCTAAAATGAATATCCTTGTTGGGGCACCTGGGTGGCTCAGTCGGTTAAGCGTCCAACTTTGGCTCAGGTCATGATTTCACGGTTCATGAGTTTGAGCCCCGATGTGGGCTCTGTGCTGACCACTCAGAGCCTGGAGCCTGCTTCTGATTCTGTGTCTCACTCCCTCTGCTCCTCCCCCACTTGTGCTCTGTCTCTCAAAAATGAATAAATGTTAAAAACACTTTTTTAGGGGCGCCTGGGTGGCGCAGTCGGTTAAGCGTCCGACTTCAGCCAGGTCACGATCTCACGGTCCGTGAGTTCGAGCCCCGCGTCAGGCTCTGGGCTGATGGCTCAGAGCCTGGAGCCTGTTTCCGATTCTGTGTCTCCCTCTCTCTCTGCCCCTCCCCCGTTCATGCTCTGTCTCTCTCTGTCCCAAAAATAAATAAACGTTGAAAAAAAAAATTTAAAAAAAAAAAACCAAAAAAAACCCCACTTTTTTAAATAAAATAAAATGAATATCCTTATAGCTTAATCTTCAGATATCTAAATCAATTTCTTAAATGCCACTTTCAGAAGTGAAATTGTTGTACCAAAGGACATGTGCATTTAACAAGGCCGTTGATACATATTACCAAATTACCTTTCTGAGGGGTTATAATGCTTTTAGTTCCCACTGGCAGTATAAGGCCTACCCACAAAAGAGGCTTGTTCCTTCCTTTCTCCATCCAGAGCTCTATATTCAGAATGGTCTCATTGGCAGTTGAGGGTATGTGTATCTTTCTAGCAATTTCCCCTGGAATGATTTTCGTGGTCATTCAGTCTCTCTCTGGCCAGGATCCATACCATTCAGAGTACTTCCCTGCTTCCTTCAGCGGGCATCCTTAGGGCTTTGGATTCCTGCAGTGGGTCCTTCCCTGGAGCATGTAGTCTAGGATATGAGATGGCATAATCTCTTCCTTGGGAAAGGCTTCCTAACACATGGACCAAAGAGAACTCTTCCCTTCTTTGCTGCCTAGAGTCTTCCCTTCAGACTCTGCCCACCCTTAACCCCCAAAGAGCCCTGGGGATTTCTAACAAACCTGGCAGTTTTTCTGATTCATTTGGGTAAAGGTGAAGCAGGCATATAAAAGAATTAATCAATTAATTACTCAAGTTCATGTCCCTTCAGAGCATCTGGAGCTGCACTATCCAAATATAGTAGCCACTAGCCACAGGAGGCAATTTAAATTAATTAAAAATAAGTAAAAATTTAAAATTCAGTTCCTCGGTTGTACTAATTACATTTCAAGTGTTCAATAGCCACATGTGGCTAATGGCTACCATATTGGACAGCATGGATCTGAAACATTTCCATCACCATAGAAAGTTCTATTGGAAGGCACTACAGAAGTTGGGTTACTCAGGAGATGTTCCCAGGGGTCCTTTTAGATGTGGGATTGGAAAGGTCAGTGAGGGTGGGTAGAAGTTATTGGTATTAATTGACATGACTTGCTAGATAGATCCTTGCTGATCTAGAAATCAGTTCTTGTTATATAATCAGTTCTTTTTACCTTTTCCTCTCTGGCCTTGAGCAGGGGACTCTAGTTCTATAACAGTGATGTCTTAAGAACTGTGTGTATGTATATTTTATAAGAGAAATCTGATTGCTAGTTCATGACATTGACTGACCTAGGCCAAAGCCATTTTCCTCTAACACAAGAGCCTGGAAGGGAGGTCCCAGGGGCTGTGACTGACGTGCAGACAGGCTGAGGTTTCGCCTGGGTCTGCAGTGGCTGGAGGGAAGAACATGACAGCAGAGCCAGGAACTCAGAGTTCTTCATCCCTTCCTGTCACCTCACTTTCTTCTCGCACAGAGTGAGGATGACGCTCTCCTAAGCATTCTAGCGTTGCAAGAAAGGGGTGCTTAAAGGCGACGAAGCTCCAGATTCTGTCTCTTTCTACTATCCTGGAGCTGTGGTTACCATCTGCCTTTGTCCCTTCTCTGCATATGTCCAGACCCTGCTGTGAGAAGCACTTTTCCCAGTGGCCTAAATATAGCCCTGGGAGCCCCAAAAGCCATATTCTAGTCTTGGCTTGTGCACTGACTCATGGTATGACTCTATGTAAGTCACTTCCCCTCTCCTCCCAATGGGTCATCAGGGGTGAAGGGAGGATAATGGCCCTGAGTCACCTCCCAGACAGAAGCTAATTAGGGCTCACTGAGGCAGAGAAGTGGCAAGTTGAAAGAGCCAGGGAAGGAGTGGAACTCTGGTAGGGCTTTGAGGAGGGGCCTGGCTTTCATGCTTCCCCTGGCACTCTGTCTGCTCAGACCTAGAAGCTAGGATCTAGGTTAGCTTCAGAAGGTCTGTAAACCTTCATGAATTATGTACACGAGTCTATGGGTATCAGCCTGTATGCACTTTTCTGCAGGAGGTCCATAACTTTCATCAGATTCTCAGAGAGTTAAGTAACCCCCAAAAGGTTCTGAACCACTGCCTTAGGATGTCCAACTCCTTGGCCTTATTGGGTGAAGAGAGGAGATGCATTCTTCTTGGGGAGGAGCAGTGAAGGCCTGGTTTTCCCTGGAGGTCAGTTGGCAGCTGCTGTGAGCAAAGCTCTTAGAACAACCTGTGCAGAAGGGCCTGCCAGCCAAGTACCTACTGAGCCCCTACCAAGTGCCCAGCACTATGGCAGTCCCTTGAGGTGGAATCAAAATGCTCTTTGGCTCTCATCCCCTACCCCTAAGGTCTGATTGTCCCAGTTTTTTGGCCCCCAGTGAGGCTGGTGTCTGTATGGGCACATCCCAGAATACAAGGATGGAGAGCATGTGCCCGAGGAAGGTAAGTTTCACAAGTCTCTGGGCTGAAAGTAAAAGCGTGACTAAGCTGTAGGAAAATGGTCATCTAGGGAGGCCATATAGTGGAGCAGCAGGGTCACTAGCTAGGTCTGAGGACACCTGGGTCCAGATCCTGATGTTGATCTTCAGTTGCTTTGTGACATTGGTTGTCACTTAGTTTCTCTGTGCTTATTATGCTGTCTCTAAAATGGGCTAACTTCCCCTGTCCTAAATACTGACAGGGGCTGTTATGGAAAATGAAAAAAGAATTTAACAAAAATCAGCATTTGTTATGTTTTCCTATTAAAAAAAATTTTTTTTAATGTTTATTTATTTTTGAGAGAGAGGGAGAAAGAGACAGAACACGAACAGGGGAGGGGCAAAGAGAAAGGGAGACACAGAATCCGAAGCAGGCTCCAGGCTGTGAGCTGTTAGCACAGAGCCCAACGTGGGGCTCGAACTCACAGACCGTGAGATCATGACCTGAGCCAAAGTTGGATGCTTCACCCACTGAGCCACCCAGGTACTCCCCTGTTTTCTTATCTTAAGAGTGGTAAATGCCCATTGTAGGAAATATTGAAAACCCAGAAACACATCGTGAAAAAAAGAAAAATGATTCACAATTTGAACATGCCAAAATGCATCCTCTTGTAAGTCTTGGTAAATTTCCTTCCAGATTATTTTTCCACGCATATATATTTTTTTCTCCTTACTAGGTCTTACTATCATAATTTATATACTACTTTTTCTCACCTATTACTATATGGTGACTCTCTACCCATGCCATTAATTGTTCTTCAGAAACCTGAATTTTAACGGCTGATGTTCTATCATTTGAAAGAACCAAACTTTGTTTAACAAATACCCAAGTGTAAGCCATTTGTAATGCAGGCCCTTCCAAGTATCTCATTATTGTAAATAATGCTTTGTTGAACAACTTTGTATATACCTCTTAGTATTCATCTCTCTTTCCTTATAATAGATTCTTAGAATTGAGGTTTTAGGGCCAAGTGTAAAGCTGATACAATTAAATACACACACACACACACACACACACATGTGCAAGGCATTGATGAGAATGACGCTGAATCCACGTTGACTAAATATCCTTATATACCTATCACAATCAAGGCATTTCTGTGTATGCAAGATAGATGTCTCCATGATCCTGGTGGGGATATAGGAGTGGGGATAGAAGTTTATGATAGAATTGGTGCCTATTTCTTCTCTCTTTTAGAATTGTCGAGTGGCAGGAAAACATTATTTATGGTAAGAAAGTTTTCAGTATGAGAGGGCAGGGAGTTGAGGCCATATATCATTAAAAACAACCCTAAGTGTTTGAAACTCTAGGGTCCATTCAATACCATATATAAGTCGCTAACAACGTGAGCAGGTCACATTATTTCTTGGGCTTGAGGAGACGAATCCTTAAGCTCTCTGACATGAAAGAATGCCGGGAACATGTAATGAAATTACGTGTGTATGAACTCATTGAAAGTATAACAGCGTAGTAAAGATTGGTTTTTTGCCTTTCTAGCCGTGAGACTGAGGGCTAACAGTAGAAACAGAGGCAATGAAGGCAAGCATCTAAGGGGCCGAGAGGGCAGTGAGGCTTGGAAACCTCACGAGGAGTGTCCTAGAGGCTCAGCATGGAAAAGGCCCACAGAGGAGCAGCCCCAGGATGGGCCAGCCTTCAGGCTGGGCCTCGCACTGGATCCACTCTGTCCTGGGGACCACTCTCAGCATAAGACACTGATGCCTCCCAAGAAGCAGAGACCTTGTCATCTGACACTGGGCACCTTGGGGTTCAACTCTCTGGAAGGCAGTTTTAGTGGCTTGTCTGGTCAAACTCACAGCCACCTTCTTTTCAAATCTTAAGATAGGCTGGCTCCCTCACTGTGGGAATGGGGGAGAGGAGAGGAGGAGGCCGCTCTGACCCATCTGCTTACCTTCAGCACAGAGACTGTGAGAATCGTGACAGAACATCTTGCATGAAATGGCTCCTCCCTGTCCACAGGAATGTGCAACACTCCAGAGACCTAGTGTCATAAACAGAGGCTGTGGTGCTGAGCAATCGGGGCAAGTTAATCCCCCCAGACGTCAGGGCTTGGCCTGGTAGAGATGGGAGCGGGCTGATAAAGCCTGATGAAGGGGAGTGTGGGAGCGGAGGCGTGGCAGACAGGGTGGTGGGCACCCCCTGTTAAGGCAGTTTCTGACCGAGGCAGACGATAAAAGGCCAGCCCTGGAAAAGACCACTCCTCAGCCCACGTAGCGGACCCCACCAAGGAACTGGTCTTCCGAACCTGTGCCCCAGCTCACTGTACCAGGGAGAGCCAGGCACCTTGCTGGGGATGGGAGGAAGATAGCACCTGAAACCCGAAAAGAAATGATTGCTGGCATTTACAGAGCCTACCCTGGACCAGGAGAGACATAGAACAATTCCAGTATGTCCCACCTCTCAGAGAACTCGAACCTGGCCTTGTGGTGCTGGCGGGTACTGTGCAGCTCTCCTGTTCCAGTTGGCTACAACCAGAAGAAGAGCAACTAATGAGCAATGCGAGTTGCTATAAACGGGCTTGGTCATGTGGTGCAGGCTAGGAGCGCTGTAGGAGTTCAGAAAAGGCAGAGATCAGTGTGGGCTGAAGTGATCAGAACAGGCTTCACAGAGAATGGGGCCAGGACCCAGTGCTCACAGGTTTGGAGCTGTTGGAAAGAGGGAGGGAGGAGGAAAGGAGTGCCATTTGTGGGGATGGGAAGAAGCCGGACGGCCATGAGGCCCGCATGCTGGGCACCCAGGACTGTGCAGAGAGGCTGGGGGTAGAGAAGCAGTGAGAGGGCGGGGAGGGAGCCAGATTGCAGACTGTTTTGAATTCCAGGCAGAGGAGTTTCATCTTGATTCTATAGCAAATAGAGAGTAGAAAGAACCCCTCGTGTGAGGAAATGTGGGAAGCCATGCCTTGCTGATGACTCCCACTGAATTAATTCCTTTTTGCCCTCAGTGAGGCCTCCTAACCCCTGAGCCCTGTAAGGCATCTTCTGAGAGCTGAGTTGTACGCCCTGTCATGCTCTGTGGCTGTCACGGCCTCGGGGATAGCTGTGAACCCTTCCTTCTCCAGCCGCACCTCTAGATATCGCTCCGTTCCTCGTTTTTCTCCGCATTAGTGTCTCCTCCAGGCTGGCAGCCTGGAGCGTGTCAGCACTGGGCACAGGGGAGAGGAGAGACATATTGGGGACCCACCCTGGGCTAGGCTCTGTGCGGGGAGCACAGATCTGGCAGGACCCAGCCTCTGTGGTTGGAGTGCACGGCCTGGTTGCACCAGATTAAGTACTCCTCCAATGCTAAGCTGAGATTTCCTCACAGCGTGCTGGAGCCATGGAGCCCTTGGTGGAGTCCTGGGGGTTCTGAGACCTGTCCCTTGACTAATTACTTGCTTCTGAGGGCCCCGGACTAGAACCGTAACTTCACCCTGGCTCCCCACACTGCCACCTGGACTCTCTCTGGATGAGCATCCCTGTGTTCAGAGAAGGGGGAAGGTGCCGGACGCACGACTGACACCATCCAGCGTGGTAGGTGAAGGCTCTGTAAGAGTCCCACACGAGGGTAGATCCAGAGCAGGGAAGGAAATGGCTGCTGGGAAGACTGGCCCCCTCTCCCATGGCTGTGTCTACATTTTTCTGCCTGTGAACGCTAGCCCTAGGTTTGGGAAAAATGGTTCAAGTCCCGCTCTGGGAGAAGGGGATGTTGGAGGAGCAGGGATGGCCAGGGGGCAGGTCCTGGTCCAAGATAAAGCAGACCTCGCAGGCTGGTGCTGGGTGTGAGCAACTGCCATGTGCCCTGCTGGACCCGAGAGCGCGTGCCGCAAGCCCAGCCTGAATCCCGCTGGCTCCCTTCTGGGCCCTCATTTCTGTCACACCACAGGAGGCCCTTCCTGAGGAGCTGCCACCGCTGTTAATGCTTCTGCCAGCTCTTCACAGCCATGGCTGCGCCCCAGGAGCTAAGGCTTAGCGTCCGCATCCTTCTCCTGCCCCCCTCGGAGGAGCATCTACAGAAACCACTTCTCTGCACACCCAGCTGCTTTTAGGGGGTAATCAAGTTGAGAGTTGCATAGATTTCAGCCATTTGGGAAAGGAAAGTAGGAGGGAGATTCCCCAGGGAAAAGGAGCTGCCTGGCAAGCCCAGAAAGTTTGGGGAGAGAAGTGCTGGGAAGAAGAGAGAGGGAAAGAAACTGGGAGGAAAACCTGTATCGAAGCCAGGCGATGGTGGAGGTTGGTGTTGGCGTTACATCGAGTCCTTCTAGTGTGAATAGATCGTTTTCTCTCCACAGTGGCCCCAACCTTTCAAAACCATTCTTCCCCCACAGAGCTCACTGGAGTTGGGGTGCTGAATGACTGCTGGAGAACTTGGACTTCTCTCGGAAGATGGATGGGCTTCCTGCTCCTCACCCTTCAAGGATCTGTGCCTGGGAATAGTGGCCATGGGAGGAGTGTCTGGCCTGGAGCATATACTGCAGCTGGCCTTGTGCTGGGAGTATAGATTGTTGGCCTGTTCCTTCCTGTAGGTGTAAGGTTGGATCCACTTTCAAGAGGTTCTCTTTGTCTTGGAGGCAGCCTTAGAAGGAGCACAATGAGGGGCGCCTGGGTGGCTCAGTCGGTTAAGTGTCCAACATCAGCTGAGGTCATGATCTCCCAGTTCGTGGGTTCAAGCCCTGTGTCGGTCTCTGTGCTGACAGCTCAGAGCCCGGAGCCTGGAGCCTGCCTGAGATTCTGTGTCTTCTTCTCACTCTCTGTTCCTCCCCCACTTGTGCTCTGTCTCTCTGCCTCTCAAAAATAAATAAATGTTAAAAAAAAATTTTTTTAAAGAAGGAGCACAACAAGGTAGAAGGAAGATAGACTATTTGGGGTGATGCAGTGAATTGGACAGAGAAATCCCCCCAAAAGCTGGGCTGAATGTCTCTGGGACGGCTATTTGGCTTGATCTGAAGCCAGGCCCCTGCCTCGAGCCAGGGCAGAGCTAGCCTGCCCCACCTGACTGTCCCTGGACCCCAGAGTTCTTCCCAGTGTGAGCAGAGTTCCTGGGCTGCCGTCACCAAACCCATCTGTCTCCAGATGTTCAGGAAGCGAGAGGAAGGGAGAGACCGTGATAAGCAGAAATGGCATGTGAGGTGGCTATGTAGAAGGGCTGCCATGGGATCAGATGGGCTCTAGGGTTTTGTTTTGTTTTGACATTCCTGAGCTTCTAGTTTTCCACCGAGTTTGTGCTTTCTTTTTCTTTCGCAGAGAATCTCTTATATTAGTCACATAGTACCGCATGAAAAAATTACCTCCAACGGTAGTGGCTCCAAACAGCAAAAAAAACATTTGTTATCTCGCAGTTTCTGTGTACTGAGGATCCGGGCACAACTCGGCCGGGGGCTTGTGGCTTGGGGTCTTTCAGGAGGTGGCAGCAGAGGAGGTATCCAGCATCACGGTCATCTCGAGGTCTGAGTGGGGGGCTGAAGGGGCTCCTAGCACTCGAATATTGTTCGAGGCTTCAGAAGATGCGCTTCCTGGCTCACCCACAGGAGCCTCTCCGCAGGGCCTGCCCAACAACGAGGCAGCTAGCTTTCCCCAGGCCAGGAACGAAGCCCAGTCTTTTTATACCCTCAGCTCAAACCTGACACCCCATCATTTGACATTTTCTGTTTGTTAGCAGCAAGTCAGTAAGTCCAACCTACAGCCAGGGGGAGAAGGTTACACAGGAGTGTGACTACCAAGAGTGGGGATTATTGAGGGTATTAAACAGTTTTTTATGTTTGTTTATTTTTGAGAGAGACACACATACAGAGTGCGAGCAGGGGAGGGTACACAGAGAAGGAGACACAGCATCCAAAGCAGGCTCTGGACCCAAGCTGTCAACACAGAGCCCACCGTGGGGTTCTAACTCTCAAACCGCAAGATCGCGACCTGAGCCGAAATCGGATGCTTAACCGACTGAGCCACCCAGGTGCCTACCAGGGGCATTTTAGAGGCTGCCCACCACACTTCTCGTTTCAGCCCCGTGACAACTCCACTCTAGACAGGGAGAAACAGTCTGCAGGGATGGGGGAAAGGAGCTTGAGAGAGGAGGGTCTCTGCCCAGGACCGAAGAGATGCTAAATGGTCGATGAGAATTGGCCCCTTAACCGTGGTATCTATCTGACCTCCGACCTAGTAGTCTTATCCTGATGCCTTGATGCCTGTCAATCCCATTGCCTGTTGATATTTGCGGTTGGGAATTGGAGCAGACTTGAGTTGACTGAGCATTAGGGTCTTTGATGCTGTCCGACTTGCTGCTCGACTTTTCCTGGCTGTTTCCAGAGTGTCAGGGACATGTCTCGTAATCATTTCCTCCACTAACAAACACGATTTCTTCTATACTGCTCTTTTATTATTTTAAGTAAACCCTTTATGTTAGCTGTTTTAAATTTACAGAAAAATGGTGAAGATAGTCCAGAGGATCCCCATACATCCCAATCCAGTTTTCCCTACTATTCACATCTTATCAGGGTAGTACCTTCATTAAAATTAATGAATCAATATCAGCACGTTATTAACTAAAGTCCATCCTTTATTCAGAGTTTCTTATTTATTACTCCTTTATAGTTGAGCCAGGCACTGGGCTATACATTATTGTGATTAATTCTTAGACCAGTCCTGTAAGGTTGGCACTATTATTATCTCTGTTGCCGAAGAGGGAAGTGAGGCACAAAGAGATTAAGTCACTTGGCAAGATCACAGAGCTGTGCAGAAGCAAAGTGAGCATTTGAACCTTGGTCTCTCTCACTCCCACGTAGTGCTCTTAACCATTTATACTTCTCTTCCTCCCTCTCATTCTCAGACTCCTGCTTCTACAAAAGGAATTGTACACATAAGCACTAACATCTGGCCCTACCCTTAGGGCCTAAGCTTGTGGGAAAGATAAGAAGATGCCAGGAGACCAACAGTGCTTTAATGACCTCCTTCAGCCTCGGCCTTCTCATCTGTGGAATGATAGGATTAGATTAATGGCTCTGGGTCTCCTCTGCCTCTGCCTCTCTGCAACCTTGTCAGTCTATCCCAGAACCTTTGTCCAGAGGATCTGGGGGCTGCCGGTGGGAAAACCAGGGAACAAATGGGTCAAAGCTGCTTCCCCAGGCACTGAGCGTCACTGGCACCTGGGGAATGAGCCTGAAGATTGGTGGGATAGATTTGTCTTTGTATAGAATCAATCACTTGGCTGCCCATCAAGGGAAGATCCCGACGCTGTAGGCTCTGCACTTGAGTTTACTGCCCTTGGCTGCTTCAAGAGCCTTCAGGGATAAGGTCTCTAGAGAAACCACTCTGAGCAATATGTTTTTCTGAAACATCAAAGAAACCCACTCCTGAAGAGCATAAGCACTACACAGAGAGTTCATTTATTCATAAAAAAGGGTGATTTGTCAGGACCCCAGAGGCAGTGTCCCTGCGTGGTAGAGAACGTGGACTTGAAAGTCATATAGACCTGACCAGCCTCTCACAAACTGGTAACTTTGGGCAAGTCTCTCAACCTCTCTGTGCATCCATTCCCGCATCTGTGTTATAAGGAAAATACAAGGATAGCGACTTTGTGGAGTTGTTCTTAAGAGTAACTGTAATTTATGCAAAATGCCTAATTGAGCTCGTAATAAATGCTTAATAAATGGCAGTTATTTTTAGTATTTGTTTGAGCAGATCAGTTTTACTTCCAGCTCTAAGAATTACTTTTTTTTTTTTTTTTTTTTTAAACTCTGAGGTCTGTTGCCCTTTCGGAATTCCAGGTAGTTAGAAAGCACCAATTGCCGAGAAGCACTTCAGCCCTGGGATAGAGAAGGGTTTCCTCTTATGTACTGAGGTGGGGGTGGGGGTGGGGGTGGGGACTGTTGAGCCTCCCCGTTTGCTTCTCTACCAGCTGCAAAGGAAGCCTGTAGCCTTGGCAGAGGATAGTCCCAGCCCTGTCCTGACTGCCACAGCCAACCTGTCTTGGTGCTGCCTGATGTTCCCCAGATGGCCCTTGGGCTCTGGAGGGCCACCCCACTTGTGTAATGACGTAAAGAGGACTGTCCACAGGGTTCCTCGTGCAGGGTGCCTGCCCAGCCTGGCACCTGGCTCTGTGTCAGCTTTTCTGGCTCCCCACACAGAGGCTCGAGGGCTATATACTGGCCTGGGGTCCTCAACATCACGCTTAGGAGGGGTAGTGGGAGCAGCCCCCCTATGACAGCAGGACCAGGGCCAGGGTGGAAGACCAGGCCCAGCTGGGGCACACAGCAGGGTCAGCTCCTCTAGCGGGAGGCTCGCATCTGTGCCTCTCAGGCTCCGGAGGCCAGCAGAATAGGGACAGAGGGATCTCACTGTGAGTTCCTGCTGCCCTGGGAAAGGTATTTAGACCAGCTCTTTCTCCTTCTTCTCCTCCTCCTCTTTCTTCTCCCTTTTCTCCCTCTTCCTTTTCCTCCCCTCTCTCCCCTTCCTCTTCTCCTTCTCCCCCTCCTCCTCCTCCTTCTTCCTTTTTACCAGAAAGTAGAGCATCAGAGAGGCTGGACTTGATTTTGATTCCAAGTTCAAGGCTGCCTGGGGTTAGAACCAGCTGAGCGATTCCAAGAGAGGAGGAGGAGGTACAGGGACATTCCTATATTACTGAGGGTGGCCCGAACATTCATACACATGTAGTGCATATGATAAATAGACATTTGTGACACACACAAGGCACTTGTGTATCAGCATGTTCAAGAAACCTCTTTTCCAGAGGCAGGTTGGCTGCCAGCCCACATAGGAGGCCCGTGGCCCACATACAGACCAGGAAATGGGTTTTCCACATCCAGGAAACATTTATGGCATCTAAGGAGTTGTTCTATAGACCTGTCCCCCTCTGGGTTTAAGGCGGAAATGGCCTGGACCTGTGACCTGGCCGCAGAGGCCCTGTGAGGGCAGGCGCCCTGGCCTGGGCCCAGTCGGAGAGCTGCTGTCCCCAGGCTTGGTGCTGAGAATGGTCGGTCCTGAGGTTGGGGTGGAGGATGAGGCCATTTCTGAGGCCTGTACCTGGTGTGGAGAAAGGAGGGGGAGGAGGGGGGATGGAAACAGCTGAGGCAGGGGAGCAGTTCGGAGTTTTCAATTTTTAATAATTGAGACTGTGACTGGAGGAAAAAGATTTCTGGTAAATTATTCTATTTAGAAATGCATAATGAGGGCACTGGGGTGGGTCTGTCACTTGAGCGTCCGACTTCGGCTCAGGCCATGATCTCACGGTTTGTGAGTTTGAGCCCCGCATCAGACTCTCTGCTGTCAGAGCCTGGAGACTGCTTCAGATCCTCTGTCTCCCTGTCTCTGCCCCTCCCCAGCTTGTACTCTCCCTCTCTCTCAAAAATAAACATTAAAAAAAATTTTTTTAAGAAATACATAATTATAACCCTAGTTGGAAGTGTCATTGTCTTGCTTCTGCTCCCAGTCCTTCAGGGAGCTTTGATTTCTGTTACCTCACCCCTTGCTGTCTTATGGTGTAGGTGGCATAGCTCAGATTCATGTGCTGCCTACTTAACCCAGATACCCCTCTTTGCTGCCCCAGGGCCTCCTCCCCTTCACCCATCTGGCTGGAGAGTTTTGGAGTACCCTGTTACCTTTCATGGCCGATTTCGTTCCCAGTTTGCCAGGAAAAGAGATAATCCCCTTGGGAGTTGGGGAGGAGAAGAGGAAAGCTGGAATCCTTGTCACCTTATAGCCTTTGGTGGCAGTTTTCTCAGTGAGGAGGAAGAACCTGAGCGAGGAATTGGCATGAAACTTTGGGGCGGAGGTATATATTTTTAAGCCATGGGATCATTTCTCCTTGATGAAACCTTTTTATCTCCCAGACTAAACAGGGCCAAGGAGGAATGCGTATCTGGGAATTGCTAGCAGCTCCTATATTTTTTTTTTTATTAAAAAAATACTTTTAATGTTTATTTATTTTTGAGAGACAGAGAAAGAGAGGGACAGAGTACGAGCAGGGGAGGGGCAGAGAGAGAGGGAGACACAGAATCCCAAGCAGGCTCCAGGCTCCGAGCTGTCAGCGCAAAGTCCAATGCAGGGCTCGAACTCATGGACCTCAAGATCATGACCTGAGCCGAAGTCAGATGCTTAACCAACTGAGCCACCCAATTGGCTATTTTTTTTTTCATTTAAAAATTGCACAGGAAGTGCTTAATGTAGAAAAGTTAGGAAGTATGGATGATGAAAAAGCAAAACCCCAGGACACTCATAATTTTACCACCCAGCAGTGAGACTGGAAATGTTTTGCAGTAAATTCCTCCAGATCTTTTCCTATGTATAAAGATTGTTTGGGGTTCCTGGGGAGGCTCAGTCAGTTGAGCATCCAATTCTTGATTTCGGCTCAGGTCATGATCTCATGGCTGTGAGATGGAGCCCCCTGTCAACCTCTGTGGGGGTTGGGGGTGGGGGGCTGGGGGGGTGCTGGGACATGTAACCTGCTTGGGATTCTCTCTTGCCTTCTACCTCTGCCCCTCCCCTGTGCCCTGGCATACATGTGCGTGCATGCTCTCTCTCTCTCTCACTCCCTCTCTTTCAAAAAAAAAAAAACTTTTAAAAATGGGACCCAACTGTACCTACTGTCTCATAATCTGTCCCTTTTTTCATTTAAAAGTATATAGGAACATCTTTCCTTGGCAACAGCCGTATTTTTATGCCATCATTTAAAAAAGTCACATAGTATTTCATTGTATGGATAGAACTATAATTTATTTTATCAATTATTTATTATTAGAAATGAAATTTGTTTTCAGGTTTTTTTGTTATTCCAGTTTTCCAGTTGTGCTTCTAGATGAGGTTTTTTGTTGTTGTTGTTGTTGTTTGTTGTTTTGTTCTGTTTTGCATATTCTTACTTCCTTAGGATGAATTCCCAGCCCAGATGGAACTGTAGGGACTACAGACACACACCTTTTAAGGCTTGTGATCCCTCTCACTACATTACAGATCAGAAAAATTGTACCAGTTTATCCTTCACCACCAGTGTTCGTCTATCTGTGCACACATCTCCGGTGTTATTTTTTGCCTTTAATATCTGATATGCAAAATGTTATTTCATTTACTTTGATTACTATTTAGGCTGAACATTTTAATATGTTTATTAACATTTTGAGTTTCTTTTATGTCTTTGTGCCTTCTTCTATTGAGGTATTTATCTTTTCTTACTGTTTTACAAGATTCTTCTTCTGTCGAGAGCATTATTAACCTTCATTTTGTTTGGTAAATGTTGCATATAGTAGCTTTACTACTTCATTATTTGCATTTGGTTTTATGACCTTTTTTGACATGAAGATATACATTTTTAAAGTAATAAACATACTAATATTTATTTTGGGACTATCTTTTGATCTATGCTTTGAAAGACTTCTACTTCTACATTATATAAACATCCATCTAAGTGTTCTAGTGTTTTATTTAACATTTAAATCTTTGGGGTGGCCAGTAGGTTAAGCGACTGACTTCAGCTCAGGTCATGATCTCATGGTTTGTGAGTTTGAGCCCCACATTGGGCTCTGTGCTGACAGCTTGGAGCCTGGAGCCTGCTTTGGATTCTGTGCCTCCCCCTCTCTCTCTCTCTGCCCCTCCCCTGCTCATGCTCTGTCTCTCCTTCAAAAATAAATAAACATTTAAAAAATTTAAAAACAACATTTAAATCTTTTAAGTGTCCACAGTTTATTTCTGTGTGTCATAAGTGTGGTATTTTAAAAATTTTAGTTAAAATTTTTTTATCCTAGCATCTTATTGGACAATCTATCTTTACTTCCTTAATATGAAATTTCACCTACATTCTACATGTACTTATAATACATTTCATATAAGCACTGGCACACTTAATGAAGACACTTAAAATTGTTTCTTGCCTTTATAATACTTTCTACTGACCTATTCTGATGCTTCATCCACCCTTTTTAAAGTTTTTATTTAAATTGCAGTTAGTTAATATACAGTGTGATATTAGTTTCAGGTGTACAATATAGTGATTCAACAATTCCATACCTTACCCAGTGCTCCTCAGGAGAAGTGCCTTCCTCAATCCCCATCACCTACTTCACCCATCCCCCCACCCCACCCCACCCCACCCCACTCTGGGACCCATCAATTTGTTCTTTATAGTGGAGAGTCTGTTTCTTGGTTTGCCTCTCTCTCTCATTTCCCTTTGCTCATTTGTTTTGTTTCTTAAATTCCACAAGTGAAATCATATGGTATTTGTCTTCTCTGACTTATTTTCACTTAGCATAATACTCTCTGGTTCCATCTATGTTGTTGCAAATGGCAAGATTTCTTCTTTTTTATGGCCGAGCAATCTTCTGTATGTGTGTGTGTGTGTGTGTGTATATGTATATATACACACACACACACACACACACACACACATATCTGTATATATACATATGTACATATCTGTACATATATACATATGTATATACATATATACACACATATATACGTATATACATATGTATGTATATACATGTGTATATACGTATATGTGTGTGTGTGTGCGTGTGTGTGTGTGTGTGTGTGTATATATATATCGATTCGTCAAACGATGGACACTTGGACTGTTTCCATAATTTGGCTATGGTAGATAATGCTGCTATAAACATCAAGGTGCATGTATCCCTTTGAATTAGTATTTTTGTATTCTTTGGGTAAATACCTGGTAGCACAATTACTGGATCATAGGATTTTATTTTTAACTTTTTGAGGAACCTCCATACTGTTTTCCGGAATGGCTGCACCAGTCTGCATTCTGACCAAAAGTGCATGAGGGTTCCCCTTTCTCCATCACATCCTTGCCAACGCTTGTTGTTTCTTATTTTTATTTTAGCCATTCTGATAGGTATGAGATGGTATCTCATTGTAGTTTTGATTTGCATTTCCTTGCATCGTCCACACTTTTTAAATTATTGTAGCTTAATTTTAATACCTAATTTTTAATTTTTCTTGGCTTTTCTCAAATGTTGATTCTTCCAGATGAGATCGAGAATCAATTATGCCCTTGGTATTTTTACTGGAATGGTGTTAAGAAATTAACTTGGAAAGATTTACATTGTAAAGTAGTACATTTTTCTATCAATTCTTGTCTGTTTGTTTCCTTTAGTTTGTTTCCTTTCCTTTTCTGTTGGTAGATCCTATACATTTCTTACTAATTACTCCTATCATTTTACATTTTTATTGACATATTTAATGGAATGGGGTTTTTTCGTTATATTTTCTAATTGTAAATTGCTTATGTACGTGAGGACTCTTGATTTTTATACATTGATTTTGTAACTGGAAAGGAAACATGCTGTCTTCCGGTTTTTCCTTTGGTGGGTTTGTGCCAAAGGCGTGTTTGACCTAATTTAAGGCTATTTAATTTCCTTCTGGATCTGGGCCACAGCTCCTCCCTGTCATTCCCTGCGGTTGTAGCATAGAATTTGGGAAAAGAATGGACGGCAAAATTGGCTTCTTGTCAGCTGCCTCCTAAGGATGGGCATGTTGTGAAACAGATGCCCACCTCATTCTTTCCCTGCTGCGAACCCAGCCATTTGGATGCCCAGGAAGAAGTGACTTACCATCTAGTGAAAAATAGGTACACGCACCAAAGCTGAGGCAGGCAGAGAGATCACGGAGGAGGTAGTGTTTAGATTAAATTTTGTGCCAACCCTGGGAACTCTCAGGAAACACTTAAGGGCCTATAAATGCCATACGCTTGGCATCTGGGGTAGCGGGAGGCATCTGAGGTGGTTTTTACTGTGGTTCAAAGGCAGGGCTGGATCAACTGCTTTTCTCTTCGTGTTAGAGATACTGGGGTCAGGCAAGTGGATGGGCTCCAGGATGGTGGGGTTGCCGCTGTGTGCTCTTTTAAGAAGGATACAGACGTGTTAATATTCAAAACTCAAGGCAGAAAAGAAAAACTGGCTGTCCTCATTTTTATGTCTGAAGCAAACACATTTGAAAATGTTTGTGGATAGTGGTAAGGAGTCCCATCAGGTTTTACACATTCTATCTACTTTGGTTAAATGTAAAGATTAACAATGCCATTTCTCCCTGATGTTTAGCACTTGGGGTTATCTCCCAGGGATGAACCCCCTTTCAACCCTCCTACCCTTGCACCCCTCCCCTCCACAGTACATCCCCCCCTGCCCGCCCTTGCTCTCTGGTCTTTCCTGCACGGGCTGCATGCTGGAGAAGACAGCCCCAAAGGTACTCTAGAGGTCAGCCAGCAGAGGGACAGGGGCTGGAGTGGTTAGGGAAAGAGGGATGGGGGAGGGGGACATGGCTATGGAGGGCTGGAGTGGGGAGGGGAATTTAGAACTCTTACTTCGGGCAGCGCCCAAATAAGCCTTGCCTGCATTTTTCCGGTGCCTTGCTCCGAGAGTCCCTCTAGTGGGAGGTGGGAACATTGCTGTAGTTCTGGTAGCCCTACAAAGCCACCGCCTTATGATGTGGACTTTTCTCCACCTGGCCTGAAAGGTGCAGGCAGCCATGTGCCCAGACCTTATCTGGTGCCCAAACCAGATGATTTTCTCCATTCCCTTCCTTGTACCACCAGAACCCAACGGAAACCCATGTTGTTGTCCCCGTCTTCCGAAGAGGGAAACACCACAGCCTTCGTTGGTTGTTTTACTCCAGTGTTTTGTACCATCTTGTTCCCAGAATGTTCTAGCCTAGTCTTGTTGCAAAATAAAACCGTCATCCTGTGGCGTGACTTAGGCAATGTGGAGAACAGACACCTTTCTTTTTTCTTTTCTTTTCTTTTCTTTTTGGAGAACCCTTTAGCGATTTGAAAGATTATTAAGCTTGCCTTTGAACTTTTGCCGGTAGAATTAAGTAAAAATCGTATTTGTAAAGTGACCGGTGCGATGCTTGGCACAGAGTAAAATCATGTTGTTTGTTTTTATTGCTATTATTTATACTATTATTTTTATTTTTTTTATTTTTTTTAACGTTTTTATTTATTTTTGGGACAGAGAGAGACAGAGCATGAACGGGGGAGGGGCAGAGAGAGAGGGAGACACAGAATCGGAAACAGGCTCCAGGCTCCGAGCCATCAGCCCAGAGCCTGACGCGGGGCTCGAACTCACGGACCGCGAGATCGTGACCTGGCTGAAGTCGGGCGCTTAACCGACTGCGCCACCCAGGCGCCCCTATACTATTATTTTTAGATGATTCGTAGATCACACCCAGTTTTCAATATTATTTAAGTTTATATGTCAACTGGAGGTAGAGAAGTGTTCCAATAAGGACAGAAAGGGAACGTATTTCCCTCACCCTTCCTGTTTGAAAGGCAAAGGTAGTATAAGCCAAAGGCCATCATATATTATTTGGGGTGGGCCTAGAGGCTCACTACCCCCTCTAAACTCTAAAATCTTTGAGGGCAAGTATGGCATCTTAGTCACATTTGTAACCTCGCTTACCTAGCAGAGGGCTGATTCACTAAATGCTTGTAAAGAAAGGAAGAGAGGAAAAAGCTGTTGTAACATCTTGACATCTCAGCTTTGGAAGGGACACTAAGATCCCTGTATAGAAAATGGTCTTCTAGCTTCTCTGCCAACTAGTGATTCTTGTTTGAATGCTCCTACTGCCTGAAAGCTCACTCTTTTTTGAGGGCTTCCAGAGGGGTCAACTCTAATTAGTAGGACTATTTTTTCTATTGAGATAGCATCTGCTTCCCTTAACTTTTACCCATTAGTCTCATGCCTGTCTGTTCAAACTATGCAGAACAAATTTAGTCCTTCCAGATAACGGTCCTACAGATATTTGAAGATAGCTCTCAATCCTTACTTCCTTCTGCCAAATCTAGAACTTGCTTCAGAAAAGCTGTAGGAAATTCTGTGTCAGTCATAATGGGTTATTAAAAGAAGCAAAGCAAGTTGGCCCTAATCTTGGAGGTTTAAATTAGCATGGTCCTTTCTCACCCCTGCCTGAGGGCCAGGGTCTACTCCCTGGGTCAGAAGACCATGGCGTGATCTCTGAGTTTCTGTTCCAGGTCAGTCCAATAACGTGTGCAAACCATTCACCTTTACCTTAGGGCCATATAGCTTCATGGTCAAGGGTGCAGGCTCTAGAGCCAGATTGCCTGGGTTTGTATCTTGGCCCTGCCAGTTAGTTAGTGAAACTCTCTCTCTGGTTTGAGTGCCCTCATGTGCAGTGTGGGGTTAATACCCCCTACCTCACAGGGGCTTAAGTGGGTCAGTTGATGTAAAGCACTGAGCACAGTGCCTTGCATATAGTAAGCACTATGTGAACATTAGCCCTTACTGTCATTATTAAAACTGTAGCTCTTCTTGGGGCGCCTGGGTGGTGCAGTCGGTTAAGCGTCCGACTTCAGCCAGGTCACGATCTCGCGGTCCGGGAGTTCGAGCCCCGCGTCGGGCTCTGGGCTGATGGCTCGGAGCCTGGAGCCTGTTTCCGATTCTGTGTCTCCCTCTCTCTCTGCCCCTCCCCCGTTCATGCTCTGTCTCTCTCTGTCCCAAAAATAAATAAACGTTGAAAAAAAAATTAAAAAAAAAAACTGTAGCTCTTCTTGCTCATGCTGTGGAGAGAATTTTGCATAAAATTGCGCATTAGCCTCGCCCAATATCCTGTGTGTACTTCTTGGTGTCTTTGGCACTCACCAGACTGTTGCCACAGTGCCTGGCATATTGGAGGAATGGTTGTTTGACCAATGAAAAGCCCTGGGTTTTTGGTGCTTACCAGCTGTGAGACTTTGGACAAGTCACTTGACTCCTCACGGCTTGAATGTGTCCATGTGCAATGTGGGAATAATACATACCTCTCTGGGTTTTGCAAGGATTAAGGGAGATGATGTAGGTGAAGGTCTATGGGAAAGAGGGAAGTCCTGGAAAAAGAGCCTTACTCCCTGAGGGCCGGATCAAGTCTTGTAACTTACTGTCCTTCAGAATCTCCACAATGCCTGACAGATAGTAAGCAATTCTAAGTTCTGGACTGGTTGTGTAGATGAATGGATGGTTGGATGGGTGAATGAACTGAATTGAATGGTTGGGCATATACCATTGTACTGTTTAATCTTTCATGTAAATGAGCTCTGTTTCACCCCCACCCCCCTGGCTGTGAGTCCTTAAGGACCAGGGGCATGCCCTCAAAGGCTCCATTCTTCATACTCTAGCCTCAGACAACAGGCAGCCAAGGGGCTGGGTGAGTCGGAGTGGTCAGCAGCTAGGGTGGATTGTGTGAGCTCCAGAATCCTCCGCCCCTGCTTTCCACCAGGTGGCAGGACACTACCTGTCTGAGCCTTGTCTTCAGCACCTTCCTTCTCTGTCCACCAGGTGGCGGGGCAGGCTTTGTAGCCCATCTTGCACTGTCGTCTGGAAGGGGGCCCCCTCCTCCTGGACAAAAGCCACCGGAAAAGCCTCCCCAGGCTGTAGGTGCTCCCAGAGATCTCCTGCTTCCCTCCCCATCTAGAGCCAGCCGATACTTCTGCTGCCCTGTGGGGGCGATGGAGCGAGTTTCTCGGTGGCCTGTGCGTGCAGCCTGTCAGAGATTGTACCACGTTGCTCCTCAGAGTGGTGTCTAGAATACAGCCTGACGGGAGCAGGCCCTCACTGCAGGTTAGTTGAATGGAGATCTCCTTGTGTGGATGGTCGATTGGTGCTCTAGCTTTGGAAGTACCGCTTCTCCTTTTCCAGCCTTCCTTCCTCCTTCCCAATCCCTGCAAGTTGTGGAGGGAAGCTACTGCTGTCTCTCTGGCCCTTCCTCCTCTGCGCTGATCTACCTGATTCCTGACTTCACAGGCCTGGGAGAAAGGCTAGTCCCAAGGCAGGCTTGCAGGGCTGGACGCAGGACGAGTTCTCCTGGGCTCTTCTCTGGGGAGGCCATTTCAAATTCTGGGCTGTTTCTACACTCTTGGGGCTCCAGGTCCCAGCTGTCCCCCTCACCCAGCCCTCTCAGCTCGGGGCCCAGCCCCACAGGGTTCCTTTCTTTTTGTATTCTGTCAACAGCTTGCTTCCAGCTTTGTACTCTCACGTCCCCCTCCTAACTTCTTCCCGGGGAATCTGATAGACAGAATCCTGGGCCTGACCATGGTATTCCATCCAGGTATTTCATCAGAGTGGAAAGCCATCAGACGAAGACTGTCGTGCCTGGTAGGAAAGCAGAGGTATTTCACCCAGTGACCTTGGGGGCCAACAAAGCCTCCTCCCCACTGGATCAAAGTGCTGGAAGGACTTGAGTGACCATGCAGCCCTGTTTTCCTTTTATAGGTGAGGAAATCAATGCCAGGGTTGAAAATTTTTCCAAAGCTACATGATAGATTGGTGGCTGACTCCTGACTGGAGCTCAGGCCTTCCTCATCTCTGGTGGGGCCTGGCTTTTGAAGGACCTTAAGTCACCAGCCTCTCCTTATATGCATGTCTGCTCCTCCTCACACTAGGTCCCCAACTGTCTTCTGGGCCCACCTCCTACACGACAGCAGCACCTTCATCAGCTTTTGTTCTCTGACCTAGTGGGAGGGCACCTTTAGCCATAGCGCCCTTTGTGGACCGCAGGATGTGGAAGGAGAGGAAAGGGTCTTGCTTTTTATCTTCAGTAGAGAAATTCCCCTGACCCAATGGGTGTGATCTGTTTCCTGAGCCTGCCTGAATGAGCTTCTATTCCTCTGCCCATGGGAAACATTTCTTGGGCCTCTACTTTGTGCCCAGCCCTGAGCAGGACGTGAGATCAGCGGTCCCTGGAGATGCCTGGATTCTAGGGAGGACACTGACTGTAAATAGCTTCTGTGGCTCCCATGATCCTTGACCCCAGCACCACCCTGAGCTTCCTCCTCCCTCCAGGCTCTGCCATTCACCGTATCCCTGCGGGCTGGAAGTACGGAGGCCCCTCACACATTGCCCACGGGACTGACATCTCAGGTCTCCTGCCACCCCGGGGGGTTACCTCTCAAAGCAAAGGGCATTGGAGAATCTATTCACCTGGAGCCACTGGGGAGGGCTGGGCGCCCTGCACGACCCCATCTCCTCCCAGGCCTCCTTCTGAGCAGCTCTCATAGTCTCCTGCCCTCCATTAGGGATGGAGGAAGGGCCACTTGCCCTCTGCCTGAGCAGCTGTGCTCTGAGCTTCCTTTCCTGAGCACTTAGGAATTTTCTTTTTTCTGTTTTTTTAAGTTTATTTGTTTTGAGAGCGAGAGAACAAGCACAAGCAGGGTAGGAGCAAAGAGAGAGAGGGAGAGAGAGAGAATCCCAAGCAGGTTCCACCACTGTCAGTGCAGAGCCCGTCTCAGGGCTCTATCTCACAAATCATGAGATCATGACCTGAGTTAAAATCAAGAGTTGGATGCTTAACCAACTGAGCCACCCAGGTGCCCCAATTAGGGAATTTTCTTTTACTTTTCTGCTTACAGCCCCTCGGTGGCTCTCCACACTGTTTTCCAGGGCCTCCTGCTTGCCTTTCCAGCCCCTCCTGGCATTCTGTCACCATCACTGGCCACGCTGAACCTCCCTTCCCTCCTTGTTGAAGCCACATGCTCTCTCACTTCTAGGCTGTTGCATGTACTGGGCCCTTTTTATAAACTCTCCTCCTCCCCTTTTCTTCCCCACTGCCTTTGCTGGCTAATTCACAGCACTCCTTGGAGCTCGTCTTAGAAATCTCTCCTCCATGAGAGCTACCCAGCTCCCTAAGCCTAGGTCCTCTGTTCTTACCTCTCTGATGGCACTAGTCAGACTGAGTTATAATTATTTGTGTACTAATATGTCTTCCTTACCAAAGTGCCATCTCCTTAAGGCAAGGGGCCAAGGTTTTGGTTTTGGTTCTGAATTTCATGGAGGTCTCCTCAGTTTCCAGCGCCACATAATAGGTGCTCAGAATAGCTTTGTGGTGGGGTGCCTGGGGGGCTCAGTCAGTTAAGCATCTGACTTCAGCTCAGGTCATGATCTCGCAGTTCGTGGGTTCAAGCCCCGCATTGGGGCTCTGTGCTGACAAGTCAGAGCCTGGAGGCTGCTGCAGATTCTTTGTCTCCTTTTCTCTGTCCCTCCCCTGCTTGTGCTCTGTCTCTCTCTCAGAAATAAACATTAAAAAATTTTTTTAAAAAACCACAATAGCTTTGTGGAATATGGTGTGAGCTGACAGGTAGATGAGGAACAGGTAGGCCTTCCTTGGAGAACTTCTTTCCATTCCTGACCTGGATTGTCTGGGTCTTTAGGTACTTTACTCCTGTATTTTTGGCAGTTGATGTTCTGTGGGCAGAGAGCACTCATT
Source organism: Herpailurus yagouaroundi (assembly GCF_014898765.1). NCBI lineage: Eukaryota > Metazoa > Chordata > Mammalia > Carnivora > Felidae > Herpailurus > Herpailurus yagouaroundi. Next base: position 26,373,922 of record NW_024412423.1, on the reverse strand, counting down.
CATTTGTTCAGTAAGTCTTACAGAGTCCCTCCCTTTGTGCCAAGCACCAGGATAGCACTGGGATGTAACAGTAAATAAGACAGATGTGGTCCCTAAACTCATGGGGCTTATATCCTAGTGGAGGAAACAGAAAATAAACAAGCAAGTACGAAAACAACACAATTACGTATTGTGATCGGTCCTGGAAAGGAAATACGTAGGCTGGTTTGGGTGCTGTGATGATCACAGGAGGGGCCATGCTCCCAGAACTCTCTCCCCTGGGGACTAGTAACCCTCTTCCTCTGCAGAAGCCTTGAGCCCCACACTCACACCTCTGCTGAGTTGACCTCAGAGTCATTCTGTCCCCGGCGAGAGCTATGCCGACAAGCACTCCTAGGAGCTTTTCCTTTTAGCACTGACTGCATCTGGGGTGAAGGGCTCCCTGGGGTGGGAAGGGGAGGTGTCTGGGCAAAAAGGATAACCCCTGGCTTTGCTGCAGGGGGCGCTGGAGTCATCGGCAGAAGCACAGTCCTTCCATCGGGGTCTGTCTGGGGGAAACGTTGAGTCCCTGATCACGTACAGGAGCATCAGCAGGACTGGTGGGGTGGCATGTAAGCCATAGCCTCCTGGTGGCCCCTGGAGCAGCTGCTGCCGGCGCTGTCCAGAAGCATCGTGTTGCCGCCTTGGGCCCAGGTCGCGCAGGGGAATGCAATGGCTCTGGACCTGTCGGAGCTGTTGGCTCTGGATCTTCCAGCTGTGCTGGCATGGGCTGCCTTCTCCTCCAAACAGCTGTTTACCTTTTTGGAAAACCCGTGGCTTTGGTTCGGGTGAACCCACATGAAAAGTTGGGGTATCCCTCCGGGGTGCTCTCCCCTGGCCTGGAGAGTAGTGAGCTGTCTAGCCCTCTGGATCACTTGGGGTCTTGGGGTCTTGGAGGGGAGCACGTGCTGGCCCGTGTCCAGGGAAAAAGGAACTTTGTGCACGTGGGGAGGCCAGAGGAGCGGCCTGACCATGTGGGGTTAACCAGGTGATGGCAGAGCTCCTGCCCCGGGGCAGCGCTGACGTGCCTCCTGCCACCGACATTCATAGGGCCCCGCATCAAGGCACCTTTGTTTCCCGTCAGCCAGGAGAGTGGATGCCAACTGCAGGTTAGAGGCTCCTGCTGGCCTGATGCCGGAAGCGCCACTCTCTCCCGGGAGACACAGTGGTGTCTCTGACATTCAGACACAAACCATCCTTCCTGGCATAAGCGTGGCCTCTACTGGCTCAGGATAGATGGGCTGTGCTTTGGGGTGGGGGCCCTCCCTACTCCCTGGTCTGGATGGGACCCAGCCCGTTCCCCAGCTTCATTGATTGAATGAAGCGGGAGCAGAGAAATCGAGGTCCCATAACTTTTGGAGGCCCCTCTGATTCAAGGGTCTACCTCCAGCCTTTGTCTTTTGGTCCTGTCCACAAATGTCTGTGCCCAGAGACCTGGTACGCACGCCCTGAGCGTGCATGTGACAGTGTTTGTGCCTCAGAGAAAGGGCATGTTTATGGTAGTGTTTGGAAACGTGATTGCGAGCGCATGTGCTCATGATTATATGCGTCTCAGCCTCAAGGGGATTTGTGTCCCTTGAGGCTCTGAGTGCCTCTGTGAATAAGACCAGGCTGGCATGTATGTTTATGACAGTCTGGTGTGGGCACCCACATCTATGCGTGTCTTTGTTTCTGTGTGTGACTAACCACACATTCTCTCTGGGGCTGCTTCTCTAGGCCAGGAAAGGGATACATGGTAGATTCCCAAGAGACTAGGGTACACAGTAGAGGGCTAGTTTGGGAACTAGAGTTTATCATCATTTTCCAGTGCCTTTCCTTGATCTTCTTTTCTTTTCTTTTCCTTGCTCTCACACTCTCACCTTGGCCTGAAGGTATAAGGGGGAAGAGAAGACCCTAAAAAGGCTTTGTGATCAATGCCCCTGCCAAATCTGGGGGCCAGGCATGGCTGGGCTTGTCCAAGAGTCAGAGAAGTGAGAAACTGGGCAGCACAGAGAGAGAGATTACAGTTCCTGGAACAGAGCTGCCTTTTTTCCCCCTTGTTCTTTTTTCCTGGCTTGGAAATAATAGGTCTTCAATCTGAGATTAGGAGAAAAGGAAACAACCAGAAAAGGAACCAGTTTGAACAAAGACACGTTGCTGAACAACACCCCGTCTTGCGATCGAGTTTTCTTACCTAGATGTGGTTCTGCTTGCTGGGGTGGGGGTTGGGGGGGCAGGGAGCGGTGGGGACATTCAAGTCCCCCCTCACAACTGGGCTTAGGGAGAGGCAGGACAGCAAGCAAGATAAGAGAGTAGGCTCTGAAGTCAGGCAGACCTGTTGTTTATCAGCCAGACTTCACCTCTCTGAGTCTCAGCTTCCTCTTCTGTGACCTATAGGGTGGTTTGTGAGGATCAATCGGGAACATACACGTCTAGTGTTTGGCACAGTGCCTAGAACGTAGTAAGCATAAACGATACATACATGTATAGGGCTTAGGGCGCAGTTCTTTTCATATATCAGGATCATAGGCATGAAGATGAGGAGGATTTTCAGGGACATAGATCTGAACAGTCTGCAGAAGTAACCCTCTAGATCAAAAGATGCCAGCAGAGGGGCTCGGTTGGTTGAGGATCAGACTCTTGATTTCAGCTCGATCATGATCTCATGGATTCATGGGACTGAGCCCCGCATCAGTCTCTGCACTGACAGCACGGAGCCTGGTTGGGATTCTCCCTCTCCCTCTCTCTCTGTGCCTCTCCTGCTTGTGCGCTCTCGCGCTCTCTCGCTCTCTCTCTCTCTCAAAAATAAATAAATAAATAAATAAATAAATAAATAAATAAATAAATAAATAAATCATTTTAAAAATGCCAGCAGAAATGCCAACCTGGTTGAGATGGGGATGGGTTCACTCACAGGGGCTGGTGCCTATTTGTCCACACAAGTACATGTGTGTATGCACATGTGTGTGTGTCTGCACCCGTGTGTTGTAGGGATTAGAAGGCAAAGAGAAAACATGTGGCCCCAGCCCAGCAAAGGCTCTGAAGATGCAAAAGCAATAAGATACAGAAGGAGGAAACATACTCATGGCGTTTGTTTGTTTGCTTGGGTTTTTTTATTTTTTGATACGGGTGTTTTTAAAGTAAGGATATGGCCTCGAGATATCTCCAGATTACCCTAAGCAGTGGCTGTACATCTATCATGTCAGGTTGTTGAGCAGTTTAGGTATGCCTGGAGACTGCTGTTTCAGATCTGTTTCACGGAGGCCCAAGTGTTTTGCTTATCTGGAAATCGTTGGTTGGTTTATTCATTTATTTACCCTCTTTTCGTTCATTTGATGGTTGTGGAGCCCCTTGTGTTTATACTATGTCCATCATGGCAGGCATGGACCTACAGTGAAAGAAACTGTTGAGATCGAACATGGAGAAGAGAAATCTGAGGGGGAGCCCAAAAATAACCTTCTAGTCCATAGGGGGCTCTTATATGACTCCATCCTGCCTATGGAGCAGAGAAGTTGTATGTTTATTTTTTTTTAAGTGTATTTATTTATTTTGAGAGAGAGTGAGAGAGTGCAAGTCAGGGAGGAACAGAGAGAGGGAGAGAGAGAGAATCCCAAGCAGGCCCCAGGCTGTCAGCAGAGAGGTGGGGCCCGAACCCATGAACCATGAGATAATGACCTGAGCCAAAATCAAGAGTTGGGCACTTAACCGACTGAGTCACCCAGGCACGTCCCCCCACCCTTTTTTTTAAAATGAGAAGTTGTATGTTTAAACCGCAGCAGGAAGGATTCAGGCTAGATCTGAATTCAACATGGTTAGGCATAGTCAGATGCCCCATTTGTTCGGATCCGGCCTGCCTGGGGCAAGTGGTGGAGTAGGTGACCTCTTGAGGACCCTGGGCTTCCAGAATATTCTACTGGCTTGGTGGCTGACTTACACTAAGACCTTGGGCAGATGACTAAGCACTAATGAGCCTCGGTTTCCTTCTCTGTTAAATAGTGATGAGAGTGTTTCCTTTCAGTTCCTCCCTGCTTTCCAGGGCTTGGGAAGGTCAAGGAGGCCACCTCTGTAAAGTTGCTTAGATTTCTGAGGAAGAGGCCCCTGTTTTTAACTCCAGGGAGTTTCTGTGAGCTGACTGCCCTGGCTAGGCCCACACCGCACACTGAATCCATGTGCTCCCCTCACTGCCCAGGATTCCCAGAGCACAGTCAGGGGTCACTCTCCATTTCCCCCAAGTCTTTGTGCCCCGTAGGAGCTGATTCTTCTGGAGATGACAAGTGACTTACCTCCTCCACTTCTTCTAGTGCTGTGACCCCTGCCTAGAATGCTCTCCCCAGTCTTCTCCTACTGTTTCCCACTCTGTCCTGCCTGTTTCAAGCCTGCTGGTTTTGGGCCAGCCCTTCTCCAATTGGAGGTTCAGTTTTTTCCTCCTCCAACCTCCATAGCTGTCTCCCAAATAGGGTTCCTCTTTCCACGCTTGCTTTAGCTCTTCCCAATTCTGGCACCCATGTCTGCCACATGATATGCTATTGGGGCTTAGTAGAATTAACAGAAGGAAGGACAATCGGGAATTGGACTTGTGCACAGCAGGAGCTTGAGGAGAGGGGATAAGGGTCCCAGGAGGTCAAGAACTAGTTCTTGGGGCCAGAGAGACAGAGTGGAAGCGGCAGGCAGGTAGCCCTTGCTGCCAGCGCCTCGTGCCATCGGGCCATCCAGTGACCTGTTGCTCTTTGGACTGGTGAGGAAAGCCAGAGCTTTGGTAAAGGGGAGGCACTTTGGGAGACCAGATGGCATTTGCCTAGGGCTGCCTTGGCCCTGAGTCATCCTGGGATCTAGGAGGATGAGTGTGCGCGTCCCCAGGCCATTGCTAAGGTTGGGACAGAGGCTACTGCAGAGGCTTCCTGGAAGTGGACTGAACTGCCAGGCAGAGAGCTCTTCGTTCAGGCGGCTGGGGATAGCAGTTGCTTTTTGGTTTCACCAGCCCCCCTTCCATCTCCAGTCCCCAGAGGGACCAAGGGGCCAACCCCAATCTAGAAACCAAACTGGTGATACAAAACAGGAGTGGCCCGCAGGACCTTCTGGAGGGGGCTTATTTATGAAAGCTTCCCTTCCCTGGTCAGCCTCCCATTGGAAGCTCCCCAAGGGGAGGAAGAGACCGGCAGCATCTGACCAGATGTGGAGGTCACAGAGTGAGTCCAGCCCATGCTGACTGGCCCTTCTGCATCTCTGTCCCTTAGCTGGTGAGAGAGGGAGGACCTGGCCTTGGAGAATGTTTTATTCTTCTGGCCGCTTCAGCCTCAGACCATGGCTTCCACATGTTTCTAAGTAGGCTTGATTGTCCTCTCGAGCGATGTGTCACACACATCCCGGAGTCCTGGCAGAAGGGGAGGAGGGGGGCCGTCCTGGGGGTGAGGGAGGCAAGGATTCCCGGGGAGACAGGGCAGTAGGGCTTCAACCCAGAGAGAGGACACCCTGCGGGAAGCTTGCTCACAGCAGATGCATTAAGACAGTAGGGCAGGTGAGGGCACCAGCCAGGGCTCCCTCTTCTCCCCAAACCACAGACCCACTCAGCCCCCCCCCCCCCCCCCACTGGCAAGGCCTAGAACCGTAAACAGCCTGAGTCAGAGCTGGGCACCGGCTTACGAGCGTGTTGCTTCTGTCATTAGCTGTAATAGCAGCATCTCACCCCGCTGCTGCTGCCTTTCATCCAAGCCTCTCAAAGAACTTGACAGAACAGCAAAGGGTTCTATTATCCCCGTATTACTAATGGAGAAACCAAGGCCCAGACGAGCCTGGCAACTTTTTCAGGGTTAAATGGAGGAGCTGGCAGGAGGTTAAAAATGGGCAGGTTCTATCCCACCTAGGTAGTAGGTTCTGGGTTCTTAGGTATCCACTTGTTTATTCTTCCATAAGTTGCAGATATTGAACAGATAACAGTGGTAATAATAGCTACAACTTAAATCACGCTTATTGTGAACCCGAGGATGGAGGTGCAGGTGTTATTTCCGTGTACAGAAGAGGAAACTGAGTCACAGGGAGGTTGGGTAACTTGCAGGTCAGACAGCAAGTGATAGCGTCAGAATTCAAACCCCAGAAGCCTGGTGCTAGAGTTTTAACCTCAAAAAGATATTACCATTCTAGACTGTACCTAGGGCAGCCCATTTGTGCCAAGGCAGAACTCCAACCTCAGCTCTGAGGAGAGGAGAGCCCCCGTCCCCTTCTGTATCACCTTAGGGGCAATTGGTCTGGGGAATGATGTCCCAGGAGCCTTGGCCTGAGCCATGGTTATAGAGATGTCATGGAGGAGGTTCCCGATGTGACCTTGCTCTGGTGAATCAGAGACTGGGACCTACAGAAAGGGGTGCAGCATCACCAACCCCTACACATCCTCCCTCAACGCCAGCTGTCCAGGAGTTGGGGAGGGTGGGGGTCAGAGCTACCTGGGACAGTGGTGGGTACAACGAGTGTGTTCTTTGAGGAGAGTCAGCCACCCTCCCCTTCCCAGATAGGGAAGGAGTCTTTGTCCATGTCTCCAACCCTCTCCTCTACAATGCCCACCTTATTCTCAGGGACGTGCGTGGGCCAAGCACAGCCACAGATGGCTTCTTGTTCCAGAGACCCTGCCCCAGTCTTCCCGGCAGCATTTCTGGGAATGGGGGTGACTGCTAGGTAAAAGCCAGCCTGGGATCTCCTTCTGCAGGAGCTCGCTGCAGGGCCTAAGGCAAGTTATTTAAGCCCTCCAGTGGGCCTCGGTTTCCTCACCTGTGAAATGAGGATGTTAATCTAGTGCTGTGCCTGGCAGCTTGGTTCTTGGACACCTAGAAGAGAAAGTCTCTGGAGAGATGCCTGGGTACCTTGCAGACATGAGTAGTGGGCGGAGGTGGGGGCAGGAAATCCTGGGAGATTGTGCTAGGCGAGGCTGCTGGCCATTTCTATTGCATGCTTCTATTTCAGCTATTTGCAACTTTCTGAAAAGTTCATGGTTTGGGGATTTGTATTTTTTTGGGTCATTTTTTCCATATTTGGTCATGGCCTGGAGCAATGATTTTTGGAAAGATAGAGTAAAAACCCCTTCAGCTGTTTGTGAGCATTGCAAACACCCACAAAAAAATATCCTTTTTCCATTTAGAAGAAACAACAACATAGTTCTGTTTTCTTTTTCAGCTCAAATAACTCGCAAACAACTCCAAAGACTTCAAACTTGGCTAGTAATTAATCCTTAATGAAGGGGACTGTACATTATGTGCTCTGCGAAGTTTGGAAAAGAGGTTTCAGATTCAGAAAATTATTGATGCTTGAAAAAACTGCATTCTTTTCCTGCCTGCTGGCCTTCACCCCTATATGGTAGCCCCCTCCAAATAAAGCCAGAGCGGACCCCAGGTCTAGAACCATAGCTCACGTGGGAGTGATTGGGGAAGGAGGTGGCCACCCCTTCTGCTCGAAGATGTCGGCCGTTTCCTTTCCCACTCTGCGTGGTCTCTGCCTATTTCACAGACTGAGAGACTGAGGCTGGGCAAAGTGAGAGTCAGGGCTTTCACTGCTGTGCAAGATAAAGTGAGCCGGTCTTTGGAAAGCTTACATCTGAGGCCCTTATCCCAGGAAGTTTCCAGGAGGCACCTTATAGTCCAGAGCAGTCACGAGTTCCAGAGTCCTGATCTACTGGGGTGGGGAGAATCCAGACGGGCTGGCCCCTGAGGAATGAAGTGATGACAGCTCATGTGCCCATAGGAAACGGGGGGGGGTCTCCCTTGGGGGAGCAAGAGAGACCTCCCCCATCAGGCCACATGCCCTGGGTTCCATCCTTCAGACACTAGTGTTTGGGGCCTCTCTTCTCAGCTACCCCCTCCCCCCAATCCTTCTTGGCTTCTTTCAAACACTTTCTAGCTCTGCCTGCTCCAACTTGGAAGAGGACATGCCATCTTTTGAATGCTCCTCGTCGCTCTGACGTCTGCACATCGACACCTATAACACATGGCAGTGAGAGCCTCGACCCCAGGAAACAGGCTCTCTTCACTCTGCAGACCAAGACAGTGATTAGAGCTGGGGGTTTTAGGGGCTGGAGTGGAGTGGCAGGCAGTGGCCATGTGGAAAGAAACTTGGAGCCTGATGCCTGAGACCTCAGTCCCCTAGATGCACCACTTGCTTCCTCTGTGGCCCTGGCAGCCCTCTCCTCACCTTCTTGGCTTCCTGACCTGAATAGTGCATGGGCAGGGCCACACCCTCTCCAGTGCCCCTCACAGGGCCAGGGATCTGACTTGGCCTCTTGTTCTTAGGGCCGTTTAGACAAGTGTGCATGCACATACATGCATATGTACGCATACACACATGCCAGATTTCTTCCCGATTTTGACATTTCGGGAATGGTGACCAGCTAGTTCCTACCTCCAAGGAACAAGACAATAAACTGATTCTGGGGTGGGCCAAATCCAGACACGAGGAGCCACTTGGCCAGCCACGAGAGTCCTGCAGCTGGTGGGTATGAGACCAAGGGAGTTAAGCAGGCAGGGGCATGGGTAGGAAGACCTTCAGAAAGTCCTGCTAGCTGGGAGGGTGGAGGACGGACCCAGCCAATGCCAGGATGTCATTTTCTCACATCTGGTCCCACATCTGGAACCAGCCAGAGGCTCATTTCAAAGTGCTGATGAGGCCTGCCCTGATTGCCTCAGGGAGAAGGCCGTTTGGTGACAGTGTCTCCAGACCTTGTCATCTCCAGATGGTAGCCCATATTTCAGCTGTGATTCTCTGGGCACACCCACTGTACCGTGCAAGTGGGGAGAGGTATGGGGCAGCCGTCTGGAGTGGGGCTTTGCCTTAGCCCCATTGTCAGGCACTAGAACTGCAGTGCATTTAAATTTCCTGCTGGGCAGCTGTTGGCCTCCCCGTCTTGCCTCCCTGAACTTCCACATTCTGCCTACTGGGATTTCAACACTTGTTGCCCAGCTGCTTTAGCCTTTCCATCTGACAACCACATGACCGCGGCTCCCAGCTTCTGGCCCTTGGCGATTGAAAGCACAATAGGGTGTATGTCAGGGGAGGCCACTCTTCTTCCCCTCTCTATCCCTAGGACCCAGCTCTGGCCCATTCAGATCCTCAGATCCTCTTCCTCAGCTTCAAAGAGGAAGGAACAGGGACCAGCAACTCAACACCTTTGAGAAGGCTGGACTGGGGACCGTGGAGGATGCCAGAGAGGCCACAGATGGATCCTGCCCTCAAGGTGCTTAGAGTCTTGAAGTTGAGAGAGGCCCTCTGAGGACTGAGAGCTCTTAGAGGGAAGTCACAGTCATGTATTCCATGAATGGTGATGCCTGAAAGTCCAAAAAGTCAGAGAAGGGAGAGAGCCATCGATCAGGGAAGGCTTCCTGGAGGAAGTGCTAATTGGTCAGGACAGGACAGCCCAGAGCTTCCTAACCTGACTTCGTCAGGTCCCCAGTAACTGCAATACGTGTTTGGGGTCAATGTGGGTGGTTTCCAGGGTTGATGGTGATTCCCACAAGCTGGCCAGAGAGAAAGGGAGACAGAGGGCACTGTGGCTGGGTGGGGCAGTTGCTGAGATGCACACATTTGTTTCTTGTTCTTGGTTTGGGCTCCCTTCCCCAGCCTCCAGAGCCAGCCCTAAAGTGGCATCCAACCTTCCTGCTACGGCCTCGGTATCTGCTTCCTCCTTCTCTGTACTTTTGCAGGGCTTCCATTTGTGTTCCCGTGTGTGGCAGGCGGATTGACAGGCGGCATGGTTTTCAGTTTACAGAGGAAGAGACTTAGTGTCAGGGCATCTGAGTGCTTGTCCCCAGGCTGCCTGTGCCTGGGGACTGACCCAGGTTCCACTCACCTCTCTTGAGTGCAGCATGCTCCTGTATAGCACCTGGCTCCTGCTCTATGCACAACACAGTGCAGTCCATGGTCTGCTCTAGGAACGTCCAATAGTTATCTACTTGTTTATAGACTGAAAAAAGGCATGTAAGAAGGCACTAGATTATAAATTTACGATGCAATCTGACAGATGTGAAACAGTTAAAATAGTTCCAGGCGCATATGTTGATGGCCAAAGTGAGCAGGCAGCCCCTGCCATGATTCCCTGTTGCGCACAGGACTCAGCCCCGGCGTCCCAGTCCAGTTTACACAGCCTCTCTGGATCCTGCTCCTGCCAAATCTCTCTGGCCTCAGCTTTCTCCAGCCTCTCAGTCGTAACCCCACTGAGCTCGCTGCGGTTTGCAAATCCATCATCCTCCCTCCCCTCGTGCTATACCTACCTTTTGCAACACCTCTCCCTCCCTCTACCTGCTAATGCCTATTCACCTTTCAGATGCCTGCTTATTTATCACCTCCTCCAAGAAGCCCTCCCTGATCCTCTATACTGGTCTTGCTCCTGTGTGCATAGGTAGCCCGAGCCCAGCTCTTGCACACCCCCTTGTAACTGCCTTTTTCTTGTTTGATTCTCTCTGGACTGTAAGCTCTTTGAGGGCAGGACAGTATCTTGTTCCCCACTTCACCCCTGCTGCCTAGCACGGTGCCTAGCATCCTCTAGGGCACCCGACACACACCATTTGGACAGAAGTAAATCAAGCCGGTAAATACACGAAGGAGGGTGATGACAGTCATGGGTGCGGGGGTCAGGTAAGGGATCCTCTATAGAGAGGGTAGAACCTGGGCTCAGACCAAGAGGAAAATGAAGAGATCAGTAATCACTATACTAATAGCTAATGTTTACTCTGTGCCAGGCTCTGTTCCAAGTACTTTCTAATTTTATCTTTACAAAAATCCTATGAGGTGGGCACTATGACTCTCCCAGTTTTATTTATTTTTTTTTTAATTTTTTTTTCAATGTTTATTTATTTTTGGGACAGAGAGAGACAGAGCATGAACGGGGGAGGGGCAGAGAGAGAGGGAGACACAGAATCGGAAACAGGCTCCAGGCTCTGAGCCATCAGCCCAGAGCCTGATGCGGGGCTCGAACTCCCAGACCGCGAGATCGTGACCTGGCTGAAGTCGGACGCTTAACCGACTGCGCCACCCAGGCGCCCCAGACTCTCCCAGTTTTAGAGACGAATGGAATGTAAGAGGGGCCCTAATAATGAGTTGATAGAGACAAAAAGCCATTTTATGTTAGGAAAAACGATGTGACCAAAGATACAGACTTGGTTAGGCTGCACGCAGGGACCTTCATGGAGAGTAGCTGGAGTGGAGAGCTAGGGTTAGAGAGTGAGAACTGATGAGGTCCAGGGGAGCTAAATCACGGAGAATCTTTAAATTGGGGCTCAGAAGTTTGTCTTTATTTAGGCCTTGGAAAGCCACTGCCACTTTCTCAGCAGGAGATTGGTGGGGTTGGATTTGGCCATGATGTTGATGAATGAATTAGGAGGGAAAAAACAGGCAAGACAGCCAGAAGGAGGGTGTTGGCATAACTTCCCTTCCTTCCTGTTCCTCCAACCATTTAAATTCTTCCCTTTCATCACTGCCCACTCTAGGTGCTCACATGGTGGCCTTGGGACCCCAGAGCTGGACAGCAGCTGCGGGTCTCCTGGGGGCCCCAGCCTGCCTCCTCTCTGGCTTGGTTGAGGCTGGCTGCTCAGGGCTGTGACCATGACCTGGGCTGGGCTGGATTTCTCCTCCACGGTCACTTTTGCTAATGAGAAGCAGTTGTGCTTGCCTCAATCATGTAGGAGGTAGAGGGAGAGAACGGACAGCCCAACCCCTTACTTATTCCTGCGTGTCTCCCAACCCTCTCTGGGTCTCATTCTTTGGCGGCTTCCAACCGCCCCCTCCCCTCTCCCAAGTCAGCCGCCTGCCTGCCCTCAACGTTGGCCCATTCTTTCAGGCTCTCTTTGGGGTTCTGGGGCAGAGATGCTGCCTGGGGGTAGGGTGTGGTGCCCTGAGTAGCTGTCAGCCCATAGTTGGGGATCCCTTTCACAACTTCCTCCTGCTGTCTGCCTCTTTCTGCTCTTTCTTCCTGTTGTCAGATGAAGGGCTTGGGCCACATGGGCTCTGAGGTCCTTCTGGTTCTCACGTGATTTTTCTCTTACATTCTTGCTTTCTCCGTTTTTCCCTGTCTACCTCGGCTTCTCAGGGGCCTGGGCCCTGGGGCCTGGGACCTGGGACCTCCTCAGCTGAACAGGACGTGTCTTATCCTCATCGTCTAGCCAAATCCCTCTTATCTTTTAAAGACTCCTCCTCCAGGAAGTCTGCTGTGACCACCCCATCTTGTCAGTGCTCCAAAACAAGCCTAGGCCCAATGCCCCCAGATGGGAAGGTGGCCCAGCCCTGATACCCTGGCTTTGCGTCTTTGCGTCTTGTCTGGAAGGTTCTCTCAGGTTGGGAAGTGGGGGGAAGGGAGGGGAATAGAGGGCAGATGAGAGTGGGGACAGTGGAGAGGGAATGAGTACACAGACATTCCAGTGCTTTCCCTGCTGGAAGCATCCAGAATACCTAGTTTCAGGAAGGCTGAGGAAGGAGGCCCAGAGTTGTTCTCTGGCTCACTCCTAGCTCTCCCAGACTCAGACGCCCCCTTCCCCCAGATCCATTAACCCTTAAATCTCAGTCACAAAACCTCTCTTTGGCTGTGTCCATCGCTTTGAGCTTGCTTTGAGCTTTCAGTAGCTCTCTCTACAGGGTGGAAGACACACCTCCCAGCTCAGCCGCCCGCCCCCCAACTCCCCCCGCACCAGTCCTCACAAGCACATGCACTGCTAGGGCCCAAGGTTAAGTGCTAGCTAGCCCAGACTCTCTCCCCAGCTCCCCCCTACCCCAGAAACTGTGTCAGAGGCCTGCTGACACCTCTCAAGAGCTTTGCTCTTTCTTCTTTTCTCTTACTGGGGCCTTTTTTTTATGGCGATGCTGTTGATGGTGCACATATTCCAGAGTAATATGTTCAGGATTAGGCCGCACAATGAGGTTGCGACTCCCTCCTGTGCAGCCCCCCACCCAGGGGAGCTTGCCCTACATCTGGTCGGCGCACATCTGGCTCAGGCTCACAGCTGGCCAGATGTTGCATCCCTCTGAACCCAGGCCTGCAGCCTCCTCTGCTAGGGGCTGGAACTGCACACACACACACACACACACACACACACACACACACACACACACTCACACACACACACACCCATCCCCTTGTGTTTGGAGCACAGAAGGACTGAGGTCATCTGGCTCTCCAAGGGGAGCTTGGCCTTGGTGCAATTATTCCTCCTGCACCGTGGTAGGGCAGGCAGGCTGTTGGGACACATCTGTGGAGGTATGCAAATATCAGGTTCCCTGCTTCCAGCCCAGACAGGCTAGTGGGAAGGACCTGCTTGAAACCAGGCTCTGAATCTGGAGCCTACCCTCTACCCGCTCCGGGGCCAGCTGTTCTCAACAAGTTCCTGGTGCACTTATTTTGAGGCACTCCTGGCCCTAAGCCACACAAGCCCTCCTGTCTCCTGCTGAGGCTACCCTCTGTGCCCTCGGCTGCTCACCCACCTTCTCCCACCCTTGTCTCATTTCCCTCTTGCCTCCCTTTTGTGCAGCTTAAAGGACAAAAGATACAGACACCGAGCGCCCTGGATCCTCAGATAATTGAGAGGTCATCTGCCAAGTTTGTTTGCCCACTGGTGTTGGCAGAGGCTGGGCAGGCAGATCCGGAAAGGGAAAGGAAACGGGCATGTAGTGGGTGCCAAATGCGTATCAGATGCCGAGCTAGGTGCTTTAAATACATTAGTTAATCCCCACAACCACCTTGCAAGGTAGCTATTATTATCTTTGTTTTACACGTGAGGAAAGCGTGGCCCAGAAAGGTTAAATCTCTTGCCCAAGGTGACACGGCCAGGAAGAGGCAGAGCCAGAATTCTAAACCCTGTCTATGTGACTGCAAATTACATGCCCTTATGCCATGCTGTCTCCCTGGCAACCTAGCTGGTGAATGCCCCTACCCATCCGCAGGTCCTCCTTCTTGGCCCCTGTATTCTCTGGATCTTCCACGGCCGAGACCCTGAGGCTATGAGCTTTGGCCTTCCTGCCAGGCAGGGCAAGGCTGCCAGGGTAAGCCAGGGGGAGGGCATGTAGCGAGGGGTGCTGGGCTGAGGTTGTAGTGTTTGTAACCAGTGGGTTTTCTGCCTGGTTGGTGAAGGGCCTGGGGACTGAGGTCTCACAAACACAATTAGGAGTTGAGAAAACTGGGTGGTGTAGGATGAAAGGCAGGCTGATGGGCCGAGGAGGCATCTGTGGGGAACTTGGGAGCTTTCCATGTCTGTGGGGCAGAAGGCACCTCATTAGAGGGAAAGAAGGGAGCCACAGAGCCCAGGCTGCTATTGTTGCCTTATCGTTCCATCAGCCCTCCAAAGGGCTCCCAGCAGATGGAACATTCCAGCAGCACCTCCTGGGGACCCTCTTCCTGACCACAGAATGTGGCATGCTGGAGGGACAGCAGGGAATGGATAGGCAGCCTCCAGCCTGACCATGATTGACTAGGTCCCACCAGTATGTGGCTGCCCTGGGCTTGCAGAGCAGGAACAGTGGCCTCACCCCTGGGTCACCTGATCCCAATACATAGCCACGGATGCACAAACACAAATTCCCTCCCCACCCCCGCCCCCAAATAAAACCACTGTTGTGTTATCTCTGCCTGCCTCAAACAAAATGGTCATTATAGACACGAAATGGAAACACAGAGATGGTAAATGACTTGTCCGCAGTCACATAGCCAGCAGTTTTGCACATTACCCTCTCAGTCTGCATCCAGAGCCCAGCCCACCCTAGGGAGGGGGCATGGGGCAGTGGGAACCACACAGGCTGGGGAATCATCCAGCTCTACCTCTTCTCTGCACGGGGACTCAACATTTTGGAGCCACAGTTTTCTCTTCAGTGAAGTTGGCATGTTTGCGGTGAGGATCAGAGACAGTGTAACAAGTGCTCAATAAATAGGAGCTACTGTCTGCAGAGGTGGCCAGGATGTTGGCTGGGCTAGTAGTTGGAATGCAGCTAAGATGGTGGGCTGGAATGGTGGTAGTGATCATCAAAGTGCCTGGAATGATTCGTGGACCTCTGTTTTGGGGACCAGAGGGGTCCTCAGGTTAGGTCTCTCAGGAAGTCCAGAGCTGAATTCTTCCCCACTGCCACCCCCTGCCCCACCCAGAAGTGTTGGTATAGGGCAGCCTTGAAGTTGGATGTGACCAGATGTCGGGGGCAATGAGCTTGTGTGGACCCCGGTTCATTCCCAGCTGTGGAGAGTAATTTGCCCCAGGGAAGGAGGCAACTGTGCTTGCAGGCATCTGCAGGAGGGATGGTCACCCTGGGGATGTCCCCAACTACCCCTCCCCTGCTCCCCAGCTTCAGGACCTGCACCTTTCTGAAGAGGTGGTAATGGGAAGGTTTTAGTGAAAGGAGGGACTTCAACTCTCTCTACTTCAAGAATTTTTTTAAAAAATTTTTAATGTTTATTGTTGAGAGAGACAGAGACAGAATGCAAGTGGGGGAGGGGCAGAGAGAGAGGGAGACACAGAATCTGAAGCAGGCTCCAGGGTCTCAGCTGTCAGCACAGAGCCCATCATGGGGCTCAAACTCACCGACCGTGAAACCATGACCTCAGCCGAAGTCAAATGCTTAAATGACTGAGCCACCCTGGCGCCCCGAGAATCTTCTACTCGGAAAGAAACTAAATGTGCTACAGAAAGCATATTATAACCCTGGGTGTGAGGGATGTATATTGGTCCCTCTAGGACTGCATTCCATTTCCTGGGGGGGATGGGCAAACACTCCAGCTCTCCACTGGGGCAAGTCAAGAACGTTCAGCCAATCAGGGACAAGGCCAGCCTTGGCCATCTGTGTCCCTGGCATGGGGAGTTTCGTCTCTGGTGTGCAGCTCACTCCAGTTGACCTTTGGGGGGACATGTTAGAAGTGTTGAAACAGCCTGGCTCAGAGGCAGGCAGCTCTACCCTAGGGAGTCTGAAATTCTTTTTCTATTAATGATCCTTTGAAATAATCCTTTTAATCAGGTTTCCCTGAGGAAGACTCTGGGACACCACTCTCTTAACAAATTTTCACTTGTCTCTTTGTCACTGATGGGCCAGTCCTAGCAATAATTTGCTATTCGGACAGAGGCAGAAGTCATGCAAAGGATGTAGCACTTCTAGCTGCCCTTTGGAAGACCTTGCACCCCAACCGGCCCCTGCCCTAGCTTTGAGGGTGTCTGTTACTTCCTTTTCTTATACTCTAAAACTGAGGTGGGCACGGCTTGTGTAGAGGACACTAGTAAATATGAACACATAGCTGTGGCCAGATACCCCGGAGGACCTCCTTTAGAAACAACACTGATGTTGGAAACCTGAGAGATGTGACTTTTGAGGGCTTAAGGAAAGCTTTCTGCACCAAATAGTAGTCACACCAGGTCATTCCTTAGCCCAAGATGCTCTTCTTAAGTTACATGTAAATCCCTTAAAGTAAAATAGAAGCAGAGAAGGAAGAAATAGCATGGAAGTCTGGCAAGACATTGACCAACATGTTTCTAATGATTATCTTCAGCTGGTGGAAGTTCTAGCGGTGTTTATGCCTCATTTGCATTTACCTGCAAATTACTTTTTTTTTTTTAACGTTTATTTATTTTGGAGACAGAGGGAGACAGAGCATGAACGGGGGAGGGTCAGAGAGAGGGAGACACAGAATCTGAAACAGGCTCCAGGCTCTGAGCTGTCAGCACAGAGCCCGACGCGGGGCTCGAACTCACGGACCGTGAGATCATGACCTGAGCCGAAGTCGGCCGCCCAACCGACTGAGCCACCCAGGCGCCCCTGCAAATTACTTTTGAAATAAGAAAAGAAGGTAACTCAAATTTCCCTAAAGGAAGATCACATTATGACATCATTTCATTTGTGCTTCAGGAAAAGTGAGCTCTGGGTCTTTTCCTAAAAGCAGGATAAGCTACAGGGAAGGAGATCATTTCTGAATTCTTAAACCTAATACGGCATACCATGCCAGGTAGATAACAGGACCATCAAGTATCTGTGGAATTAATTGATTAATGGATTTGTAAGGACTGATAAAGAGGTAGAAATGATAGAAATTTGGCAAAGGAAAGACTGAGCCTCCTGGAGATCCTTTGATATAAAGAGTAGAGACCTTTTTCTCTTAAAGGGAAAGGGGAGACAGGAAACCATTTCTATAGTGGTCGAATAAGTCTTATCAGTTCGGTTCTTGAAATGCCTACATTATGGATCTTTGGGGAACCGTACTGATGGAGACTTGAGTGGTCTGGTCTTGGGAGCCTCAGGGGCATGAGGACTCACACACTTGGACAGTTAATGGGACATGGCTGCCCTTGACCACTGAACTTGCCTATGCTGGGGGAATCTTGACTGTAGCCTCTGTCTCATCCCCATCCAATCTGAAATCAAATTCTATAAATCTGGCCTTCTGAGCATCCCTCAATTCTACCACTTCTCTTCATCCTCGCTGTCATCACCCCTTATCTTACCTGGAATTCCTGCAACAGCCTGTTAATTGGTCAAACTCCAGTCTTAACATCCATTCTCCAAGCTACAGTGAGAATAAATCTTAATATGCAGATATGACCTTATCACTACATTGCTTAAAACCATTTATTAGCTTCTCATAGCACTCAGGATAAAGTCCAGATTCCTTGGTATGCAGGTCTGCAGTGAGGATCAGAGACAACCTAGTAGGTGCCCAATAAATGGGAGCTGCTACTGGCAGCATTGGCCAGGATATTGGCTGGGCTAGAAGTTCGGACATGGGCTGGGACAGGGGCCGAGATGGTCGGCTCGAATGGTGGCAGTGAGATCAACATAATGGTAACAGTGATTTGTGAATTGGACCTCTGGTTTGGGGTCCAAAGGGGTCCATTCAGGTTAGGTCTCTCGGGAAATGCACAGGTAAATTTCTTTCCCACTAGAAGCATTGATATGTCAGAGTCTTGACAGAAGTTGAATATGACCAGATGTCAAGTGCAATGAGATTGTGTGGATTCTGGTTCAATTGTGGCTGTGGAGAGTATTGACCGCAGGACAGGAGTCTGCTGCCTGTTTTGGTATGGCCCAACAAGCTACATTTTTACATTTGGTAGAGTGGGGAATAGCTGGTTTTTAAAACAGTGGTTTTTAGGGGTGCTTGGTTAAGCGTATGACTTCAGCTCAGGTCATGATCTTGTGGTTCATGGGTTAGCGCCTGCATTGGGCTCTGTGCTGTCAGCCCGAAGTCCACTTTGGATCCTCTGTTTCCCTCTTTCTCTTCCCCTCTCTGACTCGTGCTCTCTCTCTCAAAAATCAACATTAAAAATAATAAAACAGTGGTTTTTAATATATTCACAGAGTTGGGAGTGCCTGGGTGGCTCAGTCGCTTAAGCATTCGGCTCTCGATTTTGGCTCTGGCCATGATCTCACGGTTTCCTGGCTTTGAGCCCGTGTCGGTCTATACACAGGCAGCATGGAGCCTGCTTGGGATTCTCTCTCTCCCTCTCTCTCTGTCCCTTCCCCACTCACACTCTGTCTCTCTCAAAATAAATGAATAAAACTTAAAAAATATTCACAGAGGGGCACCTGGGTGGCTCAATTGGTTAAACATCTGACTTCGGCTCAGGTCATGATCTCACGGTTTGTGAGATCCAGCCCCACGTCCGGCCCTGTGCTGACAGCTCAGAGCCTGGAGCCTGCTTCGGATTCTGTATCTCCCTCTGTCTCTGCCCCTCCCCTGCTTACACTCTGTCTCTCTCTCTCAAAAAATAAACATTTAAAAAAATATTCACAGAGTTGTGCAACCATCACTACAATCAATTTTAGAACATTTTCATCACTCCAAAGAGAAACCCATACTTTTTAGCCTGCCACCACCCCCTAGCCCTAGGCAATCACTAATTAGCTTTTTGTCTGTATAGATAGGTCTATTCTGGACATTCCATATAAATGGAATTATGCAATGTGTGGTCCTTTGTGACTGGTTTCTTTCACTTAGTATCATGTTTTCAAAGTTTATCCATGTTGTAATTTGAATCAGTGCTTTGTTCCTTTTATTGCCAAATAATATTCCATTGTATGTATATATGAGTGTGTATATACACATTTTATTTATCCACTCATCAGTAGATGGACATTTGAGTTGTTTCTACTTTTTTACTATTATGAATAATCCTTCTTCAAACATTTGTTTATAAGCTTTTGTAGGAATGCAAGTTTCCATTTCTCTTTAGTATATACCCCGTCAGGGAGTGGATTGCACAGTCTTATGGCAACTCTGTGTTTAACCTTTTGAGGAACTGCCAGTTTTCCAAAGCAGCAATGTGTGAGGCTTCCAGTCTCTCCGCAGCTTCACCCATGTTTGTTATTACCTGCCCTTTTTTTTATTCTAGCCATCCTAGTGGGTGTGAGGTAGTGTCTCAGGATTTGATTTGCATTTCCCTAATGACTAATGATGAACATCTTTTCATTTGCTTATTGGTCATCTATATATATTCTTTAGCAAAATGTTTACACAAGTCCTTTGCTTATTTTTTAATCTAAAAAAAATTTTTTTATGTTTATTTTTGAGAGAGCGGGTGTGTGAGTTGGGGGATGGGGGCAGAGAGAGAGATGACAGAGGATGCAAAGCCGGCTCCGTGCTGACAGCAGTAAGCCCCATGAGGGGCTCAAACTCACAAACCAGGAGACCATGAGGCATCGAAGTCAGATGCTTAACTGACGGAGCCACCCAGGTGCCCCTGCTCATTTTTTAATCAGGTTGTTTGTTTTTGTTGTTGAGTTGCCCTTTGCCCGTTTAAATTTAAAAAAATTTTTCCAAATTCTAAATTGGGTTGGCTTGCCTTTTTCTTACTGAGTTGTAAGTATTATGTGTACATTTGGGGAGTATTGCCATCTTAACAGTATTAAGACTTCTAATTTATGAGCAGAGAATGTGTTTCCATGTAGTATTTAGATCTTTCATTTCTTTCTGCAATGTATTTTGTAATTTTGAGAATTTAAGTTCTGCACTTGATTTGTTAAATTTATCCTTAGATATTTTATTCTTTTTGATGTTGTTACAAATGAAATTGTGCTCTTAATTTTTGGATTGTTTCTCCTTTCCAATCTGGATGACTTTTATCAATTTTCTTACCTATACATTTTTT
Organism: Herpailurus yagouaroundi; assembly: GCF_014898765.1. Taxonomy (NCBI): domain Eukaryota; kingdom Metazoa; phylum Chordata; class Mammalia; order Carnivora; family Felidae; genus Herpailurus; species Herpailurus yagouaroundi. The sequence goes on along the minus strand of NW_024412423.1, from coordinate 26,353,853 downwards.
GTGGTTGAAAAAATCAAAGGATACTATTTGTGACATGTGAAAATGTTATGAAATTCAAATTTTAGTGCCCATAAGTGAAGTTATTTTAGTGCAAAGCCGTGCTGCCCACTTGTTTGCCTATTTTCTTTTTTTTTAATGTTTATTTATTTTTGAGAGACAGAGCACAAGCGGGGGTTGGGACAGAGAGAGAGGGAGACACAGAATCCGAAGCAGGCTCCAGGCTCGCAGGGCTTGAACTCACGAGCCATGAGATCTTGTCCTGAGCTGAAGTAGAATGCTGAACTGACTGAATCACCCAGGCACCCCTTGTTTACCTATTTTCTACGACTGTTTTTGCCTTACAATAGCAGACTTGAGTCGTTGCAATAAAGACCATATATGATGCTGTCATCATTTTGCTCTGCTCCACTACAAAACAGTGATGCACTTAAAATTTGACAGCATTTCAAGTGACATATGTATCACTACAGTATGGCATTTTATTTTATTTACTATTAACGGTGCACACATCATGTCGAAACAAGAAAAGAAAAGTAGACTTTGAATGCTATACTTTTGAGGCTGTAGTGGACTAGGGATTATCTTGTTATCAAATTAAATTACAAGGAATATTTGTTCCACAATGACATTATAGCTATGCTAAAAGAACACAATATACATCAGCATTACAAACTAAGTATGCATCACAATATCCCCAAATCAGAGGAAAACAATGGCTCAAAAAATTAGAAAATTTAAAACGGATTATGTCATCACAGAAATCTTCACAAAAATAAAAAATGAAAATCAAGCTGCAAGCAAAGTAAGTTTCCAAGTGGCTCATTTGTTAGCGAAGGAAGGAAAGCTGTTTACAAATGGTGAGTTAATTAAATCGGGTCTGATTGTAGCAACCAAAGAATGTGTCCAGGGAAAATAAACTCGCTTAAGACTGTTAGCCTTTCGGCAAGAATAGTTGTTCAAAGAGCTGAGGACATCGAGAGCAACGTAACTGGTAAACTAAGAGACAAGGCAAATGATTTCAAGTGGTTTTCCTTGGCTCTGGATAAGCCGACAGATGTTAGCGACACTGGCCCATTATTACTATTCATTCAAGGAATCCATGCCAAGTTGCAAGTGACCAGAGAATTGCTCCTAAGGAGTAGTCGGCCTAGAGCAAATACAGTCGAGAATAGTTGAGACAACACTAATTCAGTACCACCTGAGGTGGAATCTGCTAAGATGTGGTATAGCTAATGATGGCAGAAATACGTGCGGAGCATAAAAAGGCTTAGTTGGGCAAATTCACAAAACATGTGAAAATGGAAAATGTGTCTAAAGCCTATAGTTCTTCTGTATTATTCATTGGCAGGTACTCTGAGGGAAATATTTTAATCTGTCATGTGTTATTCAACCAGTAGTGTCAACAGTGGACTTATATATATTATACATATCTGTAGATGGATAGGTAGGTAGACAGATACAATATATGCACTCTTGGGAATTTAACCATTGATAGTCCTGTACATTTTTGTCAGAAATAAGAGCCATATATAGAACTTCTCCTATTATATAGCATTTTGACAGCTTAACAGTCGTAAAGCTTTACTGTGATATTTTTGAGTTCAGAGCAGAGAGAGCAATTTTTCTGAATGAGAAAAACTGCCTCTCCCCACCCCCCAGCCCTGTCCTCGAACCCTGAACGGTTTGGGAATTTAAGCTTTTGCTGCAGACTTGATCATATTCATTAGTGAACTAAGGCTAAAATTACAAGTCCAAACAATCGTTATTTGTGAGATTTCTGTTCTGGTAAAATAATCTCGATGAGCCTAATGTTGTTTCAATCACAAGCAATGTCAAGCTGCTTTATACACTTCCCGCGCTATCAGAAATTATAAGCAGGATCTCTCCATTCCCACACAAATGTGCAGGGAAGGATTTTCTGAGCTCCAAGTATAGTTACATCTGTATTTCTTCTGATGTTGATGCAAGTGCAAGGGAAATTTCCATATTTCAAAAGTCATTTAACTGAGCGGTCGAGGAGCTTCCTCCTAACCTTCAATTGGACGTGACTGATCTGCAACGGAATGACAGGCTAGTATCAAGAGAAGAATCTAATAGAATTCTATAAATACCTTTTAAGTGATGAATATGTGCAAGGAAGATCATATGCTCATGAATTGATATATTTGGCGGTACTTATCTGCATGAGAAGACGTTTTCCAAAGACAAAATACATAAAATCTCATTACGGATCAGCATCACCAGGTGAACATTTGCAATCAGTTTTCACGATAGGAATGCTAACTTTGCATCCCAATTAAGTGAAGTTTAAGTGAAGTGTTTGTTATTTACTGCCCCCCTGAAAAGAATTCCGTTATTCTCGTTAGTAGACCTGTATGACAAAATATTATGCTCAATTATTATATTTTGAATTTCATCAATAAAAAGTATATGGAAATCATTTTTTTCTCTTCTTGCATATATACTTGCAATATATCATTAATTTTGTTTCTTGGCCCACAAAGTCTAAAATATTTACCACCTGTTGCTTTATCGAAAAAGTTTGCTGACCTCTAGCTTACAAAATGAAAATCAGCCCCCACCTATTTCCCAACCTCATCTTTGTCCTTTAACCTTCTAGCTCCACAGAACTACCCTGTGGTTGCTCGATGTCACTCTTTCTTTTCTTAGGATCTTTGCTCATGCTGTTCCTTTTGCCTGGGATGCTCTTCCACTTTCTGCCCCCACTCCCATTGGTTGACTCTTTATTGTCCTTCAGGTCCTGCCTTAGACAAGACTTTTTCAAGGAAGTATTTTTTGATAACCCCCTAGGAACTTCCATAGCGTCCTGTACCTCCCCTGTATCAGTAATCTTTTTAAAAGTATGCATGGGAGGGGAGCCTGGGTGGCGCAGTCGGTTAAGCGTCCGACTTCAGCCAGGTCACGATCTCGCAGTCCGTGAGTTCGAGCCCCGCGTCAGGCTCTGGGCTGATGGCTCAGAGCCTGGAGCCTGTTTCCGATTCTGTGTCTCCCTCTCTCTCTCTGCCCCTCCCCCATTCATGCTCTGTCTCTCTCTGTCCCAAAAATAAATAAACGTTGAAAAAAAAAATTTTAAAGTATGCATGGGAGAAAGTACAAGAAAGCATGATGGAAAACAAAGGTTTCTGCCTATTTCAGACTCCAGCCACCAAATTCCTCCCTCTTCTTAGAGGCTACCACTATTATATTTTCTTGGGTATCCTTCTAGAGATGCTCAATGTACATAGGGCACACAAGAATGTTTTCTTTTTTTTCTACAAGCGATAGTGTATTATATACATAGTTCTAAGTCTAGGTGTGCCCCCCCCATACTTATGATAAATTTAGAAATTTACTCTGTATATAGAACTATGTCATCCTTTTTTCAAAAAATTGAGATAGAATTTATATACAATAAACACCAATTGTAAGTGTACAATTCTATTCATTTTGACAAGGGTATACAATCATGTGAAATATTATCGCAGTCATGTCATAGAACAATTCCATTACCCCAGAAAGTTCCCTCATGCCCCAGGCAATTGCTGATTTGCTTTCTGTCAATGGAGATGAGATTAAATTTTTATTTCTAGAATTTCATTTCAATGGAATCACCACATATTTTGGGTCTGGGTTTTTTTTTTTTTTCTGATAAGCATGTTTCTGAGGTTTATCCATGTTATGTTATGTGTATGCTATGTTTCTTCCACTTTATCACTAAGTAATATCCCATTGTATGATATGGCACAATGTGTTTATTCATTCACCTGTTGAGGGACATTTTGTTTCTAGTTTGCGGCAAAACTACTCTGAACATTCGTGTACAAGTTTCCATTTTTCTTGGATAAATCCCTAGGAATGGCATGACAGGTTGATATGGAGGTGTATGTTTAATTTTTTCAGAAACTACCAAACTGTACCATTTTACTTTCCTGGCAGTTCACGGGAGTTCCAGTTGTTCCACATCCTCCTCCACATCCTCATCATTCTTTCTAATTTTGACCATTCTGGTGGGTATACAGTTTTATCTCATTGTGTGTGTGGTTTTTTTTTATTTGTTAATGTTTCCTTATTTTTGAGAGAGAGAGAGACAGAATGCAAACAGGGGAGAGCAGAGAAAGAGAGAGAGAGAGACACAGAATCCAAAGCAGGGTCCAGGCTCTGAGCTGTCAGCACAGAGCCCGACTTAGGGCTCGAATCCACGAACCAAGAGATCATGACCTGAGCAGAAGTCAGACGCTCAACTGACTGAGCCACCCAGATACCCCTCGCTGTGGTTTTAATTTGCATTTCCCTGATGGCTAATGATGTTAAGCATCTTTCCATGTGCTTCTTTGCCATTGGTATATCTCTTTTGGTAAAGTATCTGTTCAAATCTTTTGCCCATTTTTTAAAATGAGTCATGTGTCTTTATATTACTTATTTATAAGAATTTTTTAATATTCTAAATATAATCCCTTTGCCAGGTAGGTTTTGTAGATTTTTTCCCAGCCTGTGGTTTGACTTTTCATTTTCATAACACTGTCATTTGAAGAGCAGAAGATTTTTAATTTTAAAGTCCAATTTATTTCTTCTTTTACATTTTGTATTTTTGAGTCCCACTTAAAAAATCTTTGCCAAACCCAAGGTCACTAAGAATCTCCCCTATGTTTACTTCTTAGAAGGTTTATAGTTTTAGCTCTTATACTTAGGTCCATGATCCCTTTTGAGTTAATTTCCCTATATAAAGTGACGTGAGGGTCAAGGTTCATTTTTGTGTGTATGGCTGTGCACTTGTTCTAGCACCATTTGTTGAAAACATTGTTCTTTTCCCCCTAGAATTCCCTTGAATTACCTTAGGATCTTTGTCAAATATCTATGGATCTATTGTGTAGATCTATTTTTGGATACTTTGTTTTACATATAGTTATTTGTTTATTTTCTAATCACATTGCCTTGGTTTTTACAGCTTTATAGTAAGTCTATAAGAAATCAAGTAGTTTAAGTTTCCCAGCTTTTTTTTTTTTTTTTCCTTTTCTTTTCCAAACTTCGGCTTTGGCTATTCTGGGTCCATTGCATTTCCACATACATCTTTGAATCAGCTTGTCAATTTCTACTAAAAAGCCTACTGGGAGTTTCATTAGGATTTCATTGAATTGATAGAGCAACTTAGAGAGGAATTACATTTTAACAATATTAAGTCTTCTGATTCATGAATACATCTTTTTTAATTTTAATTGCAGTATACTTAACATACAGTGTTGTATTAGTTTCAGGTGTACAAAATAGTTGATTTAGCAATTCCATACCTCACCCAGTGCTCATCACAGCAAGTGCATGCCTTAGTCACCATCACCCATTTCACCCATTTCCCACCCTCGCCACCTATCCTCTGGTAACCATCAGTTTGTTCTCTATAATTAAGTGTCTGTTTCTTGGATGGACTCTTATTTTTTCCCTTTGCTTATTTCTTTTGTTTCTTAAATTCCACATGAGTGAAATCATATGGTATTTATATTTCTCTGATTTATTTTGCTTAGCATTTTACTCTCTAGCTCCATCCATGTTGTTGCAAATGGCAAGAATTCATTCTTTTTTATGGCCGAGTAATATTACATTGAATACATATACCACATCACCTTTATCCGTTTGTCTATAGATGGACATTTGGGCTGCTTCCGTAATTTGGCTATTGTAAATAATGCTGCTATAAACATAGGGGTGCATGTATCCCTTTGAATTAGTGTTTTTGTATTTTGGGGTAAATACCCAGTAGTGTGATTACTGGATTGTAAGGTAGTTCCATTTTTAACTTTTTGAGGACCCTCCATATTGTTTTCCACAGTGGCTTCGCCAGTTTGCATTTCCACCAACAGTGCAAGAGGGTTCCTTTTTCTCCATATCCTCAACAACACTTGTTGTTTCTTGTTTTTGATTTTAGCCATTCTGACACATGTGAAGTGAGATATCATTGTGGTTTTGATTTGCATTTCCCTGATGGTCAGTGATGTTGAGCCTCTCTTTTCCTGTGCCTGTTGGCCATCTGGATGTCTTGTTTGGAGAAATGTCTGTTCATGTCTTCTGTCCATTTTTTAATTAGATCATTTGTGTTTTTTTTTTAGAGTGTTTGGTTGTAGAAGTTCTTTATATATTTTGGATACTAACCCTTTATTGGATATGTTATTTGCAAAGATCTTCCATTCAGTAGGTTGCTTTTTAGTTTTGTTGATTGTTTCTTTCACTGGGCAGAAGGTTGTGTTTTTGTTTTGTTTTATTTTGAGGTAGTCCCAATAGTTTATTTTTGCTTTTATTTCCCTTGCCTCAAGAGACAGATATAGAAAAATGTTGCTATGGCCAGTGTCAGAGACATTATTGCCTATGGTCTCTTCTAGGATTTTTATGGTTTCAGGTCTCACATTAAGGTCTTTAATCCACTTTGAGTTTATTTTTGTGTATGCACAAAATACACAGCCTGCATGAGGCTGACTAGTTTCATGAACACTATCTTTATTATTTCCTTTTTCTGTTTACTTTGGGTTTAACTTGCTCTTTTTCTGGTCTCTTAAAGTGGGAGCATAGGTCACTGACTGAGACCTTTCTTCTTTTCTCACCTAAGGGCTTAATTCCATAATTGCTTCTCTAACTGCTGCTTGAACCGAATCCCACAAATTTTGATATGTCATATTTTCATTTGATTCCAAATATTTTCTAATTTTTCTTGTGATTCATTCTGTGACTCCTGGGTTATTTAGAAATGTATTGTTTAATTCATAAGCATTTGAGGATTTTCCCTATAACTTTCTGTTGCTGGTTTCTAATTTAATTCTATTATGAATTGTATGATTTGAATCTTTTAAAGTTTATTGACATTTGTATTATGGCCCAGAATATGATCTAGCTTGGTAAATATTCCATAAGCACTTGAAGCAAATATGTTCTCTTGTTCAGCAGAGTGTTCTGTGAATGTTAACTGGGATTATTGGGGTTTTGTTCTAGTTGATAGCTGTTTCCAATCTTCTGCTACTAAAATGATCAGTGAACATCATTCGTTCTTGTAAGTGAAAATTGCCCGATCAAAGGGTATGTGCATTTAAAGTTTTTGTGGCTATTACCAAATTCCCCTCTGTGTCATTTATACCCATCCATCTCTCACCAGCAAGATATGGAAGCTCTCATAGTACCTATTTCACGGCTTGCTTTACCCACTAGACTCATTGTTCATCACCGTACTCCCAGAACCTGGCACAAGGCCTGAAAACCTGGTATCCCCCTACTTGGCTCTTTATCACATTAACTTGGTTGTTCTTGGCATTTGGGGCTTCACTCTTTAAACCTGGCCCCAGCATTTCCCCTATGGCCTGGGATCAGGGGAAGGGCCTGCTCTCTACTTTTTGCCTTCATATCCTGCATTCAAAGACCTACTCTCATCCCACTTTGTCCACCTTGACTTTCTTGATGACTGTGACCCTCAGAGATCTTATCTCTGAACTGCTACGTTTAAAGTTGTGCTCCCACAGTCTAGCGCTTGATCATATCATGTTTTGTTTGCTACTGTTCATATAATTTGTATTTTCAGATAGATTATGAACTCCTTCAGGATTTGGGGTTACATTTATATATTTTTTCGCTAGAATATCAGCAAATTGAGTTCCTTCTGTGTGACAGATCTTGTCCTAGGCACTTTATACTATCATTTCCTTTCATTTCCCAACAGTTTTGTAAAGTATCATTTTCTTCATTTTACATATGAGGAACTCGAGGCTCAGCAAGGTGAGATGGTGAATCTTAAGTTATCAGCTAGTGAGAATGAATGACAAGGCTGGCAATCAAACTCAGGTCCATTTGACTCAAAGCTCTTGTGCCCTTGACTTCTTATTCTAGTTGGATGTGTACCCTCTTGCTCTTGCTGGCCACCAGTCTGCCTGTCACCATGTGGAACAGACACAGATAAATTGGCTCTTTGGTGTTGTCTAGTGGGCTAGCATTCTATTCACACCTCTATCACTACAGACAGGAGCCCATGGCCTATGTGTCTCCTTCAGTGCAGACTACCCTTTCCATCAGGCTCCACCCATGGGCTGCCCCTCCCTGAACCCTGAGCCCCTACTTGGTAGCCTGTATGGCCTTTGTTGTCCCCCTGGTGGTTATTCTCCAGCCATTTTTGGCAAGTGGAGCCTTGAGCGGGGCCAGCCGCAGTGAGTGTCTGGAAGTCAGTGAGGCATGCATTTTATCATCAGAAGCACAAGTGTGATCTACAGAGATGGAAAGCAGACTTCCTGCCAGAAGAAACAAACCAAAGGGAACCTGTCTAAAAGTTTCAACGGAACTCCGCTACTTTTCTAACTTTGAGACCTGGAGGACTTTTCTTCTCTTGTTGAATCCTTTTCCAAAAATACCCTGCACGTGGCTAAAACAGATGAAACATAAACCATCTCTCTGCAGATAGTTTCCTAAAGAATAGGAAACATCTCGCTTTCAGCGCTGTGTACATGCGATCACCTCTTCACTGCTTAGCCAAGTCCTTCGGTTTACTCCAGCAAATTAAAAGAGAAAACCTCTTCTAGAACTCACTCACCTCCCTTCCCCCAGGGAAAGCATGAAACAGCAAATTTGTAGAAACAGGCCAGTCATGCTTTAGGCTGGTTCTTTGCTTAGGTTTAAGGGAGGATAAATCCAGTCCTGACTAGGAGTAGGAGAGATTTAGGAAAGGGGGAAGGTGCTATGGGAAAACACTCTAATCGTGGTTTGTCCCACAACCAACCTTATTAAAATGTAAGCACAAAAGCCCTTTCTGAAGCTGATGGGATATCTTAGGTCAAGAATTATGTTGAAATGGCTCAACCTAAGTGCCATCATGTATTCAACAGATGAGCAGTAACGTCTCAGTTGGTGATTCTCTTCCTTTGTCCCCAAGGTAGAGTCAGAATTGCCTAGAATACGGAGATGACTCTTCTCACTGACAGAGTGACCCAGCAGCTGCTGCGAGGATTGACCTATGAGGGGCTTACGAGATACCAAACCCCATCCGGAGGAAGGAGGCTGAGTGTTGGAGGGATCCTTGAGAAGCTACGGTATCCAATCTTTTGACAGGGAGGAGAAGCAGTCCTGTGGTTAAAAACATTAAGAGAAAAACTTACAAGTAGCCTCCTGTAGGTACCATTTCCTTTGTACTCAGATGGAAATGTGCTTGGCAGACATTTCTGTACAACTGTAACCACTCCTCACATCCTCCTTCTGTAGAGCTTTTAGCCCACAGGAATTATAAATTCATTCATTTGACAAGCACTGTGAACACCCTCCTGTGTTAGATGCTAGGAGTACAATGAGGAATGGGGAAAAGTTTCTGTAAATTAAAGATTATTGTCTACTTAGAATAACGAGGCCACAGGAATCATTGTAGTAGAAGGCATGACATGTTTGAGGGAAGAAACAGCTGATCCTGCTCTTCATGGATGGGTAGACTTAAAAATAGCCAAGAGGGCATAAAGGGTCTAGGGACCAGAATAAGCACCACTGCAAAGGCATAGGGTGTGTTTGGGACCCATGTGGCCAGGACAATGAGGGAAAACACAATATGGACGCCTTGAATGATAAGCCATAGGGTACGGACACAGGAGAGCTGATAGAGCATTCAAAAATGCTGTGGAGTAGAGGTGTGATGAGATAAAAAGCTTTCTGGGGAAGATTAATCCAGCTACTTTGTATGGGATATTTTGGGTGGTCATGGACTGGAAAGCCAGGATGAAGCGGGGAAGTCGGGAGACTCTGGAAGAGCCTCAACTGTGGCGGCTGTGATGAGAATAAATAAAGAGGCGGGGGTGGGGGTGGGGTGCCTGGGTGGTTTAGTCGGTTAAGTATCTGACTTCGGCTCAGGTCATGATCTCACAGTCCGTGAGTTTGAGCCCTGCATCGGGCTCTGTGCTGACAGCTCGGAGCCTGGAGCCTGCTTCAGATTCTGTGTCTTCCTCTCTCTGACCCTCCCTCGTTCATGCTCTGTCTTTCTCTGTCTCAAAAATAAGTAAACATTGAAAAAAAAAAAAAAAAAAGAGGCAGGGGCAGATGTGTTAGACGAACATCATGCTGGCAGGACTCGCCAGGCACAGCCAGTGACTAGATGTGATGCCAAGCTGTCAAAGACGGCTCCTGATTTGCAGCTCCAGTGGCCAAGAATATGCTGAGGCAGGTAATAGAAGTTAGAGAATCAAGAACCAGAAGGAGCAGGCTCCAGGAAAAGGGGTTAAGCTCCATTTGTAGTGTTTGAGGTTCACCTTCCAGGGTCAGATACCCGGCTGGAGTTGAGAACACGGGGCTGACCATTAGGAAAGGCCAGCGTGGGAGACACACTTGGGTTGTGCTAGGAGAAGAGGTGGGTAGTGCTGTGGGGCTTAAGGAAGTCCTAGAGGTGGGTGTGAGAAGTAAATGGCCAATGCCCAGCCCAACATTTTGCCCAGAGCAAGGCTGAAACGCTTATAGAAGGGAGGAAAAAATGAATGGATGAATGAGCCAAGGACAGAATCCTGAGAAGCATTCGCATGGACAGAGTGAGAGGAAAAGGAAAAATCTATCATTAGTGAAGGAAGACATGGGAGGGAAATTTTTCAGGAAGGAGGTGGCCCACAAGGTTCATTGCTGCAGAAAAGTGGAGATCTGGGGGAGGCTGTCAGGGTGGCTGGCTTCATTTCTATGAACTGGGCAACTCTCACAGCTTGTCTCAGTGATGGGACTCAGGGCCTGGGCATTCATGCTCATCTTGTTATCTTTCTTGCTTCGCGGGGATGGCTGCCCCAGGCATGAGAGTATTGGCAATGGGGGAATTGACTGATGGCCAGAGAGCTCTTTTTTTGCCTCTTGCCTCTGCCAGTGGTGGAGGACTGTGGGGCCGGCAGTAGGTGATAGTGTGAGGAAGGAGATGGTTCCATTTTTTAACACAGTGAGTCTCTTCCCAGGACAAGGGACAGAGTAGAGACATAGCCCCAATCTCTGCAAGTCCACATCTTGGTATCCCAGAGAGGTTAGACAAAGCTGTGAGCTGGTAGCCATCCCATCCAAGGCCAGTAGAGTCATTCCTTTTCCTGTCTTGTATATTCTTTGAGGAGCAATCCCACAGCCTCTAAGCAGGGAAGCAGAGGGCTTCAGCTACAAGAGGGAGATTAAAGGTAGGGGAAGGAAGGGGGAGGAGGAGAGAAGCTGCCTGGAACTCACTGCAGCGAAGGTTCCAAATAGGATGGAGTAATAGGGCACGGGTGAGGCATCTGGGCCTAGAGGGAGCCAAGAATAACCACGGTAGGGAGCAGGGGTGGTGGCAGGGGGGAGAGACCACCACTCCCGCTTGCGAGCTCTCCCACTATGGTCTCCCAGAGAGGCAGCTGTGACCCTTGCCAGGTACCACTTCCTTTTATTAGGTCCCTCCTGGCCTCTTAGAACAGGACTGTATGAAAATCTTGACTCTGCAGAAGAAACGAAGGTCAGGCTGCAGGAGGGACATCCCAACAGTAGAGTCCTGGTAGCGAGTGACTGGCGCGGGGCCCTAAGCTCCATCCCCTCAGGAGCCAAGCAGCTTCTTCCTTCCACGGTCACAGAGGCTGTGTCTGACTGCCTGGTTGAAGGCCCGGAGGGAATGTGCTTGCAAGGTGAGCTCAGGTGATACAGCTAATGGCTGGGGCCCATTGCACCCACTCTGGGATGGATGTAGCGTAAGAAGTGACCTCAGAGCTCCGAGAGAAGAGGAAACAGGGGTTTTGGCCCTGGAGGGGTTTACTCAGCGTTCATTCCTAGGTCGGCGTTGGGCTAGAGGCAGCCTTGCCTGAGCCTGGAATCTGGAGGCTGACCACTTGTAGCCCAACGAAGCGAGAAAGTCACAGCACAGTTAGACTGCTTGTCTGCCCAGAGGTATCCCCGCACAGGAGCCCCGCTCATCCCTGCCCACAGGACACCTGGTAGAAGCCATGTCTGTGTCCTCTGCACAGACCATGTAGCCAGAGGCCAGGCTCCTGTGGTCATAGACACAGCACCATCACTCACTGCAGCCAACCGGGGGGCTGAGAAGCAGGGAGAATCGGGAAGGGGTGGCTACCACGGGGGACCACCGAGAGCCACGCTTGTAAGATCACATGTGACTGAGCAGGACCAGGCCTGCCCTGTGTGCACGGCTCCCTGCAGAGCACTCAGTCACGAGTGCTTCCTCCCCTGCTGCCTCTGTAGTGTCATCCTTCCTGCTTGACACCCATGCCAGCCCCAGCAAGTACAGAGGGAAATGTTAAATGCAGAGCGAGATGCCCATACCCAAGCATGCTGACCCTGGCCGAGAAGCCAGAGCAAGTGCGACAGGGCACAGTGTCTCCTGGGGATCTGAAGAAGTACATCTGTTGTGGGTGATAAAAGCTCTTCTATTCTCCTTCTGTGTCAGAGGGAGGCCTGGGCCCTCCCCACACCCTGCTGCCACATTAGAGGGGGATGACTCAGAGGCTGCAATGGCCACATTTGCTGTACCCGCCGGGTGCATGTGGCAGGACACGGCAGGGTTGGGGGGTGACCGGGTGGAAGGAAATAGGGTAAAGGTGTCCTGGGCAGCAAGAATGGGCCCTGCAGGCTGGTGGAAGCAGCCTCCCTGCATCCATGGAGGGCTGTTTGGAAGACACTGTGGGGTGGGTGGAGCGGTGGGGTCTTCGGAGCTGGGCTGGCAGAATAGCGCCCTGCCCTCTTCCTCAAGCTCTCCATCCCTGCAGAGCCCTCGAACAGACCTCAGGAGCCTGGCTGCAGGCTCCTGACTGCAACCTCTGCCTGCTCACTTCTACTCCCCTGGGCTGGGTTTGGCTGCAGGGCCTTTACTTCTCCCCTCGACCAGTTGACTCAAAAGCTTGAACTGCTCTGTTCCCAGCAGCCCCTCAACACACTCCAGGGGTCTATACTATTGACAGAATAGAAGGACCCCTGGAGAGGCTTCTAGTCTGGATGGTAGTAGAAATCAAAGAAAATATTCAGGGAAAGAGTGAAAGCTTTTCCTGGCCACTCAGCTGCAAGTTTCCCTCCCCATGACCTTCAGGGTAGGCACATTCAGTGGGCACCAGACCTCGGGATCTGAGGTTGCTGGTGCTGTGGGGAGCGTCGTGTCAGTTTCGCACCCATATAGAAACTCCTTGGAGGCAGAAGTGGAGTCTCCGCCCCCCACAGTGGCAAGACCTGTGCTGAGTTTGTGCAGAGCAGTGGGGATCCAGTAGATTCTTCGGTGCAGCATTATTTTAAACACCAGGCTTTCACTCTGTAGCAATTTTTCTATCCTGACACTGGTTAATAGTCAGGATTTAGCTCCTGACCAAAAGAAGAAAGAAGACAACCAGACACTAGAGGTTATCGATGAACTGCCGGACTGCACCATCCCTACTTGATCTTGGTATCTTGGTTAGCCTGGCTCTTCCTTGACCTCTGGGCCATCCTCTTGTTCCCACCTCCCAGTGCCTCCCTATGGGCTGTTCCTGGTCTTGATGTTTCCTGTGGTCACTGCAGAGAACATCACCAGTGTCATTTTCACTCTCCTACCTGCCCCCACCCTAAAAAGGTGTGAGCAACTTAGTGCCCTTGCCTTCCTCCAAGGGATAGACTCAAAATGAACCATGGTCTTTGTCCCTGAAGCAGCAGTGAGGAGACATCAGTGAGGCCCTGGAAAGGGAGGTGGCCAATGGAAACCGTGCCAAGCCCCGGCGGCCCAGGGAAGCCTTACAGAAAGATTCTTTCTGGAGGAAAGAGGAGATTAGCTGAGCCTCCCCAAAGAAGACAAGTAAAGAAAACGGAGAAATATTTCCTTTAAAAGGGAGCAAGAGCAGATGGAAAGAGGGTTTATATTAATGAAATCTCCGGATATTAAGGATGAAATGAATGCCAGAGAAGGTTATTATCATTTCATTAGAACACAAAGGAAGAAACAAACACGTTATTATGTGAAACCAAGAAGTTATGAACAAGGGAATCCAGCAGGGAAGTTATTAGCTGGGTTAATTAAAACAGAACAAGCCAGTTGAGTAATTCCGTCTGTAGGACACAACAAGGAAGGCATAATTCATCACCCTTAAGAAAAATATTCAGGGTTTTTTTCTTTTTCTCGTTTACCAGAAATTCTGCACTCTTGATATTGTCTTGCAAACCAAAAAGATTTATTCTTGTCAAAACTTAATTGATTTAGCACCAGGGTATTTTATTAAAGAGAGTTCAGTTCTGATCAGAAGAGATGGAAATCCACCAGAGACTCTTGGGTCCAGACAGCCATGGCCCTTCCCCTCTCCAGGGTCATGGGCCCCTCAGAGAGCCCTTCAGTGCCAGGCCTGCAGGGTTATGGGAGGTGGCCGCAGAAGGTGCAATGAGGCCTCCCTCATCCATCCCAGTGATCCTGGGTAGGGCTGGACCAGGCCTGGTTTGCTTGCTGTCTTTTCTCTGCTTCCTCCTTGCATGCTGCAGCCCAGAGTCCTTGGCACCAGACATGCTCCCTGGAGCTGTCAGAGCCAGTCTTTCCAGCTAGCCCTGTTGGCAACCAGCATAAGGGGGAGATGACCAACAGGACTGCTGGGGCAGCATTGAGCTATCTGATCAGAGGGGCCTGGGATTCACTTATTTGGGCAGAGCTTATGTATCTGAGCTGCTGCTACCTTCTGAGAGCTCAAAGGTCCCATGTATGACAGTCCACAGCAGGCCTAATGGATCCCATCAGTCCTTAGGGTTTTGCTGGTCTCTTGTTTGTCAGGCCTTTTGAATTACAGCTGGGGCTTTGGGTTTGGCTGAGCCCTTGGAGGTTGATCTCCAAGGTCTTTCTCTCAAGTGAAGTACCAGAGAGCCAGAGCTTCCAAGTTTTTTGGCACAGACATAGGACGTGAGAGCTAGAAGGGGCCTTGCCGAGGGGATGATCCATCCAAACTCTTTGTTGGGGAGGAGGTAACTGGGCTCCAGAGAGTGGGGGAGGGAGAGTCTGAGATCTATCTGAGGCCACAGAGCTAATTAGTGGCTGAGCAGGACAGGCACGGAGGTTTCTTAGCAAGTTCTGGTAGGTCACTCCAGCCCTGTGTTCATGCTCTGTCATATTTCAGGGATGTCTACCACAGACCACAGTGTCTAAAAGACCACTGGAAAATACAAGAAACATTTTAATGACAGATAATGTGGCATAAACACTGTTTCATAATTGTCATTTGCTTTAAGTTAAAACTGCACGGCAAAATCGAGCAGAAAGTATAGAGTTCCCACTTACCCATACCCACACACGCATAGGCTCCTCCACTATTGACGTGCCCCTCCCCCCGACAGTCGTACATTAGTTGCAAGTGATGAACCCATATTGACATGGCACTTATCACTCTAAGTCCATAGTTCATATTAGGGTTCACCCATGGTGTTGGTCATTTTTTTTGGTTTTAACAAATGTATAATGACGTGTATCCACCACTGTAGTATCATACACAATAGTTTCACTGTCCCCAAAGTCCTCTGTACTCTGCCTGTTCGTCCCTCCCTCCTCTCTACCCACTGGCAACTCTGATTTTTTTTTTTTTTTTTTTTTTTTACTGTCTCCATAGTTTTATCTTTTCCAGAATGTCATCTATTTGGCTACATACAGGGTATGTGTAGCCTTTTCATATTGGGTTCTTTGATTCAGCAATATGCATTTAAGCTTGCTTCGTGTCATTTCATAGCTCAATAGTTCATTTCTTGTTAGCCCTGAATAATGCCCCTTTGTCTAGATGTACCAGTTTATTTACCCACTCACCTACTGAAGAACATCTTGGTTGCTTCCAAATTTTGGCAATTACCAATGAAGCTGCTATCAACATCCCTGTGCTGGTTTTTGTGCGGACATAAGTTTTTAATTCATTTGGGTAAATACCAAGGACCATGATTGCCGGATTGTAGAGTAAGAGTATAGTAAGAAACCGCCAAACTGTCTTCCAAAGTGGCTGTACCATTTTGCATTCCCACCAGCAATGAATGAGAGTGCCTATTCCTCCACACCCTTGCCAGCATTTGGTGTTGTTAGTGTTCTGGATTTTGGCCATTCTAACAGGTGTGTTACATTGTGTTAATTTGCAATTGCCTAATGACATATGATGTTGAACATCTTTTCATATGCTTACTTGCCATCTGTGTATCCTCTGTGCTGAGATACCTGTTTTTTGCCTATCTTTTAAATCCTCAAGAGTTCTTTGTGTATTTTGCATAGCAGTACTTTATCAGATGTGTCTCTTGCAAATATTTTCTCTCTGTGACTTGTCCTCTCATTCTCTTGACGTTTTCACAGAAGTTTTGTTTTGTTTCATAATTAAGATATAATTCACATAACATTGTATAAACTTAAGGTATTCAACTTGCTGATTTGATACGTTTATATTTTGCAGTATGCTTACCACTATAGCATTAGCTAACACATCTATCATGTTACGTAATTATCATTTTTTTAATGTTGAGAACATGTAGAAGTTTTTAATATTCATGAAGTCCAGCTTATCAACTATTTCTTCAGGGATCACGACTTTGGTGGTGTGTCTAGAAAGTCATTGCCAAACCCAAGGTCATTTAGACTTTCTCCTGTATTATATTCTAGGAATTTTATAGTTTTCCATTTTCCATTTACATTTATCATCCATTTTGAGATAATTATGGAGGGTATAAGATATATGCTTAGACTGACTTTTTTGCATGTGAATATTCTAACACCATTTGTTGAAAAAAACATTGTTTTTTCATTGTATTGCCTTTATTTGTCAAAAATCCGTTGATTATATTTATGTGGGCTCTGTTCCATTGATACATTTGTGTATCTTCCGCATATCACACTGTCCTGATTACTGTAGCTTTACAGAAAGTCTTGATTTGAATAACATCACTTCTCTGTGTTCTTCCCTTTCAAGGTTGAGTTGGGTAATTCTGGGACCTTTCCTCTCCATATAAACTTTAGAACCAGTTTGTCAATATCCACTAAATACCTTGCTGGGATTTTTTTGATTGAGATTGTATTGAATGTAGATATCAAGTTGGGAAGAACTGACATCCTGACAATATTGAATCTTCCTATCCATGAATATGGAATAGCCCTCCATGTATTTAGTTTTTCTTTGATATCTTTCATTAGAGCTTTGTAGTTTTCCTCATGTAGGTCTTGTACATATTTTTGTTAGATTTATACCTAAGTTTTTCATTTTGGAGGGGTGCTAATGTAAATGGTGACTTCTTAATTTCAAATTCCACTTGTTCATTGGTGGTACATAGGAAAGTGGCTGACTTTTGTGTATTAAGTGAGAACCCTGTTTTCCTGCAACCTTACTATAACCTCTTTGTCATTTGCTTTTAAAACAGAAACCTTCTCAGAGGCGGTAGCTAAACTTTTTTTTAGTTTTCTGTACTTTCTTTTCTCTTTGGGCTTTCCTATATGCTCTCTCCTTTGTCTGGAAGAATCTCCTTTTCCTGTCTTCAATCTCCACCCCAGATATCCCCTTAATACCTGATTAGTGTCTTCAAATCTCAGAGAAGTCATGTTTTACACTGAGAACCTTACCCTGGTGAGTTTTGCTTAACTGATCACCCACTACTTCCTCCCTTCTCTGAAAGATTGAATCCCTGCCCTCAACAGAAATGGTTTAGTTGGGAGACAAGCCACAAAGATGAAAATAATAATACTAAGCAAACATTTAGTACTGATCTAAAGACTTTGCCTGGATTAACTCACTTAATCCTCACAAGTGTGAAGATTAATGAGACTCAGAATCCTGTTCAGACTAAAACAGAATCTAGACACCTTAGGTTGGCATGTAAGCCTTCACATCAGGATCCACATCTACTTTTCCAAGCTAAGCTGACGCCCTCACTATGCCTTATGATAGTCTGCACATTCTTATCTCTGAACACTTATATATGCTATTCTCCCTGTGTATACTCTCTACCCTCTTCGGTTTGGGTAAAATTTATCCATCCATCAAGACCCAGCTGTAGTCTCATTCTTCCATGACCATTCCATCCTCCATAGTTCTGTAGCACTTGTTTTCTAGAACACTCATTTTTGTTATGAACCTAAGCTAGTTTACAGGAAGGAAACTTATGGAACACCAAACATGTAAATCCTTACTGCCCTCCACAGCCTCTCTGATTTTGGCTGAGAGCCTTGAACAGCTGTCTCTGGTGTGGTCTCTGCCTTGTTCAATTACTGTATTTTATTTACAGTCTTTGTACATCGACATAGCCAACATATTTGTCATTGAAGTGGTTACCTAGTATTCCATGGTGTGCATTGATTGCTTCACTTTTAGAGCCCTGCATTGTGTATTCTAATTCAATTTTGTTTTCACAAATATTTGCATGGCAAGTATGTGCAAGAGACCGCAACTCTGGTCTGTTAGCATGGCGATTGCGAGAGCCTCAAGACTGGGATTATCTTCAACATCACTGTGTCCCCCACCGTGCTTAGCTTGCATACGCTGGGTGCTCAGAGAGCCCTGCTCAATTGAAATAAACTATCTACAAGGCCAGGAATTTAGTCCTGTAACTTACTCTGCCCCCACCTCTACCCTGATACAAACTAAATCCATAAGAGCTAAGATGTGGAACAACAGAGAATCCAGTACCCTTTTCCAGATGCTTGATCATTCTAACATTGTGTCCCTCATCTTGTCACCTCCCATGCGCCGCCGCCCCCCCCCCCCCCAAATATCACTTAGTTACAGGGATTCAGGAACATTGAAGATCATTTTCTCAAGCAGGTAATGCATACAAACCAAACATAAGGGCCAGGTCCCTGGCAAGTGCTTCTGCTCTTACTAACAGAGCCATATGGGGCCCAGGGGTCATGGGGAGGGGAGAGTTAGTGACCCCACACCTACCATTTTCCTGACTTTGAGTGTAAGCTGAAAACTCAGAATTGCCTGCCTAATCTGTACTCAGACTGAAGAAACCTGGCCTGGCCACCGTGCCCTTGAGAGGGGAAGCATTTTGGAAAACACATTGTCCTCTCTTCCACAGGCAGGCATAACTAGCTTTACGCAAAACTTTTCTGTGCAAATTCTTCTTGAGAGAAAGGAAAAGAAGTATTAGAGAGCAATTATCTGCTTTACAAAACAATTCAAAAAGGGTGTCCTTCATGTAATACAGTCCCATCAGGCACTGAAGTGTGGTCCCATAGCCAATCTCCACAGCAGTGATTTGTGACATTCCCTCCGAGCCCCCTCCACCCTCCCATCTCCTTCGGGAAGTTTTCACCCTTCTAGCTATTTATTCAGTGTTTGCTACTGGTTGACCCGCCGTCTGCCCAGAAAATTCTTCTAGCTCTTTTCCTGTCCATGTTTTGATGCTTCCTGGCCTCTAAATACGGGCCTGCTTTCTCACCTTCCTCTTCTCCGTCCGCACTTTCTCCCTGGCCGGCTTGCTTGCCCCGATACCATTAATGATGTTCTTCAGGAGCCAGTCCCCAAACCCCATCTTCAACCCCGACCTCTAGAGCCAGCTCCAGCGCTGCCATTTCGGATGTCTGCTAGGCATGCCCTGCCTGCGGCTCCAGGCCAACCTGTCTAAACAGCTAAAGCAGCACTGGTGCCTGTTTCCTCAGCTTCCGTCAGCATTCAGATCACCAGTGTTTAGAGTCTTGGGGCTGCCTAGGCTGCTCACTAACCACTTGTTGGACCCTCACTCTCCTCCTCTGTTAATATGGAGATAGTAATGGCCTCCCTACCTCAGTAAGAGGACCAAATGAGACAAAGTATGTAGAAACATGTTTTACACTATGGAAGGGTAGGGATGCAAGGAAACGTGCAATCATGGTATCATCTTTGAATTTTTATGGATCATTACAACCACTCCATCACCGTGTGTTACCATGTCCTTCATCCTTCTATCGCTCATCCATCCTTTTATCTCACTTCTGTTTTTTAATTTTTTTTTTTGGTGTTTTATTTTTGAGAGAGAGAGGGGGAATGAGCAGGGGAAGGTCAGAGAGAGAGGGAGACACAGAATCCAAAACAGGCTCCAGGCTCTGAGCTGTCAGCACAGAGCCTGATGCGGGGCTTGAACTAGCGAACCACGAGATCATGCTCCGAGCCGATGTCGGACACTTAACCAACTGAGCCACCCAGGGGCCACTTCATGCTAATAACACTACTTTAAGCCCTGTCACACACTGCTTAGCCTGGTTCTGTATCCTCTAATGCATTTGTTCTCAAACTGCAGTCCATGTAAGAATCGCTGAGAGGAACTGATGCACTTGTAGTATCTTTAACAGTGGTGCTAGGACAATGGGATATTTGCATGCAAAAGAATACATCACACTATATACAAAACTTAACATGGATCAAAGATAAAATTGTAAAAGCTAAAAATACAAGACTCTTAGAAAACATAAATAGGCATAAATCTTCGTGACCTTCCTCAGATTAGGTAATGTGTTGTTTTTTTTTTAATGTTTATTTATTTGAGAGAGAGAGAGAGAGAGAGAGAGAGAGAGAGAGAGAGACAACAGGGGAAGGGCAGAAAGAGAGGGAGACAGAGAGTCTCATGCAGGCTCCACAGGTGTCAGTGCAGAGCCCTATGCGGGGCTCGAATTCACGAACTGTGAGGTCATGACCTGAATCGAATCCAAGAGTCAGACACTTAACCGACAGAGCCACCCAGGCACCCCAGGTAATGGTTTCTAAGATGTGATGCCCAAAGCACAAGCAACCAAAAAAAAAAAAAAAAAAGACATGGTACATCCATACAATGGAATATTATTTGGCCATAAAAACGAATGAAGTACTGATACATGCTATAGCATAGATGTATCTTGGAAACAGTAGGCTACGTGAAGAGAGTCAGGCACAAAAGAAGACATGCTGTGTGATTGCATTTATATGAAATGTCCAGAAGAGGCAAATCTATACAGACAGAAAGTTGATCTATGGTTGCATTGGGCTATACATAATAAGGGAAGAGGGGTACTAAAGAATACAGAGTTTCTTTTGGGGAGAGATGAAAAGGACTTAAATTGAATGTAGTGATGGTTGCACGACTCTCTAAGTATACCAGGGACAGTGAATTGTACACTTTAAGTGGTTCACTTGTATGGCATGTGCATTATATCTCAATTAACTTTAAAAATACAGTTGTGAGGAGAAAAAATTGGTGGGGACAGGTTACAGAAAGCTTCCAATGCCAAGCTGAGCAGTGGGGACTGGATTATCTAGGGCCAGTTTTCTCCAAGTGTGTTTCACATACCATCCGCATCAAAATAGTTACAAACACCAACTCTAGCCCCACTCGAGAGACTGTGATTCAGAATGTATTGTATGGGATCATCGTTCCGCATTTGCAGCAAGCACCCCAGCGTAGTCTTAAAGGTGGCTACCATCGTGAAAAACGTTGCACTGATCATTCTTGATGCCTCCAGACTCGTCCTGCTCCATTCTGCCCTGCACATTGCTGCCAGATGAGTCTCGGAGAAGAGAACTTCAGTTGGGTCACCTCCTTGCCTAAAAACCTTCTATGTCCTCTCATTTTCTTGGCATGAGCTCTCGGAGCTCCGAGCCATCTGGTCCCCATCCTCTCTCCCCAGGCTTATCAACCATGACTCCCTGCATGAGTCTTTTATGTCAGTCAGACTGGAATGTTCATCATTCTGTGAACCCACTTTGTGGGCTCCCACTCATGTGCCTCTGCCCAGGCTGTGCCATATTCCAGGGAAGCATCTCCTGTGCCCCATTCTCATCTTTTGCAAAACAGAGGTTACCATGATCCTTTCACTTTGGCTAGATGATCATCTGGAATTTACCACACACGGCCTTTCTATGTAATTCTGCTTGTAAATCGGATAACAATACTCGGAGTTGTTACAAGAGAGCACATGTGGATCAGGCAGCCAGCCGGCCACGTGGCAGGAGCGCAGTACCCAACGGGTAGCTCTTGAGCGGGGTATACAGAGCAGAGGGTGAGGGCATGGAGGGGTAGCACTGGCATGCCAGGAGCAAAATTTGAGTGGCAGGGTCTCCCGAGGAGTTCAGTGTCCTCTCTGGGGCCCCAGAGATCAGGGGCCTGCCTCAGACACCACTGTAATGTGGACAGGACCTGGGAGGCCCTGGCCACCATTCAAGCCTGTCAAGCCTTCGTGGCTCAGCAGGCGCCAGCTCTTTACAGTAGCTGGAAACAGCTAAGCACAATCCTCATTTCAACTGGTGACCCTGAGCACAAAGTCTCCCCACACCGTTGTCCACCAAATCACCCTGTCTCCACAGCAGGAGGGAAGGCTAGAGAGTGAATTACAGCCTATTTGGTAATGAGCTCTTAAAAATAAAATAATGATTGTCAGCTAATTATTTTATAGTGCAACAAGAGCCCCCTTGCAACCATTTCAGTAATGACATTAAGCCGTTCTATTTGTAAGAAGCTAATAGGAAATAAGCCGTTAATTAGCATTTTGTCTTTTCTCCCACTGCCCCTTCCCCCCTTGAACTGCAGCCAGGGTGCAAGCATGGGGGTAGAGAGGACTAGGAGATACAAAAAGGGCCAGTGCTCACTGGGAGGGAGGAAGGGAGAGCAATGGCAGGCACCAGCATTTTTGTGACTGCAGTATGGCCAGCCCCAGGGACTACCACGGCCTAGGACCCAACTAGTGGGGCCCCGGTGTGGCTCTGTGTCCACTCCTTTGGACCTGGAGTGGAACAGCCACCAGCTGTGAGGCAAGCTGAGCCTAACGTGGGCATGTTCCCGGGGCCTCAGAGCCTGTGGGTGGGGCGGGCGGGCACCTGGGCAAACAGAACTAAGAAACGGGCAGGAATGAATCAAGGACAGCTTAAATATGCAGAAATGCAGCTCATACCTCTGGGCAAAAATAAGCCCAAACAGAGTTATGTAATGGATGGGAGGGATTTAAAAGGGGGGTGAGGTGTACACCGATTTGAGTGAATGAGATGGGGAGGGGGAGGGAGAGGGGGAGGGGAGAGGATGGAGGGGGACGATCCTAGGACATTTGGCAGAGGAGCTCCTGAAGCTGCTGTCTTTAGCATGTGTCTGTGTGTGTACAGATTAGGGAGCGGGTGTCACTCTTCTTTGTGGAACCCCAGCACGCAGCGAGAGAAAGGGAGCCCTAAGGGATGCTGTGTTCTGTGCCTGGGGTGGCCTTAAGGCTACTCCAAATGTGGGGGCTCCCTGGTCCTGAGACATGAGGGACAGGGAAATGGCCCAAGGGCACAGGTGGGCGTTTGAGGCACCAGTTTCCCTGATAAGTCAGTGTACCTCCCTCTGGCCTCCCTCTTCTCACCCCCAGCTCACATCCCACCTCCTGCGCTTTCTGTTAAATGGTATCTTCCCCTTTTTATAGGAATCCCACCTTCACTGACCACCCCAGGTCACACTTAGCTCTCTCTCCCCCAGGAAATTCCAGGATACTTGGTCTCATCCTTTTGCAGGAAATTGTCCATAAATTTCTGCTCTCTTAGGCTGTGATTTTTGTCCATCTTTGAGAGTGTTGTCTTCCCTCTAGATCGTGAGCTCCTGAAGACAGGGCCTTCGTATCCTGCAGTGCCCAGCACTGTGCCCATCACATAGCAGGTGCTGAGCGAGCAATGCCTGACCCCCAAGGAGCAAAAGCAAGGCAGAGGTGAGGGCAAGAAGGCTTGGCTGGGGCTCCCCACAGGCAGCTGAGCTGTTGAAGCCAGTGGCTGCTAGCTGAGCCCCAGAAGCTAGGGGGTAGGCCGGTGGTGTTGGAGATGCCCAGTGATTTAAGGGGAAGCTTATGTATGAAATCACATAAAGGAAGCACTTGGCTGGACATCAGTCAGAACCCCAGAACAATGTGCATAATTAGGCAAAGGCTTGTGGGAGACACTTCACCGAGCACAGTTTCCAGAACCCACTGCTCTGGAGTGGCTGGGAGAGGGAGTCGGAATTACCAGAAGGCTGGTGTGACTGGGGCAGAGTGTAGGAAGCAGATTGAGGGGTGAGTATGGGTCTAAGGAGCCATCAAAGTCACCACCCCTGCCATTCTTCTCCTCCTCCTCCTCCTCCTCCTCATCAACAGCAGCAGCAGCAGCAGCGATTTGATGCTGTAGCATGCAGCCCTAAGAAATCTGCAGGGATTCTGCAATGGCCAATGGCCAAGGGCAGTGCTGAGAGCCCCTGAGGCCATGTATGTGCATGCTGGTTCCCATGGGCATCCCCACATGCATCCACAGCGGGGCTTAGAAGATAGAGGTTTCTGGAAACCAGTGGTTGACCTTCCAAAGTAGGAGGGAGGCTACTAGAGGGCCAGCTACAAGGGCAGCAGCCCGCAGCAAGGGACGAGGTTCCCAGGGTTGGGAACAGATTTGGAGATTCAGAGCTCTTCTTTGAAGGTTTATTGCTAGAACAGCCCTTGGATAGTATTTCACTTTCCCTTGGTCCACAGGTAAGTGACGCTGAGGCTGAAGGGAGAATATTACTTCCCAGGAACTACCAGCAAAATCTGGCTGAGCTGGAAAGAGAACTCAGGCTTTCTGGCCCTATCTCGATATCATATCCACTTGAAATTGGTAGGTCCTGCTCCTGGATGAATTATGGTATTCACAGCTCCAGATTGCTCCAACAGCCAACAGCCTAGATGTCCTAGTGGTTCTTGCTTTGTGGTTAGTAGTGCTGGAACGTTCATGAGCTGTGAACAGGGGCTCCAAGGAAAAGTAGAGGGCTGATTTGATGGTAGTAAGAATAAAGAGGACAGGACCGGAGTTGGGTCTTGAGGTTCTTTTTTTTTTTTTTTTTTTTTTTGAGAGACAGTGTGAGCAGGGCAGGGGCAGAGAGAGGGAGAAAGAGAGAGAATCCCAAGCAGGCTACAGAGTGCCAGCACAGAGCCCAGACATGGGCCTGAACCCACACACTGCAAGATCGTGACCTGAGCCAAAGTTGGATGCTTAACCGACTGAGCTGTCTAGGCACCCTGGGTCTTCAGGTTCCTTGAGACCAGCTATAGCCACTAGGAAGTTAGCATCTGTGAAGTTGTCCATTGGGAATTCCCAAAAGGTCTACATGGGAACCAGTATCCAGGCCAGGCCAGGCCAGGCCAGGGAAGCTGGGCTGTGGTCCCAGGACCAGCCAAGCCAAGGATGGCAGGGCTGAGCTGGGTAGGGCTAGGCTGGGCAGGGCTGAGAGAAGAGAATTTTTTGCCTCCAGGCTCATAAATGCCTATATTGGGCAAGGCCTCTTGTTTCCCTGGGCGGTGACCCAGAGTCTCTCCAAATGTGCCAGCCTGGCATGAATTTTCTCCCTCTGCCCAGAAAGGGACTGTGTAACCTTCTGGAGGATCCCCCTCAGTCCTCAAGGGGATGGGAGTGGGCATTGGCACTGCTAACCTCACCCCCTAGAGTGGATAGAGTGATGTAAGCAAACTCCATGTAAGAGAGCTGGCCCTTCTTCACCCCTGCTGCACTAGGACAGGACCCTCAGGCTGGATGACGACTGCTTCTAGGAAACGTGGCTCCCATGGGTTGCTGATCCACGTACTCAGTGTCCCCCGGGTGGTACAGATGGCAGCTAAGCCTTTGCACATGGTCCCCACAGCCCCCAGGCCAGCAAACAGTCATTATGTCGTTACATAAATAAATTATGTACTTAGGACTTGGTGTGTAAGTGCCAGTTATTATTATTGCTGTGTAATTACGCTGTTAACTTGAAGAGGGAGGCAGGCAGGAGCACTGAATCACCACCGACCCTGGGAAAGTTACACAGGCTCCCACCTCTCACCCCAGGGAGAATGTGGCTCCAGGTCACGTAAGATGGAGTGCTGGGATCTCCCAGGTGTTTCAGTGCAGATGGGGCAGTTTATCCCAAGGCCATATCCTGGAAGAGTCTGGCAGCGGGAACCCAGGATGGCTTACTCACCTGCAGCGGGGCCTAATACTGGACCCCCAGCTTTCCACCAGCCCCGTGCCTCCCTGCAGCCTAAAAGAGGGACTCACAGACAACCCAGGGCTTCTGCCAGGCCAAGGGGCCACACCAGGAAGGGGCTGAGGGAAAGCATGGAGCTGGGAAAAGGGCCTATGAACCAGGAATATCTTTTCTCCATCTGTGGGACTGGGGACCACTCCCCTCTCCTACTCCCAGCCATCTCCCCTCTTTCTGGCAAGCTTGGCACCCTCAGGTACCTCAGATGGGGTACCTCTTGAGATCATCTACCCCAACCTCACGTTTTCCAGATGAAAAGACAGGCCAGAGAGGGAAAGAGACTTGCCCAAGAGGCTCCAGCAGGTCCCTGGGGACACTGGAAGTAATGGCGGCCCGCCTCCCTCTGCCTCTGCTCTGTTCCGCTTCCTTCCTTTGTCTTCTCCATCAATCGCACTCCCACCTCCTGCCCCTCCCTCATCCCTGGGCTGCTCTACTTTCTCCCTTCCTCTCCCCATGTGCTTCCAGCCCTGCCCAGGCCTGCCTGTCGCCTCACCTCTCCCCTCCTTTGCTCTCCCATTGCTGCCTGGGCTTTCTTCTCCCGGCCCCTGGAGCCAGAAGAGGCTCCCCACCCTCTCTCTGGCCAATGCTTTCTTCTCTTTCCTGGTGCCTCCCAGCACTCATCCGGGGATGGGCTAGCCTCTTCCCTTCCACGTCCTTCTTTCACTTAAGAGGGTCCAAAATGAAGGCGAGAGACCAAACTCTCGAGCGGGGAGCTTGAATTCCCTTCTGGGTTTGGGGTTGGGTGGGCTGAAGTACGAGGAGCCTCCTAAGTGGTGGAAATGAAGACAGAAGTGCCCACCCATGGCAGCCCCCCCGCGGCCTGGGCCCAGCCCAGGCTCTGGACCAGATGACCTATGTCCCCTGGGAGCAAAAGGAAAGGAGATGAGGTCAAAAGGTCATGGCAGGAAGGTGTGGCTCACCACCTTAGCACTGTTGGCATGGCCTCTGAGCCTAGGGAGCTCCCCAAGGCCAGGCCTTAGCATTTCTGGAAGATCAGAAATGACTTCCTTAGCCACTTAGTGAAATCCCTATTGGAAAAGCCTGTGGGCCCTTTTCTTCTGCTTTCTTTTTTAAAGAGAAATCAAGTCTTGTTCAAAATATCACAGTCTAGGGGGGACTGGTTTGGACCCTGGGCAGGGTGAATAATTTCAATCTCTCTGGTAGACCAGGGCTCAGTGAAGTTTACGCACCAAGGTGTGAGTGTAAGTATACGTGCTGAGCAGTTAGGCACAATTCTGAGAGAATTATCCAGAATTACCCTGGATAATACAGGTCTGTGTTCTGGCTCCAGAGGCATCCACACCCAGCAATCAAGGGCTCTTCTCCAGTGATTTCAAGCCCCTTACTCCTTCAATCACCTAGATTCTTGCAGCCTTCCTGGGCTGGTAGACAGAGGGATCTAGGGGCACTTCTCATTTTGTAGCCTGAGTCCCTGGTGTAGAAAGTGATCTGTTCAGATTAATCTAATTTCAAGGACAAAACTGGGCCCAAGCCCAGATGTCCTTGCATCTAACCCAGCCTTTCTGGTCCAGACCGTGCGGCCCCCTTCTTTTTGGCTGCCCAAAAAGGCTGTGAAGGAAGCAGAAGCATGAGTGAACTTGTGTGAGAGAGAAGAAATCCATTGTGGATTGCCGAAGCCACGGGCATGCAGGAGTGATGGCCAGGGTTCAGCTTCTGTGCTCTCTGGGCCTGGTGAGCTGGGACTGGCCCTCACTTGCTCCCTGGGGCATGCCAGGGCTCCAGCCAGGATCCTGCTGCATCCTAGAGTCAGTGGTGGTAATGGGCTTCCCAGGCCTTGCATAATCCCCCAGGGAGTGGAGATTTCTCT
Organism: Herpailurus yagouaroundi; assembly: GCF_014898765.1. Taxonomy (NCBI): domain Eukaryota; kingdom Metazoa; phylum Chordata; class Mammalia; order Carnivora; family Felidae; genus Herpailurus; species Herpailurus yagouaroundi. The sequence goes on along the minus strand of NW_024412423.1, from coordinate 26,326,147 downwards.
GGTCCTGCAGGGAGTGGCATATTGATCTGTTTCCTCCTCTGGCAGCCTCTCTGTGTGGGGAGGGAGGGAGGCGGATGAGGCTCGTGACTTGGAGGCACTGAGGTGGGGTGGCCGAGAGTGAGGGTAGCCTCATCTTCAAGGGCTTTTAACCCCCAGGCAAATAGAATGTGGCTCTGGGATGGCTCAGAGGGGACTTATCCTGGGGCAGGAGGTGACCTTTAAAGGACTACTTCAGGCTCTCCCCAGTCTGAAGTCACTGACATGCATCTAGAGGATTCCCACTGAGCAATGAGTCCAAAGGGAGGGGGCAAACCCCAGCTTGGTCCCAAGACCCCTTTTCAGGAAAACTTTACAGGTAATCTACTTGGAGCCCCCAAGTCTCAGGTGGGGGGAGGGGTAGTGTGGGGTTTTTTTTTTTTCGTCTTTTCACTCAAAGGCATTTTTGCACATGACTCAAACAAGTCTAAACTTTCCTAAACTTCAAAGTTTGCCCATGGCACAGCCTCAAAGTGGAGGGGAAAATGTTAGAAAGGAAAAAAAGAAGTTTGTAAGCCAGTTAACATTATGTTTTTGCTCCTTAAAGGAATTGAATTAACTTGTTATGTTACTATTAGCGTCTCTTTGTGAAACCAGGCTCGGGGAGAGGCTTCTTCTCTGGGGGATGTGGTCTCTAGGCCTGTCCAGGGTTCCACTGGCTCCCACAGGAGGTTGTACGGAGCATTACACAACCCGTGGTAAGAAGAAGGGGTTCTCCCAGGGTCATTTTGAGGCTCCTCATAGGAGCCCTGGTCCCGGCTGGGGAGGCTCCAAGTGCCTGCTGTCCTTCCCCAAACTGCTCTGCTGCAGAGGCTGGCATGCCTCATGGTGCCATGTTGCTCTCTCCACTTGCCAGTGACCTTGGCACTGAGCCTCAATCACAGGGCTATGGAACTGTGCAGGTCCTGAGGAAGAGGCCCTTTCTCTCCTCTTTCTCCCTTTTCCACATCTTCTTGAGCAACACCGTGACTTGGGCTTAGGGGAATGGGCTGTGGGTACCCAAATGCATAGGCTCCTAATTCCGCTCTGCCACTTACTCGTTGCTCGACTAGGACAAATAAAAATAACTTTGACTCTCTGTGCCTCAGTTTCCTCACCTGCAAAATGGGGATAATAATAGACTTACATCATAGTGCTGTTGTGAAGAAGTGTATATTAAGGATATTACGTTAGCTGCTCTTACTACTACTGTTTTTGCTCCCTTACCTCCAGTTCAGGCCTTCCTTACCCATGATGCTCAGGGCCAGGCACATACAGGGCCCTACAGAAATATTTAATGGTTGGGCTGCTTAGCCAGTTCCCTTACCTCCACTCTCTTCCCCTTTCCATCTATCTTGCATACTCCAGTCAGATTAATTTTTCCAATGTCCACGTCACTCCCTCAAAAACTCATCAGTGAATTCCCATTATTTCCTAATAGTCCAAAAGCATCAGCCTGGCAGGCAACGCATTTCCCCAGCCTACACACAAGCAGTACAGCGTAATGATGAAGAGCATGGGCCCTAGTGAGGTAGCTCTGGTGTGAGTCCTCTGTTGCCACTTCCCAGTCACATCATCCCTAGTCTTTGTTTCTTCTTCGGTAAAACTGGGAGAATGACTAAAACTACCTCACAGGAGTGTTGTGGGGATTACAAGAGATAACATATATAGTGTGCTAGGCACTCTGAGCTCTGGCATGCACTAAGCATCCAGAAAGTATTTGCTATATTAATTATGTGTAGCTCCTGTAGTCGCCTAACAGAAGCCTGCTCTGCACATCATCTCCTGAGCAAGCTCCCAGGAAATGCACCTGCTAAGTCTTCGCCTGCTCCCATCAAAATCCTCCCCATCCTTCAGGGAGCCTGGGTGGCTCAGTTGGTTGAGCATCTGACTCTTGATCTCAATTCAGGTCTCCTGCCCTCAGGGTCATGGGTTCAAGGGCCACATTGGGCTCTGTGCTGGGCATGAAGCCTACTTAAAAAGAAAAAAAAAATCCTCCCTATCCTTGAAGACTTTCTTCAAGCCCCACCCCTTTCAACACTGCTTCTGGATTCCCCAGCTGATGGAGAAGGGGGTGTTCGAATTGTCATGGCTTTTCTGACTCTAATGCATTGATACAAAGCCATGATGTGTCTTAGACTGCCAGGAGAACTCTACCCCAAAGAAGTTATCTTCCGTTGGCCTGCAGGCTTCCGCTTGGGGCTATTTTGTCTTGTTGCTGCCCTTGGCCATGCTTCGCTAGCAGGAGGGGTCACTCATCTGTCCCATAGGGAGGTACTGACCACTTACCACGTGCCAGGTGCTGGGGTCCCAGCCCTAAAGAGGCCTGATTCTAGTGAGAGAGATAGAGGTAGAAATTCAAAACAATACAAAGTGATGTGTTCTTATAAAGATAGATGAAAATTACTAAAAGAAGCAGAGGATCTAATCAGTGACCTCTCCCACCTTGCTTGAAGGCTTATGATAGCAGACCACTGCTTCTAGGATAAAGCCCATTGTACGCTCAGGGGTTTTTTCTGAGCCTACAATGTCCTGCTTGGTCTGACCACTCCTTGACCCCTCTCCAGTTTCCTTCTGCTCCCTGTGTACCCACACACACACCCCATGTTCATAAACATGTACCTCAAATGCAGACACACATACACACTCATACATATACCACACACACCCTATACACATAGACACATACCCGTACACAGTAGTCATACACAGACACACACACACACCCCTCAGCATACTGACCATCCTTTTGTTTTGCAAAGGCAAGAAAGCTTCCTCCTGCCCCACAGCTTTAGATATATTGTTGCTTCTGCCAGGAATGCTCCTCCCCTTAGTCCAGCCAACTCCTAGTCATTCTTCGATGTCCAATTTAAATGCTTCTTAAGGAAAGCCTTCCCTCTCTACACTGTTTCCTCTACGGACCTGGATATCAAGATACAGAAATGTTTGTTGAATGAATATGTCCCCTTAATCTTTCACACAAAGTTTAATCAATTTACTATTTGTGTAATTAGCTGTGTCTGTCCCCACCAAGACTGTAACCTGCACAAAGTAGACCCGTGTCTGTCTTGCTCACCCCCAACCCCCAGCATGTAGCACTGTGCCTAAAACCCAGTGAGCCTTGCTACAGATTTGCTAAATGAATGAACAGAGAGGTTGGCCAGGCCAAGAAGGGGGGGAAGGCCATTCTGGGCAGAGACATTGGTATGTGCAAAGATATAGTGTATGCGGCTTGTAGGTAAATATGGCTGAGGCGCACGATTAGGGGCTAGAAGGCTGTAAGCTAAGGCCCAATGGAATTGGCTCCAAATACCAAGGAGGAGCTTAGGTTGAGCCTGCAGGTAATAGTGAAGTGATCTGGCTTGTGTTTTAGAAAGTTCTGTCTGATGGCCTTGAGGAGGTCAGAACTGAGAGGGCAAGACTTCAAGCAAGGATATCAGAGTGTGTAGGACAGGAGGAGGGAGTGAACTGAGGCAGCAGTGGTTGGCTGGGGAAAGGCAGATAAGAGTGCTATTTAGGAAGCTGAATAAGGAAGGGGTTGGAGCAGGAGTGAGACCCGGGCTTGGGCGTGGGCTTGGGCTCTGCCCAGGACCCCTCACTGCCCACCTCACAGGGAGCCATGCTACATGAATAAAGGTGAGTGCTCACCGTGGGATATGAGAGGGCTGATAGCTCTTACACTTCGTCTCTCCAAACCTGGCCCCTCCCTGTGGGACAAGCCGGAGGCCCCAAGAGCACCGGAGATCAGCCCTCTGCATGGGCACTGCCTCCATCTTCTCTCTTTCTGTGTCCACTTGCTCACCCTCAGTTTGGCCTCAAAGTCTGGCCAGGCCCTCAGGCAGCCCTGGAGCCCCAGAGTCCCTGGCCTTGACCCAGAGACCTAGCTTGCTCCAGGCTCATCTAAGGAGGACACTCCAGAGAAGCCTTGGGACCCTGTCCTGAGGAGGCAGAGGACTGGCTAAGATGATCTTTGACTCGGATTCCAGTTGGGATGGCTGTAAGGGGACACCTCCGGCAGAGAGAGGCAGGCAAACCGCAGGCTCAGGCTTTCTGGGAGCCAGAAGAGGGAGAGCCTTTGCTATGTAACCCTTTCAGCACCACACCCAGGCTGGAGCCAGGACGCTGTCCTTTCTGGCAGCTCTTGCCCAGGGGCTTGTGGGAAGTTGGGGGGGGGGGGGGGGCAGGGTCTCAGTTCACCTCCACAGGTCTTGAAGAGAGGAGCCAGCTGGTGCTGGCAGCCTGGGCTGTCAGAGTGTGTGTGGGAGAGGGGCTACAAGCCACCTGGGGCACCCAGGTTCCCTTCAGGCTGCAGCCTGCCTTGACTGGGAGGGGCTCCTGGGCCACAGACTCCCACAGCCAAACACAAATAGTGGCTGCATAAAAAGTATTCCCCCAGATGGTGATATGCCACGGGGTTGAGGCCAGACCTTCAGGGATGAGGAGGCACAGGCAAACTGCCTATAAGACTCTGGGGGGCCCACAAGGCGGTGGAGAAACACTGCAAGAATCGAGAGCTCGCGTCCTGCCCCACTGGGGGTGGCCAGTGGGCTTCATTTTGGTCCCTTCCTGGGCCCTACTCTCACTCTCTCCCCACCCCCATGCTGTCCTTAGCCTGGCCCTCGCTGGGGGATCTCTACTCCCCCCTCCCCAATCATGGCTCGGCCCCCAGCCCAGCTGAGCCCCGTCTCCAGCGACGAGAGCTGCAGCGCTCTGTTTGGGCACCGGTCCTGCGTCCCTCGGTGGGCCCCGGGAGGGGGTCCAGGGCTCAGACCCGGCCCCCCGGCACCCCCCTCCGCAGCTCCCCGCAGCCTGCACGGGTAGGGAGGGGGGGGGCGAGGACGGCGGGCGCGGGAGGGGAAGAGTTAAGGCTGGCTGCTCCCCTCCCCCGGAGGGTGTGACCGCCCTATAAGAAAGGCGCCGCGCTCGGGCACTGGGGCTGCAGGCAGAGGGGGCGCAGCGCGCCAGCGGAGAGCGGAGGCCGTCTCTGCCTCCCGCGCCTCGCGTCGGTCCCACCGCCTGGGACCCCGGGCAGAATGTCGGAGTCCAGGAGGAGGGGCCGAGGCCGCGGCAAGAAGCACCGAGAGGGAAGGAAGCGGGAGCGGGAGCCCGAACCCGGGGAGAAAGGTAGGGCACACCTCAGCGCGCCCAGAAAGCCAGTTTCACTGGGAGAAACCTGCCGCCCAGCACCGAGCTGGTGAGTTTGGGGCTGTGCGAGCCGTCGCTGAGGTGACAGGCACCGAGGAGCGTGAGTGCCTGCTTGCGAGCGGGGCTCCGTGGCCGGGTGGGCAAAGGGACTGCGCGCCCAGAGTCCGCCGGTGGCTGTGCGCGCCTGTCCCCGGGCCGCTGCGTCCCCACGAAGGGGGCGGCAGAGAGGCGCGGCCCCCCCCGCCCCCCCCCCGGGAACGGCCTGCAGACCGCGAGCCCGGAGTGAGTGGCAGGATGGAGCCAGAGGCACGGACAGAAAGCGATCAGTAGACGCGGGGCCTGGCCTGGCGGCGGAGCGCTCCAGGAGCTGTCACTGCCTCTCCTGCCTCGGAGTGTGCTCTGGGCGCACTCCCACCCATGTGCCACACCTCCATGAGTTCCGCTCTGCCATTGGAGCAAGAGCAGCAGCGCCTGCCAGCTCTGGAGCCTGGGAGGGGATGCCCTGTCCACCTGGTGAGCGCCAGGGAGTGGGGAGCCGCTGCTTTGTGACATTTCCCCCAGAACTGGACCAGGCACCAGGCGTTTGTCTCCCTCTTGTCTTCAGGAGTGCTCTCTTGGGCCCTTGGATTCTGTCCCCAGGGAGGGAGGTGAGAAGGTGCCCTGGGTGAACAGAGCCCTGTGCTGACACCCGCTTTGGGGGCCTCCCTGGGCAGCTGCAGGCTGAAGGAGGAAAGGCCCCACTGAGTGCACTGGTCTTGGGCTTCTCAGGTGGACCCAGAGGGTGCAGGTCCTCCCTTGTAGAACTAGGCTGCCGTTATTTGGGCACATTCGGGAAACCCTGGATTCTCACTTTTTTCTTCTTCGGGCAAGCATGTTGTTAATGACTGCTAGTCAGGAGGCTAGGCATGCTTCACCTCCCATTTTCTTCTCATAACAACTCTGGGGGCAGGTGGTCTTCGCTCCATTTTACAGAGGGAGCAGCTGAGGCTTACTGAGGTTAAAGGCCCAAAATAAGTTCCAGAGATAGGTCTTCAAGCTTCAAATCAGCACTGTCTCAACAATGATGTGTTCATGTTGCTGGATCTCTGCCTCCTCACTCGGGTTCCTGCTAGAGCTATCGTATAAATGGCTTCCAAAGAGCACCAGACTGAGAGTTGGGAGGCTTCAACAGTGGTTGAGGATATGGCCAAATCCCTTTCCTTTTCCGAATTTCTTTATAATGAGGGGGGAAGAGTAGCAAGGTAGCCTGTGAAGTCTCTTTGTTGGGAAGAGCTTAGAAGCCAAACGTTGGCATCAGCCTGGTAGAAGGAAGGAGCTAGAAGAATTTAAAGGCTAGGACTGTGTTGTATTCTTCATAAAGAACACCTCTTTGCCCATCTCTGCTAGGCACCTGTGTCTAGGAGTCCACCCCAAGGAAATGCACACAGTAGGTCTGCCCTGAGTAGTATGTGGGTCAGCTTAAGCTGGGCATATGTGGTATATATGGGATCAGCTCCCAATCTGAGTCCTGAAGAAATTCAAGATGGCCTGTTTTCAGGGTCAAAATTCATGGATTTGGTTCAGTGAGCTACCCCATTTCTCCCCGCTACTCTACCCCAAACACATCCTATCATGCGCAGCTTGGAAAGATGACTAGATAAGGACACCTTCCCAATGTCAAGGAAGCCACTTGGCGGGCTTTGATGGGCGAGAATCAATAGTGTCAGAGAAAGGAGAATACCTACTGCCAGGGGTAGAGTATTCATAGCACACAGGTGGGTGTGGACTATGAGTAGGAGATTCCACAGGCCTCTCAATGATCTCTTCCAGAATCTTCTACCCTGGTGAGAAAGTCCTTCCTGATGTCTAATTATAATCTTTCCCGGTCTTTTTTTCTTCTCTGCTTCATCTTATTACCTGCTTCCCACTGGGAAGCCAGCTCTTCAGAATGCCTTCCTTCAGGGTGTTGGCTGGTGAGCAGATACCAAACAGACCCAAGGCCTGAGTTAGAGGAACTGTGGAGACCTTGGAGAATGTGGAATGGGGGGGGGGGGGGGGTCATGGGGAAGGGTCATGCTCCAAAACAAGATACCAAGAGAAAGTACCATGTCAATGAAAAGCAACAGTCTTAAGTCTGTGATGTGACTAGGAGGTGTGATTTCAAACTCCATAGAATGAATACTTAAGTCAACAGTGGCCTACAGAGCTGGAGGCCTCCCTCGCAATTCCCCTCCAGGCCCACCTGAGGCTGCAGGGTCCTCTTATTGCAGGCTCAGAACATCCCAGCAGGGAAGAACATGGGCACTGGGCAGCTGGAGAGGGGTCGTAGCCAGGATGGGGCCACATTTGATTGAAAGATCAGGAGGTGCAGACATGGAGAGTGTGAGCAAGTTATCCACTAAAATCTTCAACTTAGAGGGTGGGGGTGGGACCTGGAAAGTGGGAGGGAGAAAGGAATAAAGAGAAGGGGACATTAATTGGCTCCTCACCCATCCACCAGACACCCAGCAAACCCCCATATCCTCCTTGGCAAACAGCAGGAGGGGTACCCCCCCACACACACACACCCAGGCCAGCAATGGGAGAGAAGCTTTTCTTCTGCCTTAGTGCAGGAGTACCGGGTGGGGCTGAAAGGCAGGCTCTGCTCCATGACTCAGTGAGAGTTAGTGGGGCTGATGCCTGGTATCCCTACCTGGAGCCAGTTTCCCCATTCCCCGCCCCCATTTCCCTTTATCCCAGGGGACTGGGGGAAGGGAGAGCACTGGCATGGCCTTGCCGGCCTTGGCAGCAGCATTGAGAGATGGATAATAAACCCACTCTTGTACCTGGGGTCTACTCCCTGCTCTGCCTCTGTGTGACCCCGGGCACTGCCCTCCCTCTGTCTGGGCTTCTGGAAATAGGTTCTGCTCTCAACTCTTACCTTCTCCATGGTAAGGGCAGAACCTCAGTCCTCAGGCCCTGTGTCTCTGAGAATCCCAAGGGAAGGAGAGCCGTGAGATTGGGGTCGAGGAGGAGCTGGCCCCCCAAAAACTGAAAACCTCTGAAGGTGGTTTTGAAGAAAGACTTTGGAATTAGGAAAGACCAGTGACTTAGAACCTGTGTGGGGCGCCCCCCCCCCCCCCGCCAAAGACCAGTCAGGGCTGGATGGAAGGGTCCTCTCCCTTGGTGCTCCCTGTAAATTGGGAAGTTGTATCTGCCCCAGCAGGGCAGGGCCGGGCCCAGACTTTGGACTTCAGCAGGGTGCCCTGGGAGTATGAAGGTGGATTAACATCACCAGCTGAGAACTCTGGACGCATCTCATTTGAATGGAAACAGAGAAATCCTTGCACGACCTCTCTCTCCCATCTTGTTCATCTTTGGCCTCTGGTAAAAATAGCATCCAGACTTCTAGGACAAACTACTCTCTTTAGGCTGTCCAGGGTCGGGTCAGAGGTGGTGATGTGCCCACACACACACACATCTGAGCCGCATCTGTTGCTTGTTTTGGCCATCTCCAACTCTGGCCTTGGCCCCTGGCTGATCCTGCCGAGCCAGGCACCTAGAGCAGTCCTCCTGCCACTCTGGAGCTCAGCGTGGGCCTCACGCTCTGCTCCGGCTCCCTGGCACCTGAGAGTTCATTAGGATCAATACCAACAAGCAGAGAGTGACTTTGTACTTCCCAACAGTCTTTCATCCTGACAGCTCAAAGCAGTTTACAGACCAGGACTCATCGTCCCTCAGCCCAGGTCTCAGGCACTCAGCAGGGGGGACGAGGGGACCGAGAGCTCTAGTCTTTCCAGACTGGCATAGCAGTGAGGCTGGAGTAGGGCAGTGAGTCACAAGGGGTGGGGAACTGGGTGGCCAGTAGGTCTGGGACAGACGTAAAATTGCACGGAAGGCTTCAGGCTGCAAGCAGAGGGGATATTCTCCCTTTAAAAAGTGTGAGCTCGTCCCTTCCTTCCCTCGGGCCTTCTGACCTACGTGGATTCCATGAGCTAGCTGCTGGAGGAAGAAGCCGCAGCTCTGTGCGAAGCAGAGGACTTTGGACTCAGATATTGGCAGGAATCTTCAAGTGATCCCTATTATTGCCCTCTGCCCTTGCTGCAGAAGCTCCAGGGCCACGTCAAGACAGCCTGACCTTAGCGTGGCACCAGAGTGAAGAGTGTGTGGAGGAAAAGGTGCTGGCCCAACATGGACAAGCCCTGGCCCTGGCCTTGAAGCGGGCTTCCCAGGGTGCCTGGTCAGCCCCACTCACCTTTCCAGCTTCCTTTGCTCTCTGGCTTACAAGGCTGGCCCGAAAGGACAGTTGGCACAGAGAAGAGAGGGTTGTCTTTTTCTTTAAAGCTGGCAAAGCGTTGCCAAAACTTGAGACCAGGAGCCTATCGGAATCACATTCCCATTGTGTTTTCCCACCATTTCTCAGCCTCCAGCACACCATTTATAAATAGCAGAGTCAAGTGCACTGTGTCCTTGCTGTCCTCCTCCAACCCAGCCTTGGTGTGACCGTTTATCAGGATTTCCAGGCCCTGGCCACATGGTAACTATACATACTGCACGTCCTTTCACTCATTTTTGTGAATTCGGTTTTACAAACTTTCACCGAGCTCCTACTACATGAATAAATCACAGCCCCAGCCCTCAGTAAGCTCAGACAGATCTTTACACAAATACCTGTGATTAGAACCAAGTATAAAGCCAGAGAAACGTACAATGTATGGTGAGGAGGAGAATTATTTGTAGGGAGGGCTTCGCAGAGGAGGTGACTTTTAAGCTGAGACCTGGATGGTGAGTAGGAACTCAGCAGTGTGAGAAAGGGCCTTCCAAGAGATAGGATCATGTTCATGCCCAACTTGCACTGGGGGAGGGGGAAGCAGCTATCATTCACCGAGCACTCACTACATGCCAATACTGATTCTGTGAAGTGTAGGTATTATTTTATCATCCCCACTTTACAGATGAGAAAACTAATGCAAGGAGCCTTCATGACTTGCCTGTGATGTGGCCACGAATTAGTGGCGGGGTCACTAGGCTCAGGTCTGCACCCTGCCCTGCCTCACCATGCACCGCCCACCCCCTAGGCTCTGGCTTTTCCAGTTTGTGCCCTCAAGAAAAACCAGAAAGGGGCATTTGTCCACCTGTAGGAATGGGTCCTTCCCATCACATCAGCTGGTCAGGCATTTACATCCTGGGCTCTTGGGCAGGGTTTAGGGGATACTGAGATGAGCAGATTGAGTCCCTGCTCTCAACAGGAGCTCACAGTGGGACTGGGACAGTCAGGTGTGAACAGGAACCACATGACACTGACACAAGAGGGCAGCTCCAAGGCCCTGAGGTGGCACTCGCCTTCTCAGGTGGCCCTGAGGCAAGTATTCCTGGGAAGATTGAGGTTATTAGGGTCAAGTTGCCTAGCCAAAAACCAAGCCAGGGGTCCAGAGAGTCCAGCAAGATCTGGCACAAGTCTGGGTAGTTTTCTGGTGTCCTATTAAGTCCCTTGTGCAAAAGATGAATGTTTAGATCATCAGGAGCCTGATTTAAGGCGTAAACTGGGAACTTGCTAGAAATGCAAATTCTTGGGTCCCACTCCTGACCTACTGAAACAGAAACTTGGGGGGCTAGGGGCCAGTATGTGTGTTTTAGCCAAGCCCTCTGGTTGGTTGTGATGAAGTATGGGAACCATGGGTGGAGCTGGAAAGCTAGCCTCCCAGAGCAGAACCCTGTAGAGGGCCTGTCAGGCCTATGGGTGTTAAACCAACACATCAGTGCCAGGCATGATGCTTGGGGGCTACGGGCCATCGTTGGGGCGTGGGGTCGCCACCTTGTGGGACAAGGTAAGCATGGACAGACTTAACTGCAATTGCAAGGCTGACCCTGGCCAGGGCTGACAAAGAATGGAAAGGAGGACTCATTCCCATCAGAGGAATCTGGAAGGCTTCCTGGAGGAGATGGGGTTTTGATAGACACTGGAGGATAGAAGGACTGTGGTAGAGAACTCTTTTAGCCCCAGCCCTTCCATCCTCCAAAGTCTACCAGGCTGGACCTTCGGGCTGAGGAAACCACTTGAACAAATAAATGTGCAGAACAGAGGGTGCTGGGAAATAAAGTGCAGTCCTGAAGACGTGCTGCCAAACACTGTGTGTAGGAGGGACAGACCAACGGGGCCAAACAGTGCGTTTTCTGAAGGTTAGGCTGATGGGTTTAGACTTATCTGAAAATTTCTGATGGAGTCAGGTGAGGCTGGATCTGAGCTCATGGTGCAGTCCCTTCACTGTACAGATGGGGAAACTGAGGCCCAGAGAGAGAAGTCCACACGCCAACAAGGCAAGGGGTTTGGTGGCTCCAGGGCAAGGATAGCAACAGCTTTGTGAGGCACTGCCCCCTCCTTGGCCTGCTGTAGCCTCATGTCTCCACCCTCACATATGATGACCCCGTCAGGTAGAATTTCTCTCCCCCAGTGCACTGTGGTCTCCTGCCCTGGCCCCTTGAACTTGCCATTCCTTTTGCCTGGAGTGCTGTTTCCCTTCTTTCGGCTAACTCCCGTCATTCTTCGGGCTTTGCCTGCTCCACACAACGCATCCTGCCCCAAGGTGAGGAGGGAGGGTAAGGTCTATCCTCTGTGCCCCTCCCCATCACGGTACCCATCCCACTGTCTGAGTGAAGCCGGCTCAGCTGGAATCTCCACTGGGGCCAAGACCATGTCTGCTTGGCCCTCAGTACCTGACACGTGCCGAGTATCCGATACATACTTGGGTGCATGAACAAAGGAGAACATCCCCAAGCCCTGTCACTCCTGTACACGGAGACCCCACTGACCCCTCCTTCGTTTGAGGAGAGCAGTCTCACAGGAGAAGGCTGCCCTGGCTGCTCTTCCTGCCTGTGGCCAGAGGCCCCCCGGGGGTTGGGCAGCCTGGTGGGCCGAGCAAGAGTAGTCCTCAGTGAAACACCCCATTTCATCACCTGCTCTGCCGTCCTGCAGCAGATGTCTGTCTGGACTGAGGGGAAGGCAAGGGCTGAGTTGGGGAGGAGTGTCAGGCGGGAAAGGGCTCTGGGCTTAGCTGTCGAGGGGCCCCATCCTCCCCTGAGTGCTTGCATCAGCCTTGCTCAGGACCCCTGTGACTCACCGCCTGTCACAGTACAGCTCTACATCACTCATTCATTCAGCCAGCGACCAGTGAGCACCTACTCGGTGCCTGAGGCCAGGAATAGAGCGATTCTCCAACACATCCTCTCCCCAAGGTCTCCACGGTCTAGAACGTTAAGAACTTGGTTTCCCCCAAGGTAGAAAACCCCAAAATAGGGCAGGGAAATGCTCAGGGAGTCTGCATGAGGCAGAGATTGCTCCTGGTTGGGTCGTTTAGAGAGGGCAGGGGCACCTGAGGACATCCTGAGTAATCAAGGTTAAGAGCGGCTGGTTACTGAGCTCTCTATCCCAGATACTGAGCCGTTCTTGACATACATTACCCCCATTTAATTCCGCCACAGTTGTAGGAGGTGGGTGAGATTGCCCCTGTTTTGCAGACAAGAAATAAAGGCTCAGAGACATTAAGCAACTTGTCTAGTTATACAAGACACTGGGCAGAACCAAGATGCAAACCGAGATGGGTCTGATGCCACGGCCTAGGCGTCTGACCCTCTCAACTGTGCTTCTGTGTGGGGAATGGCATGGCGGGGAAGCATGAGCAGAGGGCGCAGAGACCGGCAGAATACAGAATAGACATATTTGGGGAGCAGCTGGTGATTTGATTTGCCTGGAATATGCAGTTCCTGAAGGGGAGTTGTAGGGGGGAAAGCAGAGAGGTGTGTATGGGAAGGGGGCCTATTCACTGACCCAGCAAGCTTCCCCCAAGGGCTCTGGCTGTTAGCCAGGGAAGGCAGGTGGCCTTTCTTCTACAGACATCGTGGAGCCAAGGGAGGTTTCAGAATGGAAGAGAGGCACATAGAGGTGAATCTGTCCCATGTTCACTGCCAGTGCATCGCTGTTGGGGGTAGAGGAAGCAGTATGACCTGAACCAGGCAGACAAGGGACGGTTAGGAGGGTAAAGAGGCTTCGTAGAAGGTGAATGGTCTTTGGAGAGAGTCAAGAGTGACACAGTTGTCACAGATGACAAGGTGATTGAAAGAGGGAACCCAGGAGAAAGAGTGGTCTGAGAGAGATGATGGAGAAACTGATTTCCCACATGCTCTGTTTGAGCCAGTGACTAAATATCTAGGCAGTCATTCATTTTGGAGTGAATCCCTTCCAGCCGCGCCCCACCCCCCCTTAGCCTGGACCCCAAGGCCCACATCTGAGCCCTCCAAGACCCCAGAGTGCCTAGACCAGGCTCTGCATGCTTGTTGATGGATTTGCAGGGAAGGAGTCTGGGCCTCCAGCAACCTGGGCCCCCTACACCCACTGTGGTACCTGCATTTGGTGAGCACATGGGCCTGTACGTCTCTCCTATCGTGCCTGCTAAGACCTTCCCCCCTGAAATCCAATGTTTCTTGGAATTCTTTCATTTTTGTTTTATCTTAAAAATCCCCATCATATGTCTGTTTGCTTTAATACAAAGATGCTGCTTTTTCTTACTAACGATCTTGGCAGAGCCTTCAGAAAGAGGCCCTGAGATCATCCTGCGGCTTTGCATGTATCCCAGTTTGAGAAGCCCGTCTTGTCTAGCGTATAAGGTGCCTCCCCTTTCTCCACCCCCGCTACATTTCCTCATGACCCAGAACTTCAGAAACAACTTTCTCCAGCCAGGCTGAGGAGGTGGGAAGTGCAGGCCCGTCCTGAAGGGGGTAGGGGCTCTGGGATCTCCTCCTGGGCTCTCTCTCTGGGCTCTCTCTCTCTTGTGCAGCAGCTGCAGGCACTCCCCTCCGAGGGTTCTTCGGGGCTGGGCCCAAGACTTTGGCCCAGAGCCCAGTCTTCCCCAGTGGGGAGATTAAACAGAGTTTGGGCAAATGGTAAAGGCCTTCCAGGACTGTCATCTCTGCTTTGTCCACATTTCCACCCCCAGCAGCTGAAGGGGTGATAATGGTAAGAAGCCTTCCGTCCCTCCATAGAGAGCCTTCTTTTCCTCCATTCCTCTAACGTAGGCAGAAAGTGGTTTACAGATGAGTCAGCTGAGGCCCAGAGAGGCTAAACCACTTACCTAAGGGCCGAAGCTAGAAAATCAGGAGACGGGGACAAAGAGCTGAACTGCAGTGTCCCCAGCTGCCACTCTCTCCTCTGTTGCCGTGCTACTTCCTCTGTGCCTCATCCGTGTCAACTCTGGGTGGCTGTGGCCTGCACCCCAAGTACTGGTAAGAACCCAGGGAGACCGTGTATCTGTTCTGAGCACCATATGCTGTCCCGGCAATGGGCACCTCTGTCCTGTGAACCTGTGCTGTGTTCCCCAGACATAGGTGACATCCCTACACTCCCCCATCACTGCTGCTCATATCCCCACATCTCAGCCCTGAGACTACCCTAGGGACTGCAGCCCATACCTGCCTGAATCCTCCAGGAGCTGAGCATCTCTGGCTCGGCAGGGCCCCAAGGAAGCCAGCGTTTCTGTCAGGGTGCCCGGCTCCTGGCAGAGGGGGCTGGGGTGGCCATACTGTTGGCCCTGGTGGTCAGACCCGGCCTGTTTATGCCCTACATTTGCACTGTATGGTTGGGTGTCGGTGGATGGGCACTCCTGGATGGGCAGGAGAAGCTCTGAAGCAGGAACCGTTTCTGTTGGTATTGGAGCTTCCAGATTTTGTCTCCTCCTCCTTCTTCCTTTCGCCTTCCTCTGCACCCGCCCTCCTGGAACAGGGTCTGCCTCCCCTCCTATCTCCCATCCCCAGCTAACCCTGGCCCTTCTTCTCTCTACCTTGTAGCTGAGGTGCCAGGCACCTGGCCTGTAGAGCTGAAGGCCTGATAGGGATGCAGGGAAACGGTCTTCTGGGAGGCTCTGCCTCCTGCCAGTCTCAGTCTCACCGGAGGCAGAATGCAGGAGCCATGTTGTCTTGCTCAAAACCCTATCTCTGATGCCGGGTGCCTGATATATCATAGAGATTGTTGGAGGTGGGTATTTGTTGGATGGGTGTGAGAATAGGGCAGGGCAGGCCCAGGCACCAGGCTGGGCCTGGTTGGCTGAGGGAATGTGGCTCAGGGAAAGCCAAGGGGCCCCAGCAGGGTGGACACTCCCTTTGGGAGGCCTGGCCTGTGAGTGTAAATGGCTCTTCTGCAGGCCATAGGGAGGATACCCGGCTGCCCGTTTCACAGAGTAGGCCCTCTGTGCCCACTTAAACCAGCTGTGCTTTCAGTGGGTCTTTTCTTTCTCATTTGAACTTGGAGTCTGTAATTAACCTCCAATAGGCTGCAGTCACTTTATGGGTAGGGGAAGGGTGGGGAGGGGGCCAGCCCGCAGCCCGCCAGCAGCATGGCAGTGGGAGACTTTGATGCCAGGCAGGCTGGCCGCATTGTCTCCAGGTGTTGCCCTGCAAAGGGGACTGCTCAGCCTTAGTCATGAGGTGAGGGTCATTAACCCTTTTAAGAGTCTGCTGTCCCTGCCGCCTTGTTACTAGGAGGGAGGCCGGGCCAGGTCCTCCCCGGCTGGGCTGCCTGGCCCTGTCCTGGGCGTCTGTCTTGCTCTCAGATCTCGGCGGGCTCCGCACCCACCGCCCACTGCCGAGAGGAATGAGGTCAAGCTGCTGGCAGCAGCGGTACCTCCTGGCCTCAGGGCTGGGATGTGTGAAAGGAGCTGCCCTGGTTGTTCTTGCTGTTGTTATCTTCAGTGAGATGCTTGGTGGGGATTCCCTCGCACACACATACAGGCCAGATGCCCTGGCTTGGCGTCAGGTGATGAGGAAGCAGAAGCCACCAGACACCCTGTGTGTGGCCCAGCTTGTGGCAACTGTGGAGATCCGTCTTAATGTTTGGCAGGACCCATCCTCAAGGGAAATCTTTTCGTGGCAACCTGGGTCATCCTCGGGAGATCTTCCTCTTACTGTCCTAAAGCTGCCAAAGGAGACCTCCCCACATCCCCACTCCAGAGAGCACCGGTCCTGCTGCTTAGGTGGGCACTGTGCCAGGAGGAAGGGGGCTGGATGAAATAACCTCTCAAGAAGCATGGTAGCTCAGCAGAGAGGGCTTGGTTTGAGGAGGAGACGCTGCGGGAGGAAAAGGGAGGACTGCCATCACCAAGGGCCACCTAGGCCATCGGCTTGCTGTCTGCCCTTCCACGTGGGGGGGAGGAGCAGCCACAGGGAAGCAGGGTATCAGTGACAGTTTTGGGACCCCCTTCTTGTGCACCCAGATCTTCCTCTTTCTCCTACCCGATGTCTCTCATCTGCCCACTCTCTTACGTGCTGGGGGGGGCCTTTGAGATCCCTTCTGTGTGGGGGGGAACACAGACCCTTAGGACTGTGACACCTCCCTTTGGCTACAAAGTTGAATTTACAGAGCAGTTTATTGCAGTATTGTTAATATTACCAGAACATTCGAGACAACCCAATCAATTCATCTGAACAACGAGACATCATACAGCCATTAGAATCACTGAGGTTTATATTTCTAGATTTGGGAAAGTGTTTTTACAATATATTTACCAAACAGTAGGACATAAAACATTTTAGAAAAGTCTTGCAGGAGATATTTGAAAATGTCCATGGTGGTTTTTTCCCTGGAGGTAACTGAATGGATTTAGATGTGCTTTTCTTTCGCCTTACTTGTATCGTATAATGTTTCTACAACAGAAATGTATTTCTTATGTAACAAAACAATAACAGAGAGGGACAAACTAAACTCCTTGAGGGGTAGGAGGGGTTACCCCTATGAAGCTAGATCATTTCTGTCTTGGACAAAGCACAGAACCTGGCACACAGTAGGCGCTCAGTAAACACAAGTCAGCTGAGTCAGGGGTGAGCACCTGCCCACCAGGTCGCTCCAGCTCTTGCCCTGACAAATCCTACCCATCCCAAGAAGCCTGTTCCTTTGCTTGTTTTAGCTCAGGCCCCAACACATTCTTGGGACACAGTACCATGATCTCCATACCTCACACTAGCAATGCACTATGGGCCCTGGGCCATAACATAGACGCAGACAGTACTGGACCCCATGCAGAGAGGGTGCCCGGGCAGGAGTCAGAGCTGGCCCAGTCATGTCTGAAGCCCCAAAAGCACTGCCTCCAGGTCTGAGGTGTGAACAGCCACATAGCCTTGTCCCACGTGTCCCCAGGGGTTGGTACTGGTTCCAAGGGCTGGAAACCACAGTGGGAGAAGCAATCGTGGCTCAGCAGAAGAATGACCTTAGAGAAGACTGGGTGGCTCTCTCAGTTAAGTGTCTCACTTCAGCTTAGGTCATGATCTTGCTGTTCAAGGGTATGAGCCACACATCAGATTCTGTGCTGTCAGCACAGAGCCTACTTCGGATCCTCTTGTCTCACAATCTCTCTGCCCCTCCCCTGCTCATGTTCTTTCTCTCTCAAAATAAATGAATAAACATTAAAAAAAAAAAAAAAAAAGAATGACCTTAAAATGTACAAAGTAAGATCAGGTCATTCCCTGACTTGTAAGCCTCTGATTTCTTCCCATCACATCTACAAAAACAAATCTGAGCCATCTCGGGGACATTGTCCATACTCCTCCCTATGGACTCGTGGGCTCTGGGCCCAGGAGTGAGGGAGCAGAGGTCCTCTGGCTATTGTTCCAAGTGCCACCTCAAGGGTCTTCTCTTTCCTGTCACCTGAGGCACTTCCCCTCCCCTCCAAGGAACTTGCCTGACACAAAAAATGCAGCCCATTCTCAGGGTCATGTTCCCTTTCAAAACACCATCTTTGGCTTCCAGAGAGCCATGAACTAAGATTTCTGTGAGCAGGGACCAGAACTAGACACTGTTAGAGAGGAGGCAAGGTTTGTAATATCTCAGATAAGTCTTGGAGGAACTGTTAATAAATGTAAAAGAAGACCCTTTGTAAAGAACATAGCATGATTCAAATGGATGGTTACTTTTATTTTGTCGTCCTTCAGGCCATTGCTGTCAAATAGGAATATAATGCAATCCAAATGTGTAATTTAAAATTTTCTAGAAGGCACATAAGAGGTAAAAAAACAAAAACAAAAACAAAAACAAAAACAAATCCAGACTTCACACCTTAGCTCACATAGCCTCACATCGGTCACCGGGCCTACCTCTCCAGGCACCCCTCATGCCACCACCCTGCCTTCCAGAGTCTTCCAGCCACATGGGCCTCTTTTAGCCCTTGAACTCACTAAGCTCATTCCCACCTCCAGGACTTCATCCTGCTGCTTATTGCTGCCTCATAGTCCCTATTGATTATTTGCTGTTGTCTATCCTCCTCCTCACTAAAACTCAGGTTCCCTAAGAAGTAGGAATCTTATCTGTCTTGTGCACTGGTATCTATTCATGGCCCAGAACAGTGCCTGTCATATAGTAGGTTGAATGAATGAATGATTGAATGAATGAGGAACAAGTGAATAGATGGGGTTGTTCTGAAGTGAGTAGATGATCAAGAAGCAGCTATCCGGTCACACAGAATTCCCACTAGAGTGGACTCCTTGTGATCTGAAATGCAATCCTGGATTTTCCAGTGGTGGCAGGGAATGCCTTTGGAGCCCCCAGGTCCTCAGGCCCCCTAAATTGGAGTTATGCCTGCTGTTTCTGGAGTCAGTCTGAACATAACCACGCCCTCTCCATCACCACCATTAGCAGTAGCCCCAGGCCCAGTGTGTACTATTGTGTTAGGACTCATGCTGGGAAACAAGGTAGTAGAGTGACCACCATTTCCTCTCACCAGGTAACCCCCATCCGCACCATGGCTCACTGAAGGGTGGGGGAAGGCAGGAGGCCCCTTTGTCTCAGAACTGCAAGAAAGGTCAACATTCCCCATGCAGTGGGGGGAGGCACCTTGGAACTTGAGAAGAGCTCTCTGCATCCCCAGTTTATGAGAAGGAGGAGGAGAGTAGTTGGAGGTCACCAATTGACCGAGATTGTTAAATCACTAGGTGTCAACCTAACTTTAAAGGAAAGCCACCTGTGAAGATGTTTTTAGTTTGGCTCCAGTCACTGAGCTATATACTTACAAGATGTGCACTTTCCTTTATGTTATATATCTTTAAATATATATATTCGGGGGCACCAGGCTGGCTCAGTCAGTTAAGCATCCGACTCTTGACTTTGGCTCAGGTCCTGTTCTCTCGGTTTGTGAGTTCGAGCCCTACATCGGGATCGGCACTGACAGAGCCTGCTTGGGACTCTCTCCCCCTCTCTCTTTGCCCCTCCGCTACTCTCTCTCTCTCTCTCTCTCTCTCAAAATAAATAAATATTAGGGGCGCCTGGGTGGCTCAGTCGGTTAAGCGGCCGACTTCGGCTCAGGTCATGATTTCGCGGTCCATGAGTTCGAGCCCCGCATCGGGCTCTGTGCTGACAGCTCAGAGCCTGGAGCCTGTTTCGGATTCTGTGTCACCCTCTCCTCTGACCCTCCCCCATTCATGCTCTGTCTCTCCCTGTCTCAAAAATAAATAAACGTTAAAATAAATAAAAGATAGATAGATAGATAGATAGATAGATAGATAGATAGATAGGTTCACAACATCTAGGATATGTTCTAGGCACCTACATAATTGTTAAAGCTTCCTGTGTTTCTCAGTAGCATCTAAGGTTAAGAACTCTTGATAAGAAGTGACTAGGGACCCCAGAGCAAGTAGATGAAGGAGAGTGTGGTGTAGGCAAAGGGCAAGGATGCTGAGGCAGGACTTCAATCATACTTAGAATAATGATGTTCCAGAAAGTCCAACAGACTGATAGGTTGATACACACAAAACCTCTGGGTGTCAAAAACAAACAAACAAACAAAAAACACACCAAACCAGCATTTAAAAATATAAGAAGCAGGTAATTGGGGAAAAAATTATAGCAAAAGGTTAATAGCCTTACTATTTATATAAAACTCTCACAGATCAAAAAGAAGATGAGCACCCATTAGAAAAACAGTACAGACATGAACAGGCAATTCAGCAATACAATGAGTCAATACATTTATAAAAAGTGGTCAGCCTCACCAGGAATCAAATAAATGCAAACTAAAACAACAAAGAGACGTTATCTTTTGCCTAGCTAATTGGCAAAGATTAAATACATGATAATACCTCATGTTAGTGAGGGTGTGGAAAAAACAGGCACTGTCATTCACTGTTTGGAGTGCAAATTGGTGCAACCTTTCCAGAAGGCAATTTGGCAATGTTTAAGGATGAGGAAGATCGCATACCCTTTTGATGCAGCAATTCCACTTTTAGAAAGATTGCCTTAGGAAATTATTGTGGATAGTAAGAAAGAAACAATAATAGCTAACCTTTGTTTCATGCTCTGTGCAAGCCTGGCTTTACATGCATGGTCTCATATGATCCTTACAGCTATCATCCCATGAGGTAGGAGCTGTTATTATCACCCGTATTTCATGGGAGCTGTTATTATCACCCGTATTTCATGGATACGAAAACCGAGGCACAAAAGGATTAGGTCAATAGCCTGAGGACACAAAGCTAAGAAGTAGCAAAGCCTGGATTTGAATCCAGGCGGTCTGAGTCAAGAGCCATCCCGCGTGTCCAGCCGTACACGCTGGGTGTGTACAAAGGATGAACACTGCGTGCGCTGGATGAACACACTGGATCCATATACTGAGTCAGGTTGCCAGGATGTTCCTCTGGGCCTGCTAATCCTGTGGGGGATGGGAGAAAACATGCTGCATACCCCAGGACAGGAATTGGTTGCGTAAATGATGATACACCTACACCGGGATAGTATACAACCATGAAAAATGAGAAGATAATGTGTAAACAGTAGGGTTTGTATAAAATACCTGAAATGTCTCTGAAATGATATAAACAGAACTGATACAATTGGTTGCCTCCTGCAAAGACAATTGTGTGGCTGTGGAAAGAAGTTAGACAGTGACTTGTTTTTTGGTTTTATTTTAGAGAGAGAGAGAAGGCAAGGTGGGGAGAGGGGTAGAGGGGTAGAGGGAGAAAGAATCCTTTTTTTTAATGTTTATTTAAAGAGAGAGAGGGGCGCCTGGGTGGCGCAGTCGGTTAAGCGTCCGACTTCAGCCAGGTCACGATCTTGCGGTCCGTGAGTTCAAGCCCCGCGTCGGGCTCTGGGCTGATGGTTCAGAGCCTGGAGCCTGTTTCCGATTCTGTGTCTCCCTCTCTCTCTCTCTGCCCCTCCCCCATTCATGCTCTGTCTCTCTCTGTCCCAAAAAATAAATAAACGTTGAAAAAAAAAATTTAAAAAAAAATAAAAAAAAATAAAGAGAGAGAGAGCAGGGAAGAGGCAGAGAGAAAGCGGGAGGAGAGAGTCCCAAGCAGGCTCCACACTGCCAGGCAGAGCCCGATACAGGATTCGAACCCATGAACCGTGAGATCATGACCCAAGCTGAAACCAAGAGTCAGATGCTTAACCGACTGACCCACCCAGGTGCTCCGGGAGAGAGGAGTCGTAAGCAGGCTCCACGCTCAGCATGGAGCCTGACCAATGTGGGCCTGGATCCCACAACACTGGCATCATGATCCAAGCCAAAATCAAGAGTCGGAGGCACAACCAACTGAGCCACCCACGTGCCCCAGAGGGAGACTTGTTTTTTAAACCATATACCCTTTTACAATTCTTGAATTTTGATTTATGTAAAGATATGAAAATATGTATATATCTATAAATATATATACACATGTAAGTTATGTTTAGAGCTATTCTGCATAACTTTATTTCCTTGAAATGCTACTGAGGGTTCTGAAAAAAAAGTTCTAAGACCCTTGGTTGGAGAATCATACCAAAGTCAGTGATGATACTTCTTTAACCGTGTTTCCCCACTTGTTCCCCAAACTGATTTGATCATGGAACTCTTTTCTTAAGTAATACCTATTATCATCCCTCTGGATATTCATGTCCTATAGAATTCAGTTTGGGAAATGCTATTATTAATAATTAATGCCAACGGGCGCCTGACTGGCTCAGTAGGAGCATGTAGCTCTTGATCTCAGGATGGGAAGTTCAAGCCCCACGTTGGGCGTGGAGCCTATTTAAAATAAATAAACAAACAGGGGCGCCTGGATGGCTCAGCTGGTTAAACATCTGACTCTTGATTTTGGCTCAGGTCATGACCTCACGGTTCGTGAGATTGAGACTCGCCTCTGGCTCTGCACCGACAGCACGGAGCCTGCTTGGGATTCTCTCTCTGCCCCTCCCCTGCTCGTGCTTTCTTTGTCTCAAAATAGATAAATAAACATGAAAATTTTTTTTAATAGACAAAGTATTAAAAAATAATTAAGGCCAAGCTCAAAGGCCTTGTTTCATTAAATGAAAGAAACACGTTACTGACACTGACCCATTTGTTTACAACATGTGTGTGTGTCGCTATACGTTACTTCTGAGTACTAGGATGATGGATGATTGCTTCTTTTATCCATCTATATTGTTAAGTTTTCCAAAATGAACAAAATCATTTCACAAGCACTGTTTTTTGGGGTCTATGTTTATCGTTTTTGAGGCTTCAGGAGCCCTTTCTCTCTCTTCTCTCCCCGCTGGCATCTTCCCCCTGCCTCCAAGCAGCAGCTCAGAGGTAGGCTCAATGGGGGACCGCCAGGCCCCCTCAGGCACCTTCGTCCAGAGCCAGCCTAGACCATTCAGTCACCGGACAACTCCCTAGCCCCAGCAGACCATCGCTTCTGCTGTTGGAAGGATTTCAATGAGGTCCTCATTCTCCCAGAAGAGACACGGGCTGCAAAGCAGACACCAGGCTGCTACAAGCCTGACCTGTTGCAAACCCAGACACCTGGGCTCTGGTGCCAGCTCCGTGGCAGCCTGGCTGTGTGGCGTTGGTCAAGTTTCTTACCTTCTCTGAGTCTCATCTTCACCATCCAAGTCGGCAATGACACTTGCCTTACAGAGCTCAGGGACCAAATGAGAGCATGCATGAAGGCATTGTGTAACGTGTGAAGGGCTGTCCCAGTGGAATTACCACCACAGCAGGGAGCACGGGCTTGCCCTTACCTTCCTGTGAACAGAGTACTTTTTCCTTTTTTTTTTTTTCTTCTTTTTTTGGTTTAGGTTGTTGAGGGGAGGGGGACAAGGAGATGAAGCATGGGAGAGTGGGCATGTGGAAACAGAATTATGTGTAAGAAAAATGGGAGAAGCCTCTAGTAGCTTGACATTTGCAGGCCTGCAGCACTGGGTGGGCCTGTGCCCACCAGTGTAGCTCCAAGCTTTATCACCCAGACAGCTGCTCCACTCGACCCATCCGAGTGAGCCCAGCCGCCGGACCGCATGGGATTCTCCTGAGCCACAATGCTGACTCTGCCTGGCCCACCTCCCTTCCTACCCACTCTGGCCCCTTAGCCTTCTTCAGCTCTTAGCTAAGTTAGCTCCTCCCCCAGCCTGGATTGGGGTCGCTCCCCTCAGTTTTTGTAACTTCGGGCCTCTGTGAACCATGCTGTGATGTTAATGCCAGGTTACAGCTTTCCTACCAGACTGAACTTCCTGAGGGCAGGAGCGGTGTCTGTCATCTTGGTCTGCCTGTGTCCTCTAGGCCAGCTTAGGCCTGGGGGTCTGGGACACCAGTTAGAGCCTGAGCACTGAAGTCAAGGGAACCTGGGTTTGAATCCCAGTTCACCTTGAGGAAGCGACGTCACCATTTTGAGCCGCAGTTTTCGCCATCCATAAAGGGGCTTTATCATTGCAGTGAGTTCATGGGGTTATTTTCATAAGCTAAGGTTTATAAAATTCCTAGTACCGTTCCAGGCGTGAAGGAAAGCCCATAGGTAGTAGCCACATTGACATCATGGCAGGCCCTCTGTGAACGCTTATCGAATTGAACTGGCAAATGACACCAGGAGGGGCGGCCCTTCCTGCACTGCTCACACTTGGCACTTGCCTGCCCCCTCTGCCACCAGTGCTCACCTCCCTGCCTTGTACCCCACAGCCACCCGGCCCAAGCTGAAGAAGATGAAGAGCCAGACGGGACAGGTGGGTGAGAAGCAATCACTGAAGTGTGAGGCAGCAGCCGGCAACCCTCAGCCCTCCTATCGCTGGTTCAAGGATGGCAAGGAGCTCAACCGCAGCCGTGACATTCGCATCAAGTACGGCAACGGCAGGTGAGAAAAAACACTCTGTCCACCCGGCTGCCCTCCATCCTCCCTGAAAAGGAGGGACCGGCCCTGGTCCCCCCTTCCTGGCCACACCCAATCTCTCCTTGCACCTCTGGATTATGTTGGCCCAGTGTCGTGCGGGCTGTAGATGCTTAATGAATGTCTCTGGATGGATTATCGAACTCAGCTTTACCTGCGGAAGTCCCCTCTTGTCCCCAAAACTTCTCACAGGATCTGCCACAGTGTCCGAAAGCCCACATTTGGCCATCTTCAGGGAAACACTGGTTCCAGGATGCATCTGGGAGATCATGAGTGATGACCTCCACCTTTTTCTCTCCAACGCCAACCCTCTCACATCACTTCCCTTCTGAAAGCTTTCCCTCCACATCGCTGCCCCTCTCCCTCCTCCACTTCTTGCCCATCCCACTTCTCTCCACCATCATGGAGGGTCAGTTTCATGTCCACTGACTCCACCCTGTCGTCCTCCACACCTCTTTGCCTTCCTGGAATCTGCCTTGTAAATACACCCCCACTCTGCCTATGGCTGTGGCTCTTGAGAGACCTGGCGACCTCAGACCTCCCACGCCCCTTGCCTCCAGGCCCCTCTGCAGCCACTGGCATGGATGCCACCTGCTCTCTTGCCTCTGCAGCCCCCCTTCCTGGTCCTTCCGTGCCTCTGACCGTTCTCTCAGTCACCATCAGGGCTGGAAGTTTCCTGTTGAGGGGGCTTCCCTCCTCTTCTCCCTCCCTCTCCACCTGTGGGTGATTTCACCCTCTCTGAGCTGATAACCCTGTGATGACTTTTTTTTTATACCGGAGTTCCAGATCCACACTGCCAGCTGAACACTAGATCCCACCCCCAAGATACCCACAGACAGCTCTGATCCTGTATGCCCCAGTCTAGCCTCTCCCCCTTGCCCTCTCCGGCCCTGCCTCACCCTCCTGTGCTCTCCTCACAGCTGTCGTGGAAGTGGAGTGCCCGCTGCTTGGCACCACCCCCTCCAGCGGGAGACACCCTGCTCCTTGCCCTGCATGTTTCTTATCTGCTCTCCTGCCTCTGGCCTCTTGTCCTCCACGGTCCCACTCTTGGCCATCCCCACTTTTCCTGGGCCACAGGCCCGTTTGTGAGCTCATCTCTGTATCTAACATGTGCATATGGAACATCAGCCCTGTGCCAGGCACTCTACTCTGCCAGAGGCTGGACGTACACTGGCGATTGACCCAGACATGGTCCCCACCCTCACAGAGCCTCTAGTCTAGCTTCCAATACAGAATGTGGTGAAGGCCCCCACCCTTTTTTTCAGAGAAAAATGTGCCTTATCCACCCAGTTTTGCTTATAGTTTTAGAGGTCCACTGAGCCCTGTGACCCTGGCAGGGGATGACCTTTCTAACATGGACACATATCTGATCATTCACTCATTTGCTGGATAGATCTTGAGAGCCTGCTGTATGCCAGCCTCAACCCAGACCTCAGGACCCTTCCAACTCCTCTCTTCCTCACCTTTAAGTCACTGCCATGCTGCTCCCCAACTCCTCAGTGCTCCTGATCCCCGGTCTTTCCTTTCATGACCCTGGACTTGGACCCCAGCTATGCTGGCAGCTCCCCCCTCCCCCACCTTGTCCCTGGCAAAGTTCTCCAGGTCCAGATTAAATGTCATATCCTCTGGGACACCTCCCTGAACCCTCCAGGAAGCTCTCATGGTCTCTTCTCATGGTGCCTTGGACACCGTTCCATTCATTTGGGGGGTTCTCTTTCCCTCTAGCATGAGAGAGCCTCAGAGGCTGGATGCCACCCATATACACCCTTTTGCCCTGTACAGCCTGGCAGAGGACATCCGCATTGAGTGTTACATTGATGAGAATCTTGCAGAACTAGATGTCCTCTCCCGGGTTCAGGGCGACTCTAGGACTGGACAAGACACCCTTTGGGTTGACCTAGACTTTGAGCAAGTTACCGTCCTGGTTAAGCCTCACTTTTTTTTTTTTTCTTCAAGTTTATTTATTTTGAGAGAAAGAGAGTATGTGCATGCATTAGTGGGCGAGGGGCAGAGAAATTTGGAGAGAGAACATCTCAAGCAGGCTCTGCACTGTCAGGGGAGAGCCCGACACAGGACTCAAACCCACAAACTGAGATCATGACCTGAGCCAAAGTCAGACGCTTAACCAACTGAGTCACCCAGGCGCCCTAAGCCTCATCTGACAAATTGGTTACCCAGTCCAGAAAGAGTACGTGGTCAAGTCTTTCAGTCCTGGGTATTGGGGACCCCTAAGAGCCTGAAGTGTGCCTCCTGCCTTCTTTCTGTTAGGGCCCTGTCCCATTTGCTGCATTCCTGAAACTTCGCTCCACCCAACCTGCTCCTGGGCTCCCAGCAGCGAGTTGGCTGGGTAGAAGACGGGGAGCTGTGATGGAGAACTTCTGATTCCCTCACTGTGGCAAAGAGGCCTGCCACCTCCACACACACGCTTCACCTACCAGGGGGGCCAGGGACAGGAGCAGGAGTCTCCATTCTGGCAAAATCTCTCTTTCCTTCCACCCACACTACAGCTTGCTCTTTGGTCATCCTAGCACGCCATCTGCCAGGCCACAGTAGCTCTTGAAATGGCTCTTGGTTCTCAGAGGCCCCCTTCCCGGCGGGTGCTGGCTATCTCTAGGGCCGCCATGCTGAGGTGTCTCACCCAAGCCTTCCTGTGCCAGAAGAAAACCAGCCCCCCCAAGCCCTGGGCGCAGGTCCCTCCCCTGCAGAACCGCGTGTTCCCTTATTTATGAGGGGCAAGCTGGAACAGGCCCCTCAGGCAGGCAGCAGGAGGTAGGCACTGAGGAAATGTGCGGACGGGTGGAGGATGCGTTCCTGCCAGCAGAAAACTGGCTGAGGAAGGAGGGGAGGTGCACCCATCACAGGGGCAGGCCTGGGTCATTGTGGCGAGCGGGCACTGGGCACCAGGAAGGTGGGAGAGAATCTTGAATCCTCGGGGCTTCCTACGGGAGCTAGGAGTGAGAAGAGAATGTAGTGGCCCCTGCTCCTCTAGGGCTAAGAGAACCATAGAGCCTATACCCTTTGGCTCTGACCCCAGGGTCTCTTATGCAAGTCTGGGCCCCCCTCCCTGGAACTGACGAGATCATCACACAGCTGATAAGCTAAGGTGCCTGCAACCAGTAAACCTAGGGGTCATTGCTTCTGTCCACTTGCCTCTTTCCAGTTCCTCAAAGGAGAGGGCCTCTCCCTGAGCCCTGGACCTACACTTTCTGAAGGTCTCATGTACCTTGTGTGGGAAGGCCTTCCTTCCATTTCCAGCTTTTATCCCTCCAGGTATCTGTGAGCCTAACTCCACCTTTCTTTCCTGTTACATGGGATGTGGTGTAAAGGAAGCTCCTTTGAGTACAGCAGTGGGTGAGAAGGAGATTCTGGCTCTGTGCCCCCTATACCTTGACCCTGCGAGCCTCAGGTGGTCATCTGCGCTTCTCACCCAGTGTCAGGGAATTGCTGCTGATGGCCAAGAAGTGAGAGAAGCCTGGTCCTGGGGCAGCTGGACTTTGTGGTATCTAATTAGGCTGGAGCCAGGAAGGAGATGCTCTTTTAGCCAGAGGGGCCTCCAGGGCTCTGTTTAATGAGGAGAACAAACTTGAATTGACAGAAGAGGTTTGGAGGCAGCCACCAGGCCAAGGAGACAGAGACTGGCTTGAGCTGGGAAGGGTTGGAGGGATGGAGTTGCGGGGGCAGCCAGGCAGCTGTCGCCGAGACATCAGCGAGGATGTCACCACGGCAACAGGGCCTGCTGACCAGACAACCTCATGGACCCTCATTTGGAGGATCTTAGAGTGAGGTGATCTGAGAGGAGGCCCCCCCTGGAGGCAGAGGCGAGCCCAGGAAACGGGGAGCTCCAGAGTACAGCCCCAGTGACGATGGCGGTCCGTTTGCCGCCTCCTCTACCCAGGGCCCAGCCTCGTTCCCCTGTCCTTCCCCCAGCAGCTTTCGTGGCTCTGGTTTTCATCCCTGGGCTTAGGACAGTGACAGCTGTACTGCCCTACCTCCTGTTCCACCACCCCTCCAACACACAACACAGATTCTGGGAATCTGGTGTTTTAATTTGGGGCTAAAAAGAGGAAGAGGTTACATCATGTAAAGAAATTTTCATGCTACTTCTTGTTTCCCCCTGGGGGCCGGGCTGGGGTACTAGGCTTTATCCAGAGCTCGGATGGGCCCCTCAAGAGCACTGTGGCAGAGAGAGGGATGGGAGGTGTGAACAGACCCTGCAGAGCCCAGGTACCCTGGGGCAAGCGCAGAGAAACCCTGGGAAGGAAGGAGAGGTTTGGCAGGGTCTTCAGAAAGAAGAGGAGAACCGGGGCCTGGTGCCCTGGAGTCACACACAGCACGGAGTCCCTGCCCAGGCCTGGCCCCACAACTCTCGGCATGCAGGGACTGGGTGAAAAGCCCTTCACAGAGGGGGCTAGCCCCAGCCTCGGGCTCTGGGAAATAGTCCATGAGCCACCGAGGGGCCCGTGTCCCACCAATTCCCGCTTTTCACCCACCTCTGCTTTCACCTTGCCAGGTGATTTTGGACAAATCCAGAAGCCCCTCTAGGACTCAGTTTTCCCATCTGTACTGCCCTGTCCGCTTTCATGTTAGCCATGAGGGGCAAGTCAGGCCGTTAGGATTAGGATCTGTTTGTTCCCTTGACGTATCCAAAATTCAAGGACACAGAAGCTTTATTAAATTGACGAATGAATGAATGAATGAATGAACGAATGAGTGAATGAAGCTAAAGCCCCTGGGAGAGGCCCCAGAGTACCCCTGGTGGCAGGGCTAATATGAAGACAGGGGAGCTACAGTTTGGGACCAGGAGGCTGGGCACAGTTACCATGGGAACCTGTTAGATCAAGGGCCTGCCCAGGTACCTGGGAACAGGTCTTCCATATCTAGAGTGACAGGCTGCCACTTCTAAGGGAAGGCTGAGGTAAATGGCAAGCCGGAGGCTGCCCTGTTTTCAGGGAAACACCACGACTGGGGGAGGGACACCAAAAGGAGAGGAGAGAGGTAGCCATGTGACTTCCTTAGGAGACCCCACTTTTCTCCCCCACAAAAAGGGTACAAAGAAGGTCTGGCCCTAGAAAAGTGGACATGCGGGTTCATAGATTTAGAACATATGTGCAGCCACTAGCTCTTCCCTGTGTTCTCCTGTGCCCCTAGGTCCCCCTCCAGCTCCGGGGACTCAGCATTCTACCTGGAACCCAGAATCTACTTCCCACCCACCCTGCACAGCCACTGGGGCTGTATGGGAAGAGGTGACCGCTGGGAATCCACAGACAGCCAGGGCCTTGGCTCACGTCTCTCCCCCTCTTATCCCCTCCCTAACCAGAAAGAACTCACGACTACAGTTCAACAAGGTGAAGGTGGAGGACGCTGGGGAGTATGTCTGCGAGGCTGAGAACATCCTGGGGAAGGACACGGTTCGGGGCCGGCTCCATGTCAACAGCGGTAGGTGGTCCCCCAACAAGGGGAGGGGTCCTATGGGTGTTTGATGGGGCGGGCCAGTTGCCCCCAGCCCTCTGGAAGCCCGCACATGATCCATCTTGCACTTGATTCCCCTCCCCTCCTGCTGCTGCCCTATCAATCCCCGAGATCTGGGCCGATTCAGAGAAATGCAGTCCAAGCATAAATGTTTAGCTTTGTTATCTGGGCCTGGAAGAGCCGCCAGCTCTCATTTTAAATATCCTGAAAACTAAATATTTTGAAATCAAGAGGTGGGGGTGGGGAAAAGATATTTTTAGAAGGCAATTATGGGAGGCTGGGCTGCCAGGAGCGGGGCTCCGGGGAGAGGCAGGCCCCGGGCGTGTGGGAGCTGACTGCCTGTTGCTTTGCTGGGCACCCGAGTGCAGGCAGCCATCTTGGTGGGGGCCATGGCCAGGAGACTTGGGTGGATTGGCCCCTGCGGGCGGCCTCTTTTCAGGGACTGCAGACCCTTCTCCAACAGGTGGGCCTCTTCCTTAAAAACATACGCAGTCAGGGTGCCTGGGTGGCTCAGTCGGTTAAGTGTCCAGCTTCAGCTCAGGTTCTGATCTCATGGTTCATGAGTTCAAGCCCCGTGTCAGGCTCTGAGCTGTTAGCTCAGAGCCTGGAGCCTGCTTCAGATTCTGTGTCTCCCTCTCTCTCTACCCCTTCCCCGCTTGCACTTTCTCAAAAATAAACGTTAAACAAAATTAAAAACATGCGAGTTCAGGAGCCCACAGCACCCAGGGCACCCTTAGCTTCCTGCCTCCAC
Source organism: Herpailurus yagouaroundi (assembly GCF_014898765.1). Classification (NCBI taxonomy): domain Eukaryota; kingdom Metazoa; phylum Chordata; class Mammalia; order Carnivora; family Felidae; genus Herpailurus; species Herpailurus yagouaroundi. The sequence goes on along the minus strand of NW_024412423.1, from coordinate 26,295,672 downwards.
CATGGCAGCTACAGTGTCAGTGGGCAGACAACCTGGTTTCCCTTGACCGGAAAGTGGCCGGAGCTGCCTGTCCTTAGACCGCATGCTTCCACTCTAGCCCCGGGAACTAACTCCAAACCAGGAACTAACTCCAAACAGCTCGCTGTCTTCCCAGCACCACCCACACACTGGGCATATCACTTGGCTACCTGGTTATTTGGGTTCGCTTCCAGGCCTGCCCCTGCCCATCTAATCCTGTATCTGCCTTCACCTGCCAGTACTTCCACTGGACAGGCCTCCAGTGCTCCCTAAACCCAGCATTATCAGGAGAATGTGGAACGTTCCTTGCCCTGAGACCCTTGGAGAAAAACCCGCTGCAGACCCTGCCTGCCCCATGTTGTAAGGGGTTACCCTATTCTCCCAGGTTCTGAGGCTCCTCCTCCACTATATTGTATAGTTCCAGGTCTCAGAGTCCTGGTTGATCTTCTTTCTGGATCTTTCTCACATCCGTACCCCCCATTCCAACCCTATGTCAGAGGCAACCTGGCCCAGGTTTCATCTTGATTCACCTAAACCTGAGCAGTAGCCTCTTAAGATGCTTTTATCTTGTCATGCCCCTACCCCATGGTACCACAGAACAAGGACTCTGTCCACAACCCAGTTCACACCAACTTGGCGCAAACGATCTTTCCAGCCGTAACTGTGTCAGTCCCTCACAGTCCATTCATATTCCTCTTCTCGTGCCATCTCTCCCAGGCTGCCGTCCTCCCTGACCCCTTCATCCCACCAGTGTCACCCCCAGGCCTCGCTCCCAGGCCACTTCTTGGCCAACTGTGGTCTTTCCTGAATTCTAGTGTCTCATTTTTCAAATCTCATACTGTTGCTGAACTTTTTCTTTATGCAAGTGTGACCTCCACCATGGAATGATGGAGACAGGAGTGGGGAGAGCAGGAATGATGCCTTCTCCCCAGGAGTTACAGGAACAGCTACTGTTTACCGAGAGCTGCTCCATTCCACATTCCACACTATATCTTGAACCCTGACAAGCCCGTGGTGTATTTTATAAATTATGAGACTGAAGCTCAAAGTGGTTAAATATCCTGCCCCAAGTCTAACTAATGGTTCACGAGAGCACTATACAATGTAAAAGTAGTTAGCAAACACTGAGACCCTGAGCTCCGTGGGGCTACGTGTAGCCTGATCGCCATTCTAACCTCAGAGCCTAACACAGTGCCTGGCTTACAGTACGCACCTGGTAAATATAGAAAAAGATTTATAATCTTCTCCAAGGCCTTTACTGACTCCCATATGCTCCAGTACCTGCCCTCCCTGCTCCTCCTAACCTGTCCCAAGCCCAGGAAAATGGACCATGCTAGGTGTCCGGCACCTGTTACCTCCAGCCATAGTGGGCAGACATTCTTAGATCCACTTTGGATTTGATGTTTATTGTTTTATTATTCAAGATTTTCTTGGTTAGAACTGACAAGAACCCAACTTCAAACTACCTTAAGTAATTGATTGGTTTTTGAAACTGGGAAATCCACAGGTAGAGCTGATAGAATCCAAGTCCTCAGAGTCGGGATCAAGGTGCTCTCTCCCTCTGGGTATTGTCCTCACTCTCTCCTACAGCAAAATGGGCTTCTCCCCTGTTTGGGGAATGGATTGGGAAGAAGAGGCCGTGGCCTCAGACAGCTCCATGTTTACATCACCCCGGCCTCTCTCCCAGAGAAAAAGCGGTAGCTTTGTCTCTACATCCACTCCTAGGAACACAAGGATGGGTGCCAGCTGACCGTACTTAATTCACACGCCCCGCTTGGCCCAGTCACTGTGCTCAGGAGATGGGGTGGCATCTTTTCCAGGCTCGTGTGTATACAGAGTCTGAGTGATGGGCCTGCCAGAACGAGACAGCGGCACCTCCCTCGACGGGTGTCGGCAGTAGAGCAGGAGGGAAGGGCTGCCGTGCCCAAAACCACAGCAGTGCCCTCTCACCTGTGGGTTCGGGGTCTGAGACCGTAGACCATTTTAAGACCCGCTCAGATAAGCTGAAGCCCCACCCCACCCATGGCCTCCTGTCAGCCCTCAGCAGTCCGTGTTCTGATCGGTGGAGGTTTGGGCTGGGCCCTGGGAGCTTCCCACAGGGCTCCATGCCTTTCCTCCCTCCAGCCCAGCAGGAGAGCGGCAGGGCAGAGTGGCCGAGAGTCCAGTGCTTTGGTCTCTTCTGAGCTCTGTCGTGCAAGCCTGGTGGAGTTCCTCCACCTCGCTTATCTTCCATTTCCCCCCTGTGAGGCGGAACCAGATCATCTCTAGACCCGTTGCCCATAAAATTCTGGGATTCTGAGTTTGATGTCGAGACTGACACTTGTGCACCTAGCCACCACCACATGCGTGCACGCGTGTGCATGCACACACACACACACACACACACCCCACCTCTTCTGTTGCCGTGCTCAGTTCATAGTAGGCCCCTACCCTTGACATGGGGCGGTGAACAGGGCCACTTGCATGGTATCAGGAGGATCCCCGTGGAGGACATCTCCACAGGCAGAGATACCCAGGCTCCTTGTTTACCCATGGAACCCAGAAGACCGGCAGCAACCACACCCTGGGGAGGAGATGAAGGGCGGGTAGCGGGCAGCTGTGCCTGCCCCCTTGTGACTCATCCCAAGGTGGGTTGGTTTGGCCCGCCCAGGCCCCAGGGAAGCCAGGGCTAAGGGGCGGGGTGGCCAGAAGAGGGCACAGGAGGCAAGGAGCAGTGGCCGTTCAAGGGGCATCGCTGCGACTCTTGGCTCCCTGCTTTGGCTCTGTTCCTGCGGAGCCTGATGCTCCTTCCTCAGATTGAAGCAGACGCTTCTTACAGTCATAACTCTACCAGCTCACGAGAGACTGCCTTCCTGGTTGCCTGGGAGGAGGAGGAGGAGTCAGCAAGAAGTGTGTGGTGCTGTTAATAAAACAATCAGCTTGGTCCGACCCATCTCTGGGTTATGGAAACCAGCTGCCTCATCCCCAGCTGAAAGAGATCTCGGGAATATCTCACGGTGGCTGCTCCAATCCCAGGATATCGATCTGAGCCTAGCTTTGCCCCAGAGGGTAGGCAGACTTGACCTGGGGTGTCACAAGACCATGGAAGCCCTGGAGAGGGAGTCCCTTACGGGGGCTGGGGTGGGGTGGGCTGGGGTGGGGTGGGGGGGCTTAGAAAGGCTGGCTGTTTAATCACACACACACACACCTGCTCTTTTGCTCACATATTCAGTAAGGCCTTACTCAGAAAGACCCTGCTGTAAACTCAGGGGAGTCATAGTCTTGGCTTCTAGTCTAGGTCCCTCAAAGTTCCTGATAGGAAACTAAAACCCAAATTCAGAGCATCGGCCCGTTCTAACCCATGGAAGAGGAAAGAGAGGCAACTTTAACAGCAGGAAAGGGGGCAGACTGAGCAGGTGGGAGGGAGCCTTGATGGAGCAAGATCACTTGACCTGGGCCTTGAAAGATAAGAAAAGGTTTCTCCAAGAGCAACGGTGAAGAGTGCTTGCAGCAACCGGCTGGCAGGAGACAGGCCCATCGCTATCAGCTCTCCTCCTGGCCCTTCCCTCTTCAAAGCCTGGATAAGCTCATGCCCACTAAGACACTAATGGCTGATAGAAACCTCCTGGGATTACCCTTCCAGGCATTTTCAATTTTAATTCCAATATAATTAGCATGCAATATTAGTTTCAGGTGCATCGTATAGTGATTCAACAACTCTTTACTTTGCTCTGTGCTCACCACAAATGAGCTCTTCATACCCTGCACCTATTTCACCCATCCCCCACCCCTCTCTCCTCTGGCAACCACTAGTTTGCTCTATTTAAGGGCCTGGTTTTTTTGTCTCTTTTTCTTTATTCCTTTGTTTCTTGAATCCCGCATATGAGTGAAATCATATGCTGTATATGTCTTTCTCTGACTGACATATTTCACTTTGCATTGTCCCCTAGGTCCATCCAAGTTGCAAACATTGAGATTGCATTCTTTTTTATGGCTGGGTAATATTCCATTATGTATGTATATACCACATCTTTTCTATTCCTTCATCTATGGATGGATACTTGAGTCGCTTCCATATCTTGGCTATCGTAAATAATGCTGCAATAAACCTAGGGTTGCACATATCTTTTTGAATTAGTGTTTTCATATTATTTGGGTAAATACCCAGTAGTGGGATTATTGGATCATATGCTAATTTTACTTGTTTAAGGAACCTCCATACCGTCTTCCACAGTGGTTGCACCAGTTTGCATTCCCCCCAACGGAGCACAAAGGGTTCCTATTTCTCCACAACTTCACCAATACTTGCTGTTCCTTACATTCTTGATTTTAGCCATTCTTCCAGGCATTTTTTTTTTTTTTTTGAGAGAGAAAGAGAGCGAGCATGCAAGCCAGGATGGGACAGAAGGAGAGAGAGAATCTTAAGCAGGCTCCACGTTCAGTGCAGAGCCTGATGCAGGACTCGATCCCACAACCCTGGGATCATGACCCAATCCAAAATCAAGAGTCTGACACCCAACCAACTGAGCCACCCAGGCTCCCCCTCCAGGTAATTTTTAAAATCAAAAAATTGTAGGTATAACTTATATACCATAAAATTCACCCTTTTGAAGTATACAATTCAGTGGCTTTTAGGATTTTCACAAGGTTGAATAACCATCACCACTAATTCCCAAATATTTTCAGAAACCCTAAACCCATTAGCACATGCTCCCCAATCCCGCATCCCTCAGCTTATGGCAACCACACACCTATTTTCTGCCTCCACAGATTTCCCTAATCTGGACACTTCATATAAATAGAATCATATAATATGTGGCCTTTTGTGACCGGTTTCTTCCATTTAACATCAGGTTTTTGAGATTCATCCATGTTGTAGCATACAGCAGCACTTCTTTGCTTTTCGTGACTACTATTCCATTGTATGGATAGAACATCTTTTGTGTATCCATTCATCAGTTTGGGTTGTTGGGTCATCTGAGGTGTTTCCCCATTTGGGCTATTAGGCACAATGCTGCTAGAATATTCATGAACACGTTTTTGGGTGGACATAGGTTTTTCATTCTCTTGGGTGTATACCTGGAAGTGTAGTTGCCTGGTCACATGGTAACTCTAGGTTTCATTTGTTGAGGAACTACCAGGCGGTGTTCTAAAGTGGGTGCGCCATTTTATATTCCCACCAGCAATGTACAGAGATTCCAATTTCTCCACATCTTCACCACTGTGTGTTATTGTCCATTTGACTATAGCCATCCAAGTGGGTGTGAAGTGGTATCTCATGGTGGTTTTGATTTTCATTTCCCCCAGTGACCTGCCAGGAAAATTTGCACTATAGGAGATGATGCTTCAGTCATCATCAGGCCAAGTTGACCAGGGTAGCTCCTGGGATGGTAGTAGAAGCCACCTTACTCTGAAGATTCAGATATTTGTTTGCTCATAACGAATATTTGTAAACACTTGTTAGGCACCCCGTTACATCTCAAGCACTATGCTGAACATTGGAGTTTGTTGTTGAAGACAGACATGGACCTTGTCCAGATGGAGCTTACATTCGGGTGAAGGAGCTGGTCACTTAATTATGTTAGAATAAGTACTAGACGTGCAAATGTACACAGCTAAGAGAAGGAGTGAGGGAGGAGCCTGGGAAGCCTCTCTGAGATGCTGATACTTTGAAAACCCTGGACAGGAAGACACCTGGCTTGGTAGAGGAGCTGGACTAAGCCAGTATAGTACGAATATACTCTAAGAGAGGGATAGGACACGAAGTGGGGGAGGCGGGGGGACTGGGGAAAGTATTCTGAGTGTAAATGGAAGCCATTGGAGGGTTTTGATTCGTGGCAGTGATTGACCGCTTTTACATATTTTAAAGATCACTTTGACAGCAATGAAGCAAAATGGTGAGAGATGAAGGCAAGAGTGAGGGCAGAAAGAGTGGTGAAGAGGCTGTGTTGTGGTCATCCGAGAGAGAGACCATGGAGGCCCGGGCTGGGGACCAGTGGGGACACATGGACAGAGCCTTGTGAGGAGGTAGAAAGGCAGCCTCAGTGATAGATGGGTGGGAATAATAAAGGACGGAAAGGTATTCAAGATGCCCTCCAGGTCTTAGGTTTGTGCTGCTCAGAGCAAGCCTGGGGGAGCAAGTGACTGGGCAGATGACCAGGAGCCCCACCTGGGGAGGCTGTGGACCCTCCCAATGGGGGCGGCCAGAGTCTCCGACCTGGAGTCCGTAGGTCATCTTCACTTCCCCAAACATGGGAGAACACAGTGAAGAAATACGGATATGCTGACAAGGGAGCGTAGACAAGCTGCCGTGGGAGTCCGTGTGTGCTGGAACAGCATGAATGTGCATCGTCAGTGTGGAAATCTTCCTGGCGTGAGCCTTCCCCACCAGCAGAGCTGGGCTGTGGGGACTTGGGAAGGCCCTGCCATCAGAGTGGGTGGCCTCAAGTTCCTTCTGAAGTGGAGAGGCCTGTGGTCATTCCCCCCCCTCAACCCCCTGTGACTGGCTCCCCCATTGCCCACCCTTTTTTGCCTTTCTGGGCCTTGGCCTAGTCCCCATGAGGACATGGTTCTGACAGCCCAGGCCGTGCATCCCAGCTGAGGCCCCATCTTGCTTCAAGAGTCATCCTCTGCCTCCCAAGGCCTCCACGAGCACAGACATGCATGTGGACAGCTGTGGTCCCCGCCACCATCCTCACGTCTGTCCGCTGCTCACTCAGCGCGGCAGTGGGCAGTCTTTGCCACCCACAACCGCAGAGGGAATCAAGACTCCTGCCTTAGCCAGCTCCCTCGAGAGGCCCCGGCCGGTGGTCCACACCGTGTTTGCATTCGTCTGCTGATGTCAAGCCTCGGTGCTGACGTGTTCTTCCACGAGGGACTGGCCGGCTGGTGAGAAGGCTCAACCAGGCGTCAGGAGCCCCGAGGCCTTGTCACAACACACACCGTGGCTCTGGACGGGCGTTCCCCTGCTCTTTTTCTTCACTCCTCCTTGTCAGTGTAACTGAAGGGCAGGGCAACCTCTGGTGTCCCCCAGAGCAACGGATTTTACAACTCGCAGGCAAGATCACCTCAGCTGTTTCTCTTCTCGGTCCTTTTCTTGGTTCCCTGGGTCTCCCTGACCCAGAGTGGGCAGAGACCAGCAGAGGCCTCCTGCCCCTGCCAGCACGCAGGTCCCAGCTGTTGGCAGGGGACCACCGCAGGGTTGGGGTTCAGGGATGCCAGAGCAGCAGCAGGCATGGTGTGGAGGGGAAGGTGGGAGCTGGCCCTGCCCGCTGAGTTTTATCAGCAAGCTCCTCAGACATATACAGAGGCAGAGCTGTGTATACACTCCCAGTCCCCGCGCTCCATCTGTCTCCCACATGTCTAAACACTGAGGGCGCCAAGTGCCTGCCCTCCTCCTCCTCCTCCTCCTCCTCCTCCTCTCAACCCCATCACCACGGAGAGGGGGTGGATAGGGACTCGGTACCCCTGAGGAGACAGGAGCACCTCAGGAGGCTGCTGCTGGATGGGAGTGAGAGACCCTCAGAGCCCCAGAGGCTGAGGGACTCCCCGATCTGGGTACACAGCCTCGGGAGTTAGCTTACAGATGAAAACATTTGGGGCAAGACTTTTCACTTGAAACCAGGTTTCTGGATGGCATCCCGTGGGTGAGCAGGACCTTAGTTATTTTCATGGATCAAATGAATCTGACCAATCAGATGTGCTGTGTGGGTCAGCAGCCTTAAAGCCCAGCCTCACTCTCACTAAGTTTTCACTTCCCACCCATCATACAGGCCTCTCTCAAGCCCACCTCCTGTCCAGCAACCTGACGTCCAGGATTTATAACCTGGGCAGTTGAGGCCTGGACGCTCCCTTCCAAGGCAACAGCTGACTGGGTGGGGGGGGACAGGGCTGCCTTGTGAGAGCAGATGCAATGAAAACCCTGGGGTGGGGGCTTATGCGATGGGCAGAGCAGCCTCTCTAGCATTCCTGGGAGGCTTGTCCCCTCTGGGACAAAGGAGGAAGACATAGAAGCTAGGATTCTCCTCCCATCTCTCTAGATCTTAGAGAATGAGTGTCCTAAAGGTGCCATTCCCTTCAAAGCCCAGCTCCCTTCCAGCCACCCTACCTCGAGAGCCCAAGCAGTGCAGACTGATAGAGATGTCTCCTTCCAGCACCTCTGTGACTTTGTTCCCTACAAAACACATGGTGTCTCATCCACCTGCAGTGGAGCCCCTAGAAAGGCAGGCAAGAAGTGGGCTCCTATTCCAGCAGAAGGAGCATTTTCTGCTAGTCTCTCATCCCTCCCCAAATACAGCAAATCTTCCTGGCCTTTGGAGGTCTGCCCAGAGCACGGGTGCACCACCAGCAGGGTGGTGCTGGGCAAAGGGTTAGAGCTCCTGGTGGCCTCCCCTTTGCCTTGTTGGTGACTGGGAGGGACCACCAGACCTTCCCTCTCCAGCTATTCCTGCAGTTCCTGATCTTCCAACTTTGAGATGAGCCATGAAGGGCCATGAAAGAGGTGGTGCCTGGGGCCCAGAGGTGGTCTCAGTGGGTCACTGGCACGTGTCTCTCATACCCCCAGTGAGTACCACTCTATCATCATGGTCGGGACATGCCCGGAAGTGCAACGAGACGGCCAAGTCCTATTGTGTCAATGGAGGCGTCTGCTACTACATCGAGGGCATCAACCAGCTCTCCTGCAAGTAAGTGACCAGTGGGGGTGGGCGTGGGGGCAAGACTAGGGTGAGAGACGCTGGGGCAGAAGTGGAGGGCTCTAGGAAAAATGGGCTTCAGGCCACTGACAGGGGGTCCCCAAGGGGTGTAGACAGGGAGGTTTGCCCCACTTCCCAGGCCTTTCCTAGAATATAGGGAGATGTAAACTCTGAAGGGCTCAGGGCTTCTGCAGTGCCAGGTTCTCAGGCCCCTACCCACCCCCTCTCCCAGTGTCCACCCTTTCACCACCACCTTTTAGGGAGATGGGGATGCCAGTCTATGCCCTAGGCACTGGGTTCTCTCTCCCCCTCCCCCTCCCTTTCTCTCTCTCCCCCTTCTCTCTGTACCACTCACCCCCCCCCCGCCCCATTTCTCAGCAACTCTCCAAACTGTGTTCTGATGAACATTTCCCATGGTGTGTCTTCCCCAGCAGTGAAGAGCCTGGCAGGGTCCGGCAAAGCACAATTCCCAGTGCCCTTGGTAGTGGAGGGTCTGCTCTCAGAGCCTTGAGGGGAGACGAGGACTCTGTGTCTGACGCTCACCTCAAGACCTGGCTACTCTCCCTGCCTGGTGTTCAGATACACCCTGGGTGCTGCTTCTGCCACTTCAGACCCTAGCCCCTCTCTATGGGGTGAGGGGACACCAGCAAAGACACCACTCTGTCTGTGGCCCAGACACAACCTGGGGAAGGTCAAGGTTAAGAAGAAGCTCAAGTTGGGGCTTCTCTACCCAGCAGGATTTTCATCCTACTCCCCTTAGCAAACAGGGCAGATGGGAGCACAGTAACCCAGGAGGGCTTGTTCAGGTCCAGCTGGGTCCTATTCAAGCAGTTGAGCCCACGGGACCCCTGACAGGTTCTCTGGTGGGTGTATGAGGAGCCGGAGGAAGAGCTTGGTGAGGGCAGTACAGTTCTGGCCAGATCCTGAGGAGGGGTAGGGGGCACTAGTTAACAACTTCGGCTTTTCAAAGCACCCCAAGCCTAGGACCCTGGCAAGGTGCCACAGTTGCCCCATTCCCATGGCATCTGGGCAAAAGCCACTAGAGTATTAGTAGAAATTCAGAGAGGCATTTGCCCTCCTCACAGACAAGGTCAGATTCAGCACCTCTCAGCTCTCCTGCCTCTGGGCTCCAGCTCCAGAGCTGCATCCCCCCACTGACTACAGCCTTAGCCAAAGACCCCGCCACCTCACACGGGGATAATGAGGGGCCGTGCCTCCTTGACACTCTCCCCTCTGTGCCAGGCTAGCTGAGCTAGACCCGGACTGCCAGGCAGATCTGTGCCTCTTCCCCCAGCGGGCCTCCTTTGCCGGCTTCCCCCCCAATCCCACCCTGCACCTGCGGCCATCCCCTTACTGTCCTCCCCCATCCTGACTTTGCAGCCACAGCAAGTCCCCCAGGGAAATTCTCAGCCTGGACTCGGCCCCCTCATCTTTCCCTCCTTCTGCCCCTAGGAGGCTGCCACAGTAGTGCTAGAGACCGTGTGGAACATTCTAGACTTGAAAATGGTCTGAGCTCTCTGCAATACATCTACAGAAACTCATAAGCGTTCTGGAGTACCCCACAGACATGGCCCGGCCCTGCAGGCCCCTCTTTTTTTAATCCCCAAACACACACACACACACACACACAAACACGTACACACCGCACCTCCCTAGCCCCTTGGACCCTGGAACCTTGAAGGAATCCAGCAGCATTAAGGAGATCAGCCCTGGCTCCAGGCAGGGAAGTTTTCAGCCACCCAGGACAGGTACCAGGGCCACAGAGGGCCATGGGATTGCAGGGCTCCAGTGCTAGCATTTAGCGTGGAAAGTGGTGTGATGAGCTTGTGAGATTCCAAAGGGTCCTGCCAGCAAGGCTGTAGCCCTAGGACCTTCTGAGTCACCCCCAGCTAAATCTGAGAGTAGCAGAGGGCAGGAGCCTAAATCATTATGAAGATGGTGTCCTGTGCCCCTCCTCACCAGGGCAACTGGGATTCCCTGCTTAGAACTTGACCTTGGTACCCAGAAGCACCACCTCCCCATTTCAACCTGCCCTAGGTCAGCCCTAGCCAGGGCTCCTGGAACCAACTTCCCTGACTCCCTGAGCCCTCAGGGGAGATCGCTTTCAGGAGGGCAAGTCCTCAGAGCTGTGCTGGAGAAGGACAGGGGGGTGGGGGGCAGGGCAGAACCCAGAGGCCATTCTGGGGGTGGGTGAGCTGGGAGGGAAGTGGGGGGCAGGCCTCTTGGGATTCCTGATGACACCTGAATGGAATAAAAAGGAAAGAATATAGGAAACAGAACTCACGTCTTACCATTTGTGCTGTTTGTTTACTTTTTATTTTGATTTTTTTGCATTTCCGCTTAGCTTGGATAATGAAACTAGACTGGTCAGTTTCATTCCAGTTTCTATAAAACTCAGTTTTCCTTCCTGGTTTTCTGACACTTGTTGTTGTGTATTGGTTCAGAGCCCTGCAGGGAGTGTTGGAAAGCAGGCACACTCCGTCCCTGTTTTTCTGGAATTCAGAGCCAAAAGAAACAGTGTCACTGATACTGAATTTTGTTTTAAAGAAAGAAAACTTAGGGGGATTTGAAAATGGGGGTCCAAATCAAGGTGACTGTCTCCTGTCTGGGCCAGACAGGGACCTCTGCACTTCTTCTCGCTGCTTTCTCCTCTTCTCTCCGTGTTTTTGTAGAGCACGGTTGGTGCGTGACTCTTGGGGACTGGTTCAGGGGATGATGACAGAACAAGACTCTCTTTCCAGCCCTGTGCACATACCAGCGGCATGCCTCCCTTTCCCATCAAGCTCATCCCTCCCCCTCTTCTGCTCCCCCTGTCCCTCCCCATGTTCAGGTGGTTCCCCCATCCCATACCCATCTGCCTGCTCATCCTCTCCACATCTCCACCCCACCCCTCATGAGGCCAGAGACCCTTCACCCCCTCCAGTGCCCCGGGGCACACCCTCATCCTTCATCCTCCCCCTCCCTCGGGTGAGGGCAGCACACATGGCATTATCCCCAGGCTACCAAAAGGAGAAACTGAGGCCCGGGAGGTGGGTGGGAAAACGGGGAGGCAGAGTTGCAACCTCTCTGTCACCCCAGATACAGCCCATGGGCTCTCCTCTCTGCCCCCGTCTCACCCTGCTCTTCTCCAGCCCTGGGCACAGATCTTCCCATAGTCCTAGCTCATGATGTGGGGGAGGGCTGAGAAAGCTATGACCTGCCACTCCTTTTAAGCTGTCCCCTGTGCTGCTGAAACTCAGAGCGCCAATCCCTCTTTCAGTGGGAACCCACTACCGGCCAGCCATCCACACTGAGTCAGACCCCACTCGTGGTGGACGGGTTTGTGTAGCCCGTACCCTGTTACATGGTCCTGAGTGCAGGGTAGCAAAGCTGTAGGCCCACTCCCAGAATCTTCTCTAGGGAAGCCTCAGGCTCCCGGATGTGGCTCATTTTCAACAAGCAGGGATAAGGAGAGCCCAGGAGCCTCCTGGAAGGATCTAATGCCCAAAGAACAGTATGGGGAGCCAGTCCCCAAGCCCTGTGCTATGCCCATCCCCCATTGCCTTTTCTTTTATTCAGCCAGTGGGGAACACATGTCCCAGGGCAGGAAGATTAGGACCGTGTTACATAACTCCAGGGGGGCACATTCACGTTATAGACCGTGTCCGTGGTGCCACCTGGGGTTGTACAACTCAGTAGTCATGAAAGATCTGAGGAGGCAGTTGGGGCAGTCCAGGCTGGGTGTGGGATCAGGGACTCAGGGATGTGCTTAGTTATCATCAGTCTCCCAAGAGACTCCCAAGAGTCTCCCTTGACTATCAGCAAAGAGATAAATTTTCCCTTTGCCCCTCCTGCCCCTGCACTACCCCATTCTCTCTCTTAAACACAAATACACACACACACACACACACACACACACACACACACACGAGCTGGGCTAATCTTAGACATTGGACACTGTCAAATGTATCTCTTTCTTATTCCTTTGAGGATTCCAAGAATCATTTTGGCAATTTCCTGGGTCTTTATCCTCCACCCCCAAAGGTGCTGCTGCTTTATTCTCCCCTCTAGTCCCCACCCCAAGTGGATATCAGTCTCTGAGAGCTGAGAAAGGAGAGCTGAGCCTGACTGGAGCTGGTTGGAAAGCCTTAGGCCCTACTTCCATTTTCCTGGGACGGGACGCTTAGGTCAGAGAAGGATATATTAAGGGTTAGCAGCCGCTGCCTCCTCCTCCTCCTCCTCTCCCTCCTCCCGGGAGCCACCCTGTTCAACAGGATGAACGTGCATCAGTTTCCCTTGTAACCACTCCCCCTCCACTTTCTTCAGACACACTTCCCAGTCCTCCACCCCTACCCACTGGCTAGGCATACCTCCGCACACTGCCAACACTGCAGGGACCAGCCTCCTGCCTCCCCTGAGGGAGATGCCATCAAGGCCCAGAGAAACTCCAGCTGTCTGCTCACCAGCCACTCCCCACCCCCCAGCTAGATTGGAGTCAACAGGATTTCCCCGAGGGTCTATCATAGCCAATGGGAGCCACCCCCTATAAGCTCAAGAGGTCGCTGATGGTTGGTTTACACGAGAATGCTAAGAGGTAGAGTACTCTCACCTCTTGAGAAGGTTTACTGATTAATGTTGCACAGTGATCTATTATCGAGGAAACATCTGTGATGGGGTTACCTAATTTCCCCAAGAAAAAGAGGCAGAAGCAGCCAAAACCCATCTTCGAGTAGGGGAATGGGGGTGGTGGTGGTCAGTCTGGCCCTGTCTTTAAGCTTCCCTTAGGTATCTGGCCTTGCTGGGTTCAGAGGAGAGTACAGGGCAGGGCAGGTCTCCCAGAAGTCTGCAAGACAGGGACTGCCTTGAGAGGAGAGGGGCAGCCAGAGAGCAGAAGAAAGTGTACCTGGGGGTAAGGACAAGGTCAGGGAGAGTGGGTGGTGCTCTGTAGCTACAGAGGAGACAACATGGGAGAATGCGGTCCCACCAGAGCCAGGCAGTGACGGAGGAGCAGGTCATGGGGAAAAGACAGGCGTCCAGGCAGCCAGTAGACCCCTAACTGGAAGAAGCTTCAGGGTTCTCAGGGAGCCTGCTTTAGCCCTCCCCATCCCCGATTGTGGTTCTTGCCACCTGAGGGTAGATAGCCTGCACCTGGCCTTGGCAGGCCAGCTGTGAGACGTTGGTAATTCCGGCTCCTCCCCAGCCTCACCTTGTTCCCCACTAAGCCTTTTCCCCCCCCGTGTATTGCTCTAGGGCAGCCTTCCCCAAACCATGTTAACAAGGGTTCCTCAAAAAACGTCTTCCTTGGTCAAATAAATTGGGAACCTACTGGAATATTCAAGCTCTTTCCTCCTACAAAACTTTTCCTAGCCTTTCATATGCCAGCGTGCACTGCAACTCTCTAAGGAAGTCTGGGAACGGATTTCCTAAATTTATTTGGCCACAGAACCCTCTTTGAGAGAACAGATGAAACACCTCCAAGGTCACCTTTGTCATGGGCACACAGTCTGGGAACAGCATTCCGGAGTTCTCCTTTGAGCTTTCTGGGGGCTGTTTCATGGATGAGAAAACCTGCCCAGGGCCCTGGAGAGAACCCTTTGGTAGGGCCTGGAAGGAATGGCTTCCCAGAACTTGGTATTCTGGAAGGCTCCCGGCATCCTACCTGACTGCCTGGCACCAGGGGCTACCTTTCTGGCTTCATGGGACCCCAGGCAGGTCAGAAGGGAAGTCTCCACACCCGCAGGACAATTGGGCATTAGGTTCCCAATTTCCCCACCCGCTTCCCTCAGTCATCCTCCTCTCCGCCCCACCCCTGCCCCCCACCACCCACGGAGCAACACCGGATAGAGAGATTTTGAAGATTTCTGAGCCCTCCCCCCAGCCCTGACTCCAGCCCCTGCAGCTACGAGTGTGCCCCAGCGCCCGACTTGGTTTTCTCATTCATCACTGTGCACTTTGATTTCTAACCTGAGCCTCGCGGATGATGCCAGTTTGTTCTGTGATTTTTCCCCTTTTCCTTCTCCAGATGTCCAAACGGATTCTTCGGACAGAGATGTTTGGAGAAACTGCCTTTGCGATTGTACATGCCAGATCCTAAGCAAAGTATGTTTGAAGATACAAACACAAGTCCCTGCTCCTTAGAAAGCTTCCGGGTGCAGTCCCCCCAATGTAGGGCATAGGGCCAGGGGTGTTGGTTGTTTTGATCTTTGGCTGTTTTGTTTTGTTTCTCTTTTCTTTTTTTTGTATTTTGGTTTGTTCTTTTGTTTTGCTTTGTTTTTCATTTTTTGGCCTAATCCTTGGGTTTAAAGTTCAGGGCTGCAGGTAAGGGGCAGAGTGGCAAGGCCAGTACAAGCGGTAACGGTGGCAAGGAACCCAGCTGGCATCGGCAGGAGCCCGTGCCGGGGTGTTGCAATGCCTGTGTCTTGCTATCCTGGCTCTCTCTTTCTGGTTTTCTTTCTTTTGGTAGGTGCCCTGTGGGATACACCGGGGACAGGTGTCAGCAGTTCGCAATGGTCAACTTCTCCAGTATGTCTCTTTCTTCTATTTCTTTTCCTCCCTGGTGACTGACAATCTCCCCACGCGAGAGGGACCGGGCCTTGCCTAGAGAGACTAGAGGGAGCCGAGGGGGAAGGGAGGGGGGTAGGGAGTGGTAGTGTCCTGGGCTCTTCTCAGTCGTCAGTGCTAACTAGAAGGCTGTTCGGAGGAGACGGATTTGCCCCCCTGCCACCCCCCACCCCGTCCCGACTCGTGGCTGGGCACTGTAACAGCCCCGGATTCTCTCTGCAAGCGTGGGGGGCTGCGCCCAGGCCTCCGCACCCCTTCCGAGAGCGGACAGCCTGGCCAGCAATGGGAGAAGCGTGAGCGGGGCCCTCGCCTGCCTTTTAAAGCCTGTTGAGGCTGTCAGGTGCTGATGGGGCCAGGCAATGAGTGTATGCACGTGTGTGCTGGTGCGTTTGCGAGAGACAAACAGGTTCTCAGCCCGTCTTTGGGTCTGGCCAGAGTTTGTTTTATTTGACTTGGGGCGATGGGGGAGAGTGGGGAAGGGGATGCTGAGGGAGAACAAGCCCCAGGGCACTGGTTTCCACAGAGGCCAGAGGCCAGAGACATTTGTGCGGCTCAAGGATAGGGTGGGATGGGGGTTTGCTGCCTACTAAAAGAGGAAATGAGGATTCAAGGGATGATTGGTGATTCTCTCCAGGCCCTCTCTGGTCTGAGTCCCCATCCAGGACTCCATTCCCTTCCTTTCTTCCACTTGTGAGGCTGGAGCTTTCTGGTTTGCCTAGTTAGCTGGGGGGAAAAAAAAAAATGTGAGCCCTGCAGCAGAAAGATGAGACCCTAATTATAGAGTGTTTTATTTGAGGCTGGGAACAATTTCTTCAAGCATCACCAGGTGGAGGCATAGCAGAGCAAAAAGCCCCCGGCCAGCTATGGACTCCATCTGGGGCCCACCAGTCTCTTGGCCTGCAAGGCAGGACACTGTCACCCATCCTTCAGAACATACTAGGCCCTTGCTCAGCCCACCCCACCTCCTCCTCTCCTAGGACAGCTGTGTCCCATGAAGAATTAGGAACCAAAGTGATGGTGCCTGGGTGAGAGGCAGAGCTCCAGGAGAGGCCTAGAGCAGGACCCAGAGGGTCATTTAGGTAGCCCTTTGGAGAAAAGTGGTTTTTGACTTTGGGTTTCAGGGTAGAGAAACAAGTCTACCCAGTCCTCCTTAGACCACAGCACAAAAGCCTAGAAATCATCACCTCCTTCTCCCTGCTAGAGCTTGGAAGCCATGACTTAAAGAGGAAAGTAGAGGCCGCAGGGAGGTGGGGGCTGGTCAGCCCAGACGGTCAACTGTCTTCACAGTGTGTGGGAGGCAGCACTCCCCCCAGGCCCCTCCGGCTGAAGGCCAGGGAGGAAGGCTATGGGGATAAGAGGAGAGCTGTGGGCAGGGCATGTGGTCCAGAATTCTCCAGAGCCCGGGCTCCAGGAAGAATTGCAGAGTCAGACCCAGCCCCACCTATGGAAGACCATAGGTCAGGAGGGGCCTCAGGAGGGAACAGAGCAGCCAGGCCAAGGCTAAGGACCAGGGGAAAGAGGCAACGGAGGACCTATTCCTATTCACCCTTAGGTCCAGAGCCTCCCTGGCTTACGGGACTGTTCTGGACAGGGAGTCCCAGCCCGTCCCGAATCAGAGGAGCAGAGCCTCCAGAACTTGGCCATTGGCCAAGCTTCTCTGCCAGCTGGTCCGCTTCAGCTTTCAGCTCAGAGCTGCTTGAAGGGTCAGCAGGGCCTCAGGAGCCCAGAAAAAGTCTAGAAATGCTGCCACAGGCCTTTCTGCCTAGTGTCATCAGGATCATTGCTGTTACCTTTGCATGAAGGATTTCTAGTCTTCAAGCACTTTGCCCAGAGCACTTACGGCACTTATGGCATCAGATAATTATTGAAAAGGTAGCAGAAAATGCTACCTTTAAGTGTTCAGGCTTTGGATTCAGATAGATCTGAATAAAAATGCCAGCTGCTGAGCTCACTAGTTCTGGGGCCTCATTTAACCTCTCCGAGTTTGTTTTCTCATCTCTAAAATGGGGGTAGTAACATTTACACCTCGAGGGTTGCCGTTGAGGATGGGAGTGCAGTGCTCCCTACGAAGGCTTAGCAGAGAGCCGGCCGCTGTTGATGGAGAGCAGCTGAGTACCTCTTGCGGCTACAGCTGGTATGGGGTAGGAGGCAGGAGGTCCCCCACCAGTACCCTGGTGGCTGACTCCCAGCCAGCCCTGAGCAAGGGGTCTGACTTTCTCCCTCTGCCCAGACAGCCTCTAGACCAGATTACCTTTTGCAGAGTCCATGGAAACAGAGCCTATGGCCACAATTGCATTCCTTCTTCCCCTGACAGCCACTCCATTTCCTGAGAGTCAAAACCTGCACATCGGTATACCCCCCAAGTGAAAGAACACACACATGTACCTACATACACACACACACACACACGTAAGCACCTACTGACCGTGCTCAAACACACAAGCACACGCCTGCACTCACACACACAAACACATGAGCACGTGCTCTCATCAGGGGCCCGTGTCCTGGCCTCCCCGGCCAGGCCTCTGTAACTGTGTGTCATAAGATGTGTCCAGGATGAAGACTTTGTGTATCATCTGGTAAACCTGGCCCTGCTGGGAGTCCAGCATCGGGCTGCCATGGTTACTGGTCAATATGCAAATGTCTGCCCAGTAGGACCTGTGACTCAATGGTGCCACTCTGTCCTGGCTGAGTGGCAGCCTATGAACATGATGACTGGGGGGCATCTTTGACAGGGGCAGACATAGCCACCGTCCCTTCAGAATCCATCCCCTGTGAGAGGAAAGCAGGGCTGCCTTCCCAGCAGTGACATCACCAGTCCTGTCAGCCACCGCTGACCCACCCAAAACCGTACTGGCCTTCAACTGAAAGAGGAGGTCAGTTAGGAGGCCCAGAAGCTGCTGCCGCCGCTATTACTTGGTTCCCAGAGCAGGGAAGCAGAAGAAAACTCGTCAAAGGCTTTGGGACCCAGCTCGCTACTCCAGGTGGTCAGTTCTCATGACTAAACCAGTCAGGCCCAGAGACTCAATCAGCAGGAACAGAAAAGGACTTCCAGCTGATGGCCCCCATGCTCTCCTTCCCCTACAGGAGACGAGAACATCAGAACACAAGTTCACCCCCTCCCCGGATGTCATGGCGCTGACTGTGCATGTGGGGAGGCCACGGACTGGGCCCCTTCATACACACTGAGCCTCCCACTGTCCAGGCCTCTCATGTCTTCCTCTCACTGCATATAGACACTTTTGACAGATGAGGAAACAGAGACTAGACTTGCCCACGTGCACACAGCAAATTAGGGACAAAACTGAAACTCAGAGCCTGCTGACAGGCGCTGGCTACAGTAGAATGGTAGGTGAGCTTTTCAGAAACACTGTTGAGATTTCTGGGCTGCCACCCCACAGCCTGATCCCATCGGTCTGGATGATTCTGAGGTACGGCCAGGTAGCAGAGTTCCCAGAGCTCCAATGTGAACAGAGAAGACTCTAAGAGGTGGATAGGCCTGGTACACTTGGAGACACAGTGGGTCTGGGGCAGGGCTGACCCTTGGGCCCTTTGATCTCGATGGCGTGGGCGCCCACCTCACAGGGCTCTGAAAGCGCACCTGTACAACACGATCGACTTCAGAGTGCGACTGGCTCACCGTCTGACACGCGTGTTCCACAGGTGAACCCACCTGTCTCTTCCTAGAAGTTGCAGTTTGCTTTTCTAAGTGGTGAAATCAGGACCCGACCCCAAGGCCTAGGCCCTGTAGGCATCTAAGGTGTTGGAAGTGTCAAGATGTGGCAAGTGACCTGCTGGCTGGAGCCTCCTCCTGTCCCCACAAACTCAGGAGTCTTCATGCCCAGGCTCCCAGGAGACGGGCCTTTGGAGGCAGGACAGGGACAAGGACCAGTCTGAGCACCCCATGCCCTCGTTCTGAACAGAAAAAAGGGCCCGGTGAACGAGCTCAGGGCCGAGCAGGCGGTCTCCAGGAGGGGCGTGGGAGTGTGGAAGGCCTGGCCCTGGAGCTGGGGGCAGGGGGAAACAGGACTCCTCAGACCCCCACCCCCACTCACCTTTCCTCCCTGGGGACATCTGCCGACTGACTCTTGCGCCTCCGCCTCCCCATCAGGTACTAACCCCACAGCTCATCTCTAAAGAACCTGCCCTGCCTGCTGATCCTAACATTTCCTCTTTCCACCCCCCTCAGGGCTCCTGGGGACTGGGTGCCAGGGCAGGGGTTCAAGAGGCCGGGAGGGGACACCACTAACCTGCTTTCACCTCACAGGCTGGCTGCTGGTGTCTGAAGAATCCTGACCAACGTTTCTCTCTCTCTCTCTCTCTCTCTCTCTCTCTCTCTCTCTCTCTCTCCTGCCCTCCCCACTCCCCAATCTCTCTCTGTATCTCTCCCTCCATCCCCTCCCCTCTCTGACCCTGCTCTCTTCTGCACTGCCAGAGCATCTTGGATTTGAACTAAAGGGTACGAAGCTCTATGTGTCAGTCAGTGCCATCCACCCCAGCCCTCTCCACAACCTCTGACACCATGTGTGCTGGTTTCCTTTCCAAAAAACGGAAAAGGGATGATTCCAAAAATCTCCCCTGGCCCTCCCAAGATGTCCCATCATAAACTACGTTGATTTGGGGGAGACAAGAGAAGGGCAGAATAGGTGCCCCCAGTGTACAGCGGGGCCCCCTCGCCTGAGGCCTCACTGGGGGAGGAGCTTCCCAAGCTGATGCCCAAAGGGTTGGCCAGACAAGAGACAGGCCCCTGGAGAGCTGGTGTCTGGAAGCCATGAAATCCTGGCTTGGAGAGTTGTGCAGAGAGGCACCCTCTTTAATTTGACTTTAATTCTCCTTCCTTTTCCCACTTCCATCTCCACTGCTTTTCATTCTGCACCACGCTGGCAGCTAATAATGCCCATTTGTCTCTGCCCCCTGCCCCGTGTCTGTCTGCCAGGCTTTGCCATCTGCTTGAGGCTGTCATTCCCTTCATGATCCGTCTCCACAATGGTATGCGTGTTCGCCTGTGGGCCAGACGAGCAAGGGTCAAGGGTGAGCCGGCCTCCGGTGCTCACCCTCCTGCCCCCCCCCCCCCCAGCTCAGAACCTTACCTCCCTCCCACTTCTTCCCTCTGGCCCCTGGGAGACACAATGAATGGAAAGGGACTTGGAGGCAGCGTTCTGTCCTCTCTCTGAGCTGGGAGGCTCCACCCAGGCTTAAATGGAGAGATGCAGGGACTCGGAGGGGTCAAGGCTTCGATGGGGTCAGACCTCAGAGGCGGTGCAGAGCCTGCAGTTCTGAAAAGGCTGTTCTTGAGGCAGGTCTGGAGAGGCCCCGCTTCCCTCACCACCCAGCCCCTATCAGCTCTCCTCAGAAGATAGAGCTAAAAGCCTGTGGAAGCGTGTGTGTCTATGTGCTGCTGGTGATGGGACGGGAGGAGAGGGGTGAGTCTGCGTGTGACGGTGCACGACACGAACCTGCAGGGGTGTGTGTGTTGTTGGGGGGGGGGGACGTCACACACCTTGTTAGGTCTCTCTGTGCAGGATGTGAGTGCACAGAGGCACACAGCAGGGCGTCTTTGTGTTAAGGGCTGAGTGCTGTGCAGGTGGAACTGGGAGGGTGCGGAGGTGAGTGGGCGCGTGTGCGAATAAATGCCTGTGTCTGTAATGGCGGTCTGTATGTCCATTCGTGCACCAACTCGACAGACATCTACTGAACCCCAGAATTTGCCAACTCTGGCGATCTGGCATGCAGAGTCCCTGCCTTCCTGGCACTCAAATTCACAGTATGAGACACGCAACAAACAGGAAAGATAGCAGGTGGTGGTAAGTGCCCTACTGAAAATAAAAGAAGGTGATGGCAGGGTGCCAAGCTGGAGACAGAGTTACTTTGGCTAAGTGGCCAGGAAAGGCTGATGCGATGAGGTAGCATCTGCACTAAAACCTGATAAAAAGTAGCCAGCCCTGCAAACAACTGGAGGAGGGTGTTGGAGGCAAGTTAGGGAGGGTGTGGTTGGAGTGGGCTTGCCTTGCTCAGTGGACAGAAGGACTGCCAGCGACTTTGGTCACAGAAGACATGGGGACTGAACCAATGACGAGATATAAAAGGAGGGCTGAGATGGTAACCCAGGCCTCCTAGGCCATGGCAGGTCTTTGGGTTGTATTCGAATCGCAGGGGGCGGCCATTGTGAGTTTGAAGCCAAGGAGTAAACGATCTGCAGGCTTGGGGGCAGAGAATAGACTGGGTTGGGAGACAGGCTGGGGAGCAGTGGAAGCAAGGAAGCCTGTCAGAAGGTGACCTGCTATCCAGGTGAGAGATGACACCATCCTGGACTGAGCTAGAAGCAGTGGAAGTGGCCAAACCCAGAATCTACTTGGGAGGCAGAGCTGAGAAGACTTGCTGAAGGACTAGGTATCAGAGCAGGCGGGGAGAAAGGAGTCATCAGCAGTGATGCCAAGTTCAGGGCCTGAGCAGTAGGGGAGGTGGTGCGACCACTGACGACATGGGAAGGGCCAGGAGCAGGTATGGAAAGAGGCTGGGGAATCAGCACTTCTGTTTGGCCGTGGCCCTTGGGTAGAGCAGTCTGGAGCTCAGGCAGAAGTCAGAGCAGGAGATACAAATCTGAGAGTCCCCTGCATACAGATGGTATTTAAAGTCTGAGCTGGGTGAGATCATGAGGGGAGAGAGGGCACGTGGAGGAAGGAAAGAAGCCTGAGAGCTCTGGGCCCTTCTACTTTGCAGGCCACATAGAAGAGTAGGAAGCAGCAACTGAGCAGGTCAGCCAGTGAAAGAGGGTGACACCCAGGAAAGAAGAGCCATCCAGGGGGAGTGGGCGCAACAGGGGGAGTGAGCCGAGAGGGAAGCAAATGACCACAGGACTTGGAAGTGGGTAGTTGTTGGTGACCATGACCAGAGTGGTCTCCGAGGAATGACAGAGACAGATGCCCCACTGGAGAGGACTGGGAGTGGGCAGGGATGAGAACCAGAAGCAGGATATGGACCACAGAGCCCAGAGATGGGGGGCCAGGGTGGAGGGTTAAGACTGCATGAGTGTGTGTGTGTGTGTGTGTGTGTGTGTGCGCGCGCACACACACACTTCTCTAGACACGTATGAGTGTATCTTTGTGAAGGGATCTGTGTGCAGATAGCCAGAGCCCTAAAGGTATGTGTGTCTAGAGGGTTTGTACTCGTAGTTTTTGCTAGTTGGTGTACACAGGAGGGGCTGCAAGTCCAAGGACTTCAGGACATTTCCCAGGGCTCTACCACGGTGCTGGGGTCTAGCCTCCACCTATCCCTGTGCTGGGGGGAGGGGGCCATGTGGAGGAGCCAGCTGGCAGGTACAGGTGGGGGCAGGGGATGCCTAGGCTGCTGCTGTCACCTTTTTCCTTTTCTTCCTCCTGGTTTTCTCTGCTCTGGACGGGCAAGAGTTGCCCCACCAAGAAGTAGGAGGTGGAAGGGATGGCTGGTTCTTTTTGAGACCCAGCCTAGCTCAACCCCTCAGAAAGGGTGGCGGCTGCTCCTTGAGCACAAGAACTTTCCTAGGCACCAAGGGCTATGCTGCCATTCGTGGGTTTCTCGAAAGCAAAGGGAAGGGCTGGTATGGGCCAGGGCCACATGCTATCCAGGGTGCAGGAACAAATCAAGGCCTTTTTCTCTATGCCCTCCTCCATGGGCCTGGTCTGCTCTGTCCCTGCTCCTGGCGTCCCTCCTAAGTCCAGCCTCTGGGTCCGATGTCCTGTCTGACGTCCTTGCCTTTCTTAGCAAAGCAGAAATGGCAAGCCAGCTCTGCCGAGAGTCTACATGTTCACTGCCATGAAGAACAGCTCTCCCCAACCCATCCAGGCTCTTTGAAGCCATCAGGCCATAGTGGAGCAGGGCAAGGTTGCTGGCCAAGCCGGGCTGCCCTCGCCTGTGGCCTTTGGAATTTCACCTCCATCCCACCCACCCCCACCCCCTGCATTTTCCATTCATGTGCTCTGGGCAGGGTGTAGGGTTTGGGAAGGTGAATTCAGTCACTTGTGAGCAGATCACATGTGGGAGGATTTAGGGGCAACAGAAAGCAATCCAGAAGGGAGGGACTAGCTGGGGAAGGAGGAGATGCAAAGGAGCTGGGAGGCCCTGAGCTGGAGGGAGCCCAAAGCTTTGGGGGCAGGTGGGGGTGGGTTCTTTGCACCACTTTCCCCTTGGATCTGCCTCCTGCCCTGCCCCCTCACATCCTCTTCTTCTGCCTCTGCAGAAGCCGAGGAGCTGTACCAGAAGAGGGTCCTGACTATCACCGGTATCTGCGTGGCTCTGCTGGTCGTGGGCATTGTCTGCGTGGTCGCCTACTGCAAGACTAAGTGAGTGTCAGACACTCAGGCCTGCAGTAGGCCAACTAGGGATGGGCCTCCAGGACTGCTTTTGTGAAAACAGTCTCTCTCCACCCCCCGCCCTCCCACACACACCCTCCCCATGTCTGGCCTGGCCACCCCCTTATGCCCCAACAGCCCCTTCAGGGGCCTCTGCAGCTGGTGTGGAGAGGAAGGGCTGGGCCAAGAAGCAGGAGCAGAGGGTAGGAGGGACAGGCCCCAGAGGAATGAACAAGAATTGTTGTGAGCACGAGTGTTGGAAGAAGACAGATCTGGGTTTGAATTCAGCTCTCCCATTTACCATGACCCTGAGTAAACTGACGGATCTCTCGGAGTCCTCATCTGGAAAGCGGGAGTGATCCTAGTTTGTACCTCAGACGACACTGTGAAGGGGCATCTGCCTTATCAAGTAGGCTGGTGCTGGAGCAGTGTTGGGAGTGAGGAAGCACAGAAAAGAAGGCTGCATTCCCAGTGGAGAAAGAGACCTTGGGACATACTGCCTCGTCTCACTTGGGAGCGGGCCAGGCCAGAGCCCAGAGAAGATGAGGCCGGGTCACTTCTGGGCAGAGGAAAGATGGGGCAGAACTTTAGAGCAAGGGGAAGAAAGGTGCAGAAAGGGTGCTGCCAGTTCCTGTACAAGAGTGCAGGCTGACAGACAAATGTGGGAAAGGGTCAGCTGTGTTCCTAGAGCACGAGCAGCCCAGACTAGTTGGAGTAATTCTGGGGTCAAGGAAAAGGCATGAGTCTAAAAAGACAGCTGGAACCTAGATAGTACCATAGGGCATTGAATCCCAAGCTAGGAAGCCTGGGTTTATTCTATAAATGATAGGGAGCCAATGAAGGTTGTAGAGTGATGTAGTACAGAGAAAATGATAGGTTTATCCCATCCATTCTTATCCAGAAAGCAAGGTCTGGGCATAGCCACCATTTAGTGTACTGAGTCCCGTGGTCTTGACCCCTGCTACGCCAATCTATAGGATCTAAGGCCCTGCCGGCCTTGGGATTTGGGGCTCAAGGATCCCCGAGGAGACTGGGCCCAGGTAGGAAAAATGAGGTCAAGAACTAGTGGAAAAGCAAGCCCCTGTTCTAACCTCATTCATTTCTTCAGCAAACTTTCATTCACTGCCTGCTAGATACCAGGCCCTGCACCAGGCCCATGGCCAGTGCTCTAAGCAAGATGTCCAGTGTGATAAGATACATTGCAGGGGTGCCTAACTTTGGCTGGAAGGCAAGAAGGGTTTCTCTGAGGAAGCAGCATTTAGGCTGAGCCTAAGAGAAGAGCAGGAGTTAGCAGGTGAAGAAGAGGCAGAGAGTGTGCTCCATTGGGATGTAACAGTATGTGCAGAGGTCCAAAGGGTAGAGAGGGCAGCATGGTGGGGGATCAGAAATAAGCCCCCCAAGGATACAGCAAGCTAGGGCAGTGAGAGGGCACTGAGAGAGGGCCAGCGATGGGTTTTGTTGTTTTTGGTTTTTAATGTTTATTTTTGAGAGAGAGCATGAGCATGAGCAGGGGAGCACAGAGGCTCTGAAGCAGGCTTTGTGCTGACAGCAGAGAGCCCAATGCAGGATCTGAACTCACGAACCATGAGATCATGACCTGAGCCCAAGTCGGACGCTTAACCGACTGAGCCGCCCAGGCACCCCCAATGAAGGGTTTTAAATGGGAGTGACATGATTAGACTTGTTGATTACAGAACAAATGTGTTGGGCACTTATATGGCCAATGTAAAGTAGTCCCACAGGCCCCTGACCATAGCACCATGTTTTATTTTTCTCATTGCATTTTACTGAAAGTATCTTGTTTATTAATTTGTTTATGTGTTTATTATCTGCCTCCCCTACTGGCCTGCCAGCCCCACGAGGGTAGGGATTGTGTCTGTCTCCTTCACTGTTCCAAAACAGCATCTGGCACATAGCAAAAACCCAAGAAAGAGCAAATGAATGAATGAATGGGTGGGTGGGTGGGTGGGCCAGTGCCTGAATATTTTATCTGCTCTTAATTCTCAGGTGACTTTGGGATGGGTACATGGTCACCCCACTTTAAGATGAGGAAAGTGAACCATGGAGAGTTTAAGTAACTGGCCCAGGATTACATAGCTAGGATGTAGTAGAGCCAAAGCTCTCTCAGCAGAGCCAAAGCTCAGAACCACTATGCTCAGGTCCTGCTGAATTCAAGCTCCTGGTGATAGTGGAGGAGGCAGACCAGCAGGGGGTCCTGGCTGAGAGCAGGCTGAGCACAGGGAACAGCGGTAGCAGGAGACTGCCCCGGCATCCAGGGCAGAGGTAGAAGAGTTCCCCTGGAGGGACAGCTAGGGAATTTCATACATTGTATGGGGTGGGGGTGGGGGTGGCTAACACACCCTTCTCCTATACAGAAAACAGCGGAAGCAGATGCACAATCACCTCCGGCAGAACATGTGCCCAGCCCACCAGAATCGGAGCTTGGCCAACGGGCCCAGCCACCCCCGGCTGGACCCTGAGGAGATCCAGATGGCAGATGTGAGTGGTATTACCAGAACCCCTTCACTGTACTGCCAGCCTTTGTCACGTGCCCTGCAAGGAAGGGCCGGGGCAGCAGCCAGCCCATCCCATGCTCAGCCTTGCCCGCTAGCCTCGCCTAGCCTCACCAGAATGACTGGCCTCGCTTTGCCCACTTCCTTAAGGGGTTGATTTGCTGGGGCCACCGCTGCCCTAACATCAAGTCACTTATCCAGTGGACCACTCCCCAACCTGAAGCTTAGTGCTTCACTTCCCCATCCCCACCCGGAAGGAGGGCTGACCCACTCACTCGTCACTAACTCCCGCCCAACTGTGTCTGTTGCAGTATATCTCCAAGAATGTGCCAGCCACAGACCATGTCATCCGGAGGGAAACGGAGACCACCTTCTCTGGGAGCCACTCCTGTTCTCCTTCTCACCACTGTTCCACAGCCACACCCACCTCCAGCCACAGGTGGGCACCACCCAGGCCCACAGAGATTTGCAGACTCCTGTATGCACACCCACAGAAAGCACTAACACATATGCCCGGAGACACACAAAGAAACCTCCCAGCCAGGCTATGCCCTGTACTGAGGGTCCCTCTGAGTCAAGGGATATAGGTAAAGGACTTCAGACCGGAACCCACCACCAAACATTCATCCATCCTCAGGGGACCAGATTCCCTTTTCCAGTCTAAACCAGCCCCAGAGGAACAACAGCATCACTGGGCTCCCACCTACCATGTAGTTTTGGTTGGACCTCATTAGCACCACATTATCTGGCATAAAATGCCTCCTCATCCAAACACCCAGACCTATTAGATGCTCTCTCCTGAGTTTGCTTTTACGAACCTAGTCCACCTTAGCCTCCTTTTCTTTGTTCACCCAAGCACAAAGGTTCATACAGCTCAATAACATGGCTGGCCTCCTTCTTCCCTGGGGAACAGCATGGAATAGGCCGGGCCCCCAAGTATTGGCCACTAGGGCTGCGCTCCTGACATAAGAGGCTAAGGATCATGGGAGTGGACCCGGGGCCCCGGGCTGAGGCTAGGGGGAGGTTGGTTGTACAAAGGAAAAGAAAAGGCTTACACCTGTTGGGGCTCAGCCATCCACAGGCCCTCCTTTTCCCTCCATCATACTACATGTCAGCTCAGAGTGGAGAAGGGCATTGAGCTGAGGGTGCCTGAAATGAAATGAAGAACCGGGGGGCGGGGGGACCTGGGACCACACCTGTTAGGCTGTCCTGCCCCTTCCTGATCCCCCACCTCACCTCCACCTGGCTTCTCTAGGCATGAGAGCCACACGTGGAGCCTGGAACGTTCTGAAAGCCTGACCTCTGACTCCCAGTCGGGCATCATGCTGTCATCAGTGGGCACCAGCAAGTGCAACAGCCCAGCGTGTGTGGAGGCCCGGGCACGGCGGGCAGCGGCCTACAGCCTGGAGGAGCGGCGCAGGGCTGCCGTGCCACCTTACCATGACTCCGTAGACTCTCTGCGTGACTCCCCACATAGCGAGAGGTCAGTTCCTATCTTGTGTCCTGTGCCCCACCTTGGCCAGAGGACTGGCACCAATGACCCAGGGCCGACCCTTAGGGCACCTCAGAGACACTCCAAAAATTCCCACATCCATTTTTCAGACGGGCAAGCAAGGTCCCTGAAAGGGGGAATGATCTGCTCAGGGTGCATGTTAATGACAGACTGGGACTGAGTTTGAGCCAGTGGACCCTGGTGTGGAGTGACCATCTAATTTAATTGTCCTACTGGGACACTTTTCAAAGTTGAAGAGGATGCTATAATTGCACTAGAACATCAGGAACAAACAGTGGCTGTTCTGGACAAGCCAGAACATATGGTAGCCCTACCCTGGTGTCACCTAGAGGCCCCATGTCCCAGTGGGAACAGAAAGACACCAAGATGGAGCAGACTGAAGGGTGGGAGGGGAGGCTGTCTGCAAAGAGAATGACCAGGGCAGGCTGGGCATGAGCCAAGAAGGACTGCAGGCCCTGGCAGTATCAGCAACAAGGCCCAGGGATCAAGACACCATTGGGTTTCCGAGCAGTGGCTGCACTGAGAACCAGGAAACTCCCCTTCTTCCCTGACTCCAAGCCAGGAGTCATAGGAGGCCAGCCCTCTACGTTGCTCAGCCCTCCAGTGGCCCTTAGCAAGTGGGGTCTGTGGGAGGAGAGTAGAGGAAGGTGCATAGTACTGGGAACTCCAGGCTGGAGTGGAGGGAGAGGAAATGTTCTCTGGCTTTAACTTCACCTACTCCCTGCCAGCCCTCACTGAGCAGCCTGCCTGGGGGTCCAGAGACGGTCCATCTTGTTTTTGCTACTGAGAAGCTCCCAGCCATAGACACAAACCACTGAAACTCACAGCGTCCTATGGAACGTGCTAAGCACAGGACATCCCAGCAGGACAGACAGACCCAGCCTAACTGCAGACTCTAGGAGGCAGCCAGGTTTTCCATACCCAACCTTTTAAAGCCCAGCTCCAACACCTATGTGATTTGCAGCAGGTTGATCACCTGTGCCTTGTTTCCTCAGCTGTGGAACATGAAAAACAATACCTATCATGCATGGTTCTTGCGAAGGCCATCAGAGATCATGTGCACAAAGCTCTCTGACTCCTACTTGGCTACACTAGGTTGTTATCAATCATTATCAATAGCAATAGAACTTCTTACTGGTTGGGAGGCAGAGAGACAGGGAGAGCTTTCCAGGCAAGGGAGTACCTTGAGCTGTACTAGCAGAGGCACTTAAGAACATTGCTAGTGAGTGAGATGCCCAGAGCAGGGTGAGATGTAGGGAGAATGGAGCTGGGCCTGAACAGGTAGACTGGGGCCAGGTAGATGGCTGATGGCCCTGGGGCAGGAAGGGCCTCCTTAAGCAAAACTGACTTTAAAAGATTGCTTTGGAAACTGCATACAGTGGAGGAGAGACCCTGGAGTGGGGGAATAACCAGAGTGAACAATTAGGCCCAGTTCGAGGTAGAGCAGGGCAAAGGGTGTGTTCCAGGAGGTGGGGTATGGTGGTTAACTGGATGTCCATGTGGGAGAGGGAAGTCAGACGATCCAGAAAGAGAGTAATAAGGGCTCTGCAGAGCAGGGAAGCATAAGTCCTGGTTCTGCCTGGCATCGGTTCAAATCCCAGCCCTACTACTTCCCGGTTGTGTGAACCTTGAGCAAGTCACTTAAATGTTCGGAGTCTCAGTTTTCTCATGTGTGGTATGGGACTAAAGTAAGGGTCTTACAGAATTACCGTATTAGATGAAATGGTGCATGTAAAATGCCCCAATCTGAGCCTGACCCAAAGTAACAGTTCAAGAATATTGGTGACTGTGTGCATCCCTCACACCAAAAGGACCGTTCACGTTGGAGCATCAGGCAGGCAGTGGCACCGGCACATGCCATGTGATACGTTTATGGAATCATTCCAACAACAGCCTGGAATAAGCACTGTGGTTATCCCCTCTTAACACATAAGGAAACCGAGCCTGGGGGAGGTTAAGTAAATTGCTTAAGGTCACTGAGGACTGCCACCATCATTCGGGCGGGCGGGATCCCAGGCACTACCGGTGGTCCACCTCTTCCACCGCAACCCATAACCCGTAACCCCCAGCCCACGCCTCTGCATCTCTCCGCAGGTACGTGTCGGCACTGACCACGCCCGCGCGCCTTTCTCCAGTGGACTTCCACTACTCGCTGGCCACGCAGGTGCCGACTTTTGAGATCACGTCCCCCAACTCCGCTCACGCAGTGTCGCTGCCGCCGGCCGCACCCATCAGCTACCGCCTGGCGGAGCAGCAGCCGCTTCTGCGGCAGCCGGCGCCCCCTGGCCCCGGGCCGGGACCCGGCGCGGACATGCAGCGCAGCTACGACAGCTACTACTACCCCGCGGCGGGGCCCGGGCCGCGGCGCGGGGCCTGCGCGCTGGGAGGCAGCCTGGGCAGCCTGCCCGCCAGCCCCTTCCGCATCCCGGAGGACGACGAGTACGAGACCACGCAGGAGTGCGCGCCCCCTCCCCCACCGCGGCCGCGCGCCCGCGGCGCGTCCCGCAGGACGTCGGCGGGGCCCCGGCGCTGGCGCCGCTCGCGCCTC
>NW_024412423.1:26203008-26265141 GCF_014898765.1 Herpailurus yagouaroundi | reverse complement strand
CGCTGGCGCCGCTCGCGCCTCAACGGGCTGGCGGCGCAGCGCGCACGCGCGGCGCGGGACTCGCTGTCGCTGAGCAGCGGCTCGGGTGGCGGCTCGGCCTCAGGCTCGGACGACGACGCGGACGGTGCGCTGGCGGCCGAGAGTACGCCTTTCCTCGGCCTGCGCGCGGCGCACGATGCGCTGCGCTCGGACTCGCCGCCGCTGTGCCCGGCGGCCGACAGCAGGACTTACTACTCCCTGGACAGCCACAGCACGCGGGCCAGCAGCAGACACAGCCGCGGGCCCCCCCCCGCGGGGCAAGCAGGACTCGGCGCCCCTCTAGGGGCCCCCGCCGCCCCGCCGCCCCCCTCCGCCTCGCCTGCCCCACTGTCTTTACGGAGAACAGAGACCACCGCCTGGAGAGAGAAAGGAGGAAAAAAAGAAATAAAAATATTTTTATTTTCTATAAAAGGAAAAAGGTATAACAAAATGTTTTATTTTCATTTTAGCAAAAATTGTCTTATAATACTAGCTAACGGCAAAGACGTTTTTATAGGGAAACTATTTATATGTAACATCCTGATTTACAGCTTCGGAAAAAAAAAAAAGAAACAACAAAAAAAAAGAGAGATGGGCCAATTTTTTGACTCTTTAATAGAAACCTATATTGTGGTGCCTTTTGCTGTACGCTAATCTGGAGCTCCTGGAGAGAAGTCTGGGTTGTGGGGTGGGGTGGGGCTGAGGGGACTGTAGGATCCCCAGCTGGCAGGGGTGAGAGGAAGCCGGCAAAGAAAAGACTGCTGGGTGCTAGTGGGGGCAAGGGTGGGGGCTGGGAGGGGATCCGCCCTGAAGAAGGAAATGAGGACAGGAGTAGCTTTGCCCTCAGGCAAGATCTTCAGGCCCCTGACACCCTGAGGAGAAGGTGGGGATCCTAGGCTTGGAGCTAGAGTTGGGGTCAGGTAACTTTTGGGGGGGGAGACTTGAGGCCCAGCGACAGCAACCAGAATGGGGAGGGGGCCACCCTGCTCCTCATAGCTGCTAAGGGAGGGGGCACTAAGAGGTCTTCCCAACAGCACCGGCCCCAGGGAGGGGGCAGCTCTGCCAGGGCCCCAAAGTTCCAGCTCCTCCTCCCCTGTGGCCTCCAGGATGCCCTTCCGTCCTCTGCAGCACCTTCGTTTACAGGTTGTCTTTTCTATTTTATGCCTGCATGTCCTTTGCATTTCAGATTCTTTAGATTGGATGCATGGTCACGCTGGGACCGAGAAGAGCCACTCCACAGTGTATTTGATTCCCCTTTTAGCAATAAAGTAACACCATTTCCTTCCAGACCCCAAGCCACCTACGAATTCCACTCCCTCCCCACCCCGCAAAACTGGGTCCACTGCTAATTTGTCAAAAGGTAATTGTTTAAACAAACAAACAAACAAATGAGAACCCTGCCCTGAAATGTCCAAACACCTGACTGTTGACACTTGAACATTTTTATATTATAAATAAAATCAGAAATAACTCATGTTTGACTGTGTGTGCCTAGCCCCCAGGTGAGAATGAGGACCTGGGTGGAGATGGATGGATGTTGGGGTGGAGATTGGAGAGGGCCAGGCTAGTCCCTGGGAGGAAGAGACTGTCCCTCTAATCTCCCTGGCTTCAGCTCCCAGGACAGGCTCCAACCCTCCTCCCTCCTCCAAGATTATTCACCGGGTATCCCCCCTGGCTTCTGGGGAACCTGGCCAAGGGGCTGATGCAGATTACTCTGCTTTGAGCTCAGCCTCAGACCTCTGGCCCACTTCCTACCCTGGAGCTCCTGGGGCTGGACTGAGGCAACAATTTCCGGGCCTATGTGGGTGAGGAGGCAAGGGTTGTGGGATTGGCACTGGGGCAGCTGAGGCAAGATGACCCTTGGGGCCTCAAGCATGTCACAGGCAAAGCCTGGACATGCAAGGTGGCATAATGGGTACCCTTGGCTGCCAGGAAGACCACAGCTGCTGCAGCTTGTAAGCCCACAGGGTGTTGTGCTTTTCCCAACTTTATAGCCCCTCAGAGCCAGGGCCTGTTTAAACCTGCAGTCCCTGAGGAAGGCATGGAGAAGGTAGATGGCGGTCCAGGGTGCATAAGCCTTTTCCCTCATTGATTAATTTATTAAACCAGTGCCAGGATCCCTTATGTTCCAGCCGGACACAAGGAAGCCGTCTATCCAAAGAGCTCAGGTGGTTGACGTGTGTGCACACATGCACGATCGCCCCCAGAATGTGTGTGGTCGCTTTGAAGACCTACCAATGGGAGGGACAGAGAGGCTTCATTAAGGCTGAGAGGGGCGCAGTTCAAATTCTAGCTCCGCCCCTCACGGGCTATGTGACTTCTCTAGGCCACTGTTTCCTCAGCTGTTAAAGGGTGATGCCGATACCTACCTCAAAGGGTTACTGTGGAGATTATCTATAAAGCACCCAGTATTGCTTCTGGCATATGATGCTTATTAGTGGCTAATTTGATGATGATGATGGTATCCTGTGCCTTGCATTCTTGAATCACGCAGAGTGGCAAAAACTGGGTGAAGGGACGTGATGGGGAAAAGTAAAGAAAGGACTAAAGTTACGGTGTTCATTGTGGGGGGCTGGGGGGGGATAAGTACCTGTTATAAAAAAAACAAAGGAAAATAAAGAACTGAATCGTACATAAACCTGCAAATCACCTCTCCCAGGGCCCATCTTATGATCTCATCCAAATCCCTTTGCTGGCTCTGAGTTTGCTGTTGGCTTTAAGCTTTTCTAACAGCCAATAATTCCTCTATGTGATTTCTGACCTCTATGTGAACCCCAATGGTCGTGAATGACCTCTTGGTGAACCTATTGGCCTTTTCCGGAGCCCTCAGTGTCAATATGACCCTTCTGAGGGCTCGGAGTTGCGGTTACCTTCTAAATTTTCAGTCAGAAACCACCTCTGTGACTTCAGTGAACCCACTGACCTCTTTGTGAACCCCAGTAATTGTGAGTGACCTCTCGGTGAACCCATTGGACTTCTCATGACCCCAAATAATTGTATCAAGTGATTTGGTAGCGTTGTTAGCTGCTCTGGATTCTAAAATACCTACTGAGAGTCTAAGGCCAGAACCTAATCCGTCACCCATTCATTTCCCAAGCGTGAATGGGACCTGGGAACCCGTGTGGCCAGAGAGGCTCTTTTTCCCTTGTGCCCCCCAAATTGATGCCTTAGGGCATCTTTAGTGGCCCATCAGGAAGAGGTATAGCCCTGTCGAGCAGCTTCCCTACTACCACCCTGTCCCCCACAAGCACTTAGGACATTCTGGAGACTTCCTGAGTTGGTGGTCTTCCCCACTCCTCCAATCTGTCTTCTTCTCTCTGCCAGGTCAGTTTTGGTTTTCTCGCCAGCGTTCCCAGGCTCCCAAATGGTAATGGTGACATCCTGTCCCCCTCCCCACTAGACTGTGAGCCCCAGGTGGACAGGGAGCTGCTCAGTCCTCTGCTCACCACAGTATCCTCAGCACCTAGCACAGTGTGCGGCACTGTTGACCTTCACCGAATGAGAAAATGAAGGCTCAAAGAAACGCCGTGATCCAGAGTCAGTCCCCAGAAGTCCCTGAGTCTGCAGGGACCGCCCGGTGGCGCAAACCACTTACTGCATCTTGCCTGTGGTCCTCCATCCTCTGGGTTTGGACAGTCCTGGAAAATGGGCATATTAGGGGCAGAGGTTGTGGGGGAATGTGATGGTCCATTAGAATGCAGGAAAAGAATATTAGAACTCTGATTTAGATTTATTTTCATCTCATCTTTTTAAATTTCTATTTTTGTGTATGTTTTATAATGTACATAATATTTTAGTACAGTAGTACATGTATATAATTTACAATAAATAATTATACAATTAAGAAAGTGAACTAAAGATTTTTTTTACTGATGGGAGACATCACTAGTGCTCAGGGAAGCAGATCTGTCTGCAGCAGACAGAAGCCCGCTCCTCTGCTTTCATTCACCCGCCCTCGTGAGGTGGAGGGTGGGAAACTGACCCCAAAAATCAGAGACCTTTGAGCCAGCCTGGAGATAGTACAGAGAGCTCTTTTACATTACATTGCTCTTTCAATTTCACTTAAATGAACATTTACTTCCCCTCAGCAAAATGAAGGGGCCAGATGGTTTGGCTGTAAAATACACTTCAGCTGATCCAAATTAAATAACCTGGATTTAAATCACTACCTATTTTCACAGACTTCTACGTCCCTTGCATCAAATGGGAGCGTGCTTGTAAATGTTAGGTACTTAATAGATAAGCCAACCTTGCAACTAACTAAATATGTTACCACTGAGGTCAGAGTGCTGCCCAGACTAATCTATTTTAAAAATATAAAGGATTTGCTCATCATAGCTACACTGAGGGTCCCATCGCCCCCACCACTTGTCAGTCTGAGGAATGCAGGGTTTACAGGATGCTAGTCTGTGATCATCGCAGGGCAGATTTGTCTACCCTTCCCAAGCATGTCCTTAGCTAGCCTTTGTGAGTCACTAGAAGAGTGAAAGAAGTATCAACTTAAAGAACAATCAGCCACTTCTTATTCCCTTTTTTTTTCAAGACCAGAAATTACTGGCTTCCATAACGTCTCCCCCCCTACCCCCACAAACATCTTTGGGCTTGTTGACAAGTGGCTGTTGGCAAGGCAGAGTGTCTTTTATTCCTGTAGCAGTAGATCTGTACAAGAGGCCACCTCTGTAGCTCAGAGACCTGGCAGCACCAACATAAAGACCAAAATATAAACAGGGCCATGGTCCATCCCACTCACACCCTGCAATGCCTGTGGGACAGATGGGGTGGCATATACACACACTGTCTACTTATTCCAAAGCATCAACTGTAAGAGCAGAGTAAGTCACAGGTCAGCCGGAAGAGGGGAAAAGCAGTGAGAGGGGTTCAGCGCCGCCTCCACCTTCCCTCCCAGAGTGTCAGGGCCACCAAGGGACTAGATAGCAGCCCAGCAGCCTTCCTTGCTAACAGGTGGAGTGCTGAAATAGGCTTTTCCTTCATCATATTTCATCCTGATATCAGTTCCAAAATCATCTTTAAAGGGATTCCATATATATATATATATATGTATTCGTATATTTTTCTTTATATATAATTCTTATATATATATACATTTTTGTCCATATAAAAGAAAGCAGTAGTGGCCTCCATAAATGGAAGGTGAGGTGGGCGCACACACGAGTGGAGACGACTTGGCATCGAGGGAACAGGCCCGGGTCCTGGATTATTGCAAAGGGAGATAGGAGAACAGGGCATGGTTCCAAAAGGTACAAGGTGGAGGGAGGAGAGGATGGTGCTGGTGGTCTGCAGACCCGCTGCTGGTCAAGTCTGAAGAAGGAGGAGGGGAACAGCCGAGGATCCAAGCTGAGACCTGGAGTCAAGTCCTGCCCTTGGAAATAAGGGAGATGAGGGGAGGAACTTGTGAGGAGGGGAGGGCCCGGGAAGCCAGCGGCCAGTCCTCCTTTCCCAGTGAGATGGTGTCTAGAACATGCATACAACTGGCCTACGAAATGAGGCTCCGTGGTGGAGAGGAATATGAGGGCTGGGGAGAAGGTCTGAGGCCCGGAAAAACCCCAAGATGCAAGATCAACGCCATGAGTAAGCATCTCCATCTCCTTGGCCCACAGGGCTCTCTGCACCCCTCTGGCTGCCTGTCAACTGCCTGGAGCTGGTGCAAGCGGCCCCCAGCTGGAATTGTGCTCACTGACCCCTCTGGGGACATCTGCCTGCCTCTGGGGCTCGCCCATCCATGCCAGCTAAGTATCAGGCCCGGCGGTATCCTTCATGGCTTTGCTGCCAGTCACAGTCCCGTGGCCCTGACTGAGGGCCGGGCTTGAGTGTGTCTTGCGGAGAGAAGGGTCATCCCCTTCCAAGGTGGCCAGCCGGGCCTCAATCCGCTCCAGGTCATCTGAGCCCACTTTGATTTTCACAGCCAAGAGGTGGATATAGGTCTCATAACGGCTTTTCTGGAAAAAGGGCAGAGAAAGGCCAAAAACAAAGTCAAAGGACAAACAACAAAACACGAAAAAAGTATGTGTACTTTATGTGACAAAAGACTAATTTCCTTAATATTCAGAGAGCTCTCACAAATCAATAAAAAAGGAGATCAACAACCCAATAAAAAAAATAGGCAAGGGGCATGCACAGAAATGTCACTCACAATTTTAAATTTTCAAGTTAATTAGCTGTGATTTCTTGACTAGGACACCAAAAGCACTGACAACAAAACTAAAAAGAGACAAATGGGATTATGAAATTTAAAACTCATGTGTATCAAAGGACATGAACAACACAGTGAAAAGGCAATCCACAGAATGGAAAAAAATATTTGCAAATCATGTATGTAATAAGGGTCTAGTAGCCAGAAATCTATGAAATATATTAAAAACTCCTGTAATTCAACAACAAAAACACAAACAACTCAATTAAAAAATGGCAAATGTTGGAGCCCCTGGGTGGCTC
The DNA here is from genome assembly GCF_014898765.1 of Herpailurus yagouaroundi. Classification (NCBI taxonomy): domain Eukaryota; kingdom Metazoa; phylum Chordata; class Mammalia; order Carnivora; family Felidae; genus Herpailurus; species Herpailurus yagouaroundi. Next base: position 26,258,670 of record NW_024412423.1, on the reverse strand, counting down.
AGTCGGTTAAGTGTCCGACTTCTACTCAGGTCACGATCTAACGGTTTGTGAGTTCGAGCCCCACGTCGGGCTCTGTGCTGACCGCTCAGAGCCTGGAGCCTGCTTCAGATTCTGTGTCTCCTTCTCTCTATGCCCCTCTCCCGCTTGCACTCTGTCTCTCAAAAATAAACAAACATTAAAAATTTTTAATTAAAAACATGGCAAATGTCTTGACTAGACATTTCTCCAAAGAAGGCATACAAATGGCCAATAAGCACATGAACAGATGCTCAACATCATTATCATCGGGGAAATGCAGATCAAAATCACAATGGGGTATCACTTCACTCCTATTAAGACAACTACTATCAAAGAAAACTCAGCAACTAAGTGTTGGTGAGGATGTAGGGAACACTGGAATGGCACACTGCTTGCTGTAGAAAACAGTATGGCTTTTCTTCAGAAAGTGAAAAATAACAGGAGCCCCGAGATGGTTCAGTGGGTTAAGCATCTACCTCTTGATATCAGCTCAGGTCATGAGCTCACAGTTTCTGAGTTCGAGCCTCGCGTCAGGCTCCACGCTGACAGTGCGGAGCCTGCTTGGGATTCTCTCGCTCCGTCTCTCCCTGCCCTTCCCCACCCCTCTCTCTCAAAATAAATAAATAAACTTAAAAAAAATAAAGTGAAAAATAGCATTATCTTGTGATTTAGCAATACCATTTTGGGGCATACACCCAAAAAAACTTAAGGCAGGATCTCAGAAATATTTGCACACCCATGTTCATAGCAACACTATTTATAAGAGCCGAGAGATGAAAGCAACCCAAATGTCCAGCAGTATATGAAAAGATAAGAAGTGGTATCTATATACAATGGAATATCATTCAGCCTAAAAAGGAAGGAAATTCTGACACAGGCCACAACGTGGATTAACTTGAGGACAAGCCAGTCACAAAACCACAAATCCTGGATGATTCCACTCATACGAAGTACGGAGTCCAACTCAGAGAGACGAAGGTAGAACCGCGGTTGCTGGGGGTGGAAGGCAGAGTGCAGAGGGAGGGGCTGGGGAGTTGCTGTTTAATGGGTGTAGAATTTCAGTTTAGGAAGATGAAAAAGTTCTGGAGATTACCTGCATAACAATGTGAGTAGACTCAATACTACTGAACTACATACTTAAAAATGGTTAAGACGATAAATCTGATGTTATATGTATTTGCCACAATTAAAACATTTTTAATCCAAACTAATATAAGATACCCCTGGTTAAACCTCTCAGATTAGTGATGATTGAAACATTCAGTAGTGTCCAGTGTTGGTGAGGGCATGGACAGAGTAGTACATTCATAAGCTATTTAAAGTGTTATAAATTGGTAAACATTTAGAAGGGGAGATTTGGCAGTGTCTGAGGGCCTGACTCTGAGCTTCCAGCCCTCACCACAGTCAGGGGAGGCTGAGATCCTAGAAGAAGCAGGGACTACAGGTGAGGAGACACTGTTCTCACACAGCTCTGCGACATGAACAGAAAGACCCTTCATTGCTGGGCTTCACCTCCAGGACCCATCCCCCTCCCCCAGTTAAGCCAGCGGGAAGTGAGAAAGACAGGGGTGCTGAAATTCCAATCCGACTGACTGCCTCGGTTAGGATTCAGGCTCCGGCACTTCTTAACTGTCACCTCAGGCAAATGATCTGCTCTCTCTAAGCCTCAATTTTCCCATCTGTAAAATGGGGATAATAACAGACCTCACTTCACAGAGTTGACATGAGGATGAAATCAATCAGTACAAGGGAAGTAAAGGGAATCGCAGCTGCCTGGCAATTAGCGAGAGATCAGTCCACTGTAGCTTTTGCCATCCCTATGTTTACACTGCAGAGAGAGTGGGTCTGAGAAGATTTCAAAAGCTGAACAGCTTTATGTTTTTTTAAAGGTCAGGATCTCTTGTGGGAACTCCCTTTTCCTCATACCTCAACAGAAAATCAATGTGGAAATCTAGAGATTGAGATTGGTTACTTCCTGCCATTCCTGCTCCAGAGGCTGTCTGAGCCTCTACATTGTCCACTCCTGCAAGCAGGTCAACACAAAGGCTGTCCAAAAGGGACAAGTGGTTCCCACCTCCCTCCCGCAAGCTGCCCCCCTCTGCTTGACCCAGTGAGAGTGATGCTCCATCAGCCCCGTTTGCAGAGCATCAGGGGGCAGGAGGGGGCAGGGAAAGGCAAGATGGGAGAAGGGAGAACTTAGGTGCTGTGCTTGATAAACATGTGCAAAAAAGGAAAATGACACAAAAGGGGGAGCAGGCCATGCACACAGGCTCAAGCGGTCTGTGGTTTTGTTGTAACAGCTTCCAGAGTGGGCGGCTGGGTCATGAGGGCATGGAGGTGAAGAGGGTCTTAGAGAAGGGTGGTACCCGCCTGGTGCTCTTTGAGAGACACAGGTGAGGGCACAATGCTTGATTAACAATTGGCAGCTGGACTGTGCAGAGACTGGCCCACAGGAGGCCGTGCATGGCTCAAGAGCACCTCAGGGGAACCCCCAAAGTGGGGAGCGCCCAAACCAGGAGTCCCTGGCTGTAGAATGATGTTGGCGACAGGAGAAGAGCTGGCTTCCTCCTCCTGCCCCAGCCCTGAGCTTCGCAATCGGCCCCACGGAGAACCCACCTCAAAAGTGAGATAGTGCTCCTTCAGCCGGTTCTCCTCGGCCTCCTTGGACTTGACGCCCCTCTCGACAGGGTGACACCTGTGCTCAGCCAGCTCCGCAGTGACCTGCCTCAACTTGTTCTCATGAGAACGCAGCTGCTCCTCCTGCAAAGACATGTCCTGGACTGTGAGGGCCCACTCTCAGGAAGGCACAGGGGTGGGTCTAATCTCGGCCTGCTGGATCTGCTTCACCAAAGGGAAACTGAGGCCGGGCCGGGGACATCAAGTATGTGGAGGACCTGAGGGAGTGGCCCTCCACTCTTCCACTCCCCGCTCCTTGCTTTCATCAGCATCAACTCTCCTGGATAAATCTGCAGCAGGCTCAGGAGATGAGAGGCCCGCACACTGGAACGTGTGTGTAGACGCTGACACAGGCACACCAGCACTCCAGATGCACTCTGCCCCCACCCCGGTTCACAGGGACTCTCACGGGCACACACAAACACGATGGACCAAGGGACAGCCTGGCCTCTGCTACCCCTGGCTCCACAGGATGCACACATTCTCTCGCATTCTCCCCCAGACAGACTCCATGGTTACAGACCCAGGATCATACCCAAAGACAGGCAGAGACACTGTTCCTCACAGACAGGTGCACACGTACATCCCACCCACCGGAGTACGGCCAGACCGCTTCATGCTGTGTGAGCAGTGGGCTGCGCCTGTGTGCGTATGTATGCGCATGTGTGTGCAGTGGAGGTGCGGGGAGAGAGCACGTGTGTGTGTACCTGTATGGTGTATGCCTGCGTGGGGTCTGCGTGTGTGTGTGCGTTGCATGTGCGTGCACAGGGGCTCTGGTAGCTCAATGGAGAGGTCCAAGGCAAGGGCCCAGTACAGAAGGGGGGCCAGGCGGCATGGAGCCCCTGCTGCCCTCCACCTCCCAAGTAGCGTTCCACCATTTATCCTCTCCTCTCCAAACTACCCCTGAAAAAGTCACGTAGTTTTTTTTTTAGGATTACAAATAAAATATTTAAGGGTAGATCAGGACAGCAAAAGAGCCGGCTGAGTCTCACCTGTCTCCAGCTCCCTGCGGCACACACATTCTCTCGCATTCATGCTCAGACACGCACAATGCCCACAGACTCACAATGACATCCACAGGATACACCCCCATTGGCAGAGAAGAATGTAAGCCTCTGTGTGGTGTATGGCCTCAGTCATCCCATCTGTAAATGGGGGTGGGGCGCAATGGGGATGGAGGAGAATATCTGCCTCTTCACTTTGTCTCTTAGCCCAAGATCAGGCACCATCTAGGAGCTGAGGTGGAGGCTGCTGAACGGGGGGCCTGGCTGGACACAGCCTGAGGAGGTGGCATTGGGGTCCCGGGAGCTTGTACCTGGCAGAGGCGAGTGGTGCAGGAGGGCAGCAGGGGCCGACAGAACTTCTTCATGGAGCTGACAGCCGCGGGGAAGGACGGGGCTGAGAAGATGGCAGCCACCAGGTTGATCCTAAGGATCCAGGACAGCATTTCTTCCTTGCTCCTGAGGACAGGATGGGAGGGGAGATGGCACCGGCTTCTCACAATAGGACCCCCTGTCCCCTACCCAGGCCCCAGGACCCAGCACTAGCCTGGCATAGGGAGGCCATCAATCCCTTCACAAAAGGGGGACAAAGGAGTGAGGGAGGATGGCGGGATGGGGGTTGGATGGGCCTGGTCAAGTCTATGTACAGAGCTCCTCTCACTCCCAGCGGCTAGGCAAGACCTGGATTTTCACATGAAAATCAAGCTGTCCAGGTCCAGAGCTAATGGCCCTGGAGTAAGAGGACTTAGAGTCAGCAGGTGATCCCTGGATGACTCGAACCTAGAGATAACTGGACAAGCAGTGTCCCCACTCGGGTTTCCTGTCCCTTCCCCACTACCTCGTCCAGCATACACCCTCCCATCTTGAGAGGTCACCTACCAGCCTCCCTCCTTTTAAGCTCATGTGACACATGAAACTCCAATCTCAAGTCACAGGACAGGATGAAGGGGAGTGTACAGAGGTCTTCCAGGGAAACTACAGGACAAGTCTTTCCCATCCATTTCCCCACCGTGATTTACAGTAAAGGATGATTCATTAAGACTCCATCTGCCTTGGACGTAGGGACTTCAGCGTGCAACTGGATCACCTGAAAGCCTGGTTAGAACACAACTGCTGGCCCAGCCCCAGAGTTTTTGATTCAATAGGTCTAAGGTGGGGCCAAAGAAATTGCATTTCTAACACATTTCCAGGAGATGCTGAGGACCACACTTAAGAACCTCTACTTTGGGCGACCCCAGCTGTCAGTTGTGTGGCTGACGTGCAGGGCTCCCCGCCTGAGATGGATGAGGAGAGGGGTGCAGGGTAGGCTCGATGCTGCAGGCCCTGAGGCCAGGGTAGGAGTGAGGGGGCTCCCACTCCTACTTACGGTGCCTGGAAGAGGAAGACCCTCCAGTCAGCTGTCTTCAGCTTGAGCACATTGGACTTCTTGCTGTAGTCGGAGGCCCTGGTGGCCAGAGCATGGTGCACACGAATGGCATTCTTCAAGTCACCCTCAGACAGAGCTTTGTCAGGCCTGTACTCATCCTGGACAGATGGGGTGGGGACGGGCAAGCCTCTGTCATCACCAGGCTCTGGTTTGCTAGCCCACACTTCCTCGACCCTCGCCATCCCCCCCCCCTTTTGCTCTCCTTCCATTCTTCATTCAGCTCTTGCCACTCTGGTGCCATGCCCTCCCCAACAAAGCACTCCAGCCTCTCCTCTCCACACCTTGGTTTGTCCCAAGGCCAAAGAGAACTTCCACTGGGTATCCTCGGACTCCTGGGCACTTAAAAGGCCCTTCCCTGAAAACCCAAGGCTCTGACTGAGCTTGAGTCAGGTTTTAATGAGGGGAAGACCCAGCATCTGCCTAAGCCCCACGTCCTGCCAGGGACCCTCTGAGCACCACAAGGCAGGGGCCGGTTGGAAGACTGCACTGGCCTTTTTTGGGTAAGGACTCTGGGGGCAGTCTCTCACCTTCTGCAGGTACAGGATGGTCCCTTTGAGCACCGCGTAGAATTTCTTCCAGCCACGCCTCCCACGGGGTGCTAGGGATGGGGGTAAGGGTAGTGTGGCCACAACCACCCACCCCAATTATCTCCTCCCCCACATCCCCTTACATTCTACCTAGGTGTGCAACCCCAGACGAGCAGCCATGGGGCCAGACCCTCCCCCAAGACTGGCATCCCTCCCCATGTCCCTTCCCCTGCCTGACACCCACTCCTCTTGCCATCCATGTCGGCGTGAGTCTTTCGAGTCAGCACGCCATGCTTGTAGGTGGTAGCGCTGAGAGCCTGTGGAACATCCAGGAAGGGGTTGCCACCATCCAGGATCCGTGTCACCTTCTTGGTGCCTGTCCCAAACTTGTCATCCACCAGCTCAGACAGTGATTTCCTCAGTTCGTCCTCATCACTAGGAAAATAGGAGGCCTGAGCACCACCTCCATGAAAGCCTTAGCCCCACATGGACATGCTCCCTCCTCACCAACCACTCCTCTGGGAAGCGGTCAGAGGTGAAGAGCAGAGGTAAAGAGGTTCCAATTCCAGATCACAGATCCATATATTTGACCCCTCTCCTTAGTCTTTGATTCTGACCCCTGTCCTCTGAGCTTTGATTTTTGGCCTTCAAGCTCCAATCCTCCAAGCACTCTTTGACCACAAAGTTGGAGACCTTATTGGTTTTATTCCTTATTTCTTCTCTTCCATACAACCCTGAAAGCCCAGCCCCAGGGAGCAGTGACCCATGGCCAGCCTGAAGCTGCTGACCAAGCCCCACAAACATGTTGGGGAAAGGTGGGCCAGTAGATGAGGCCCCTAAAGTTTAGGATCCCCATTAGAGCCCTGGTAGAAAAATGCCAGATCTTCTCAGTGTTGTTGGAATTCCTCACAATTCCTACCTGGGCTCTCTACATGTACCCAAAGACCAAGGTGCCCTGGAGAGCACAGGAGGGTGGGGCAGCCACTTTCCCGAGGAGCCTCTCAGTCTCCCCACCCAGCAAGGTCACCACACCTCTTTCCAGATGGCTGGGCACCTCCAGGTCTCACTGCCTTTGCAGAGGAACAAGTTATAGTGACAGTTGCCCCTCCCCGCTACCAAGAGCTGTTACACTGGGGTCTCATGCTTCCTGCCTGCTTACCTCCCAAGAAGGAAACTATCATCATTGGGAATAGTGGCAATATTGCAGTATAGAAAACAAGTTGTGGCCATCATGAAACTCAAGTCACAGTTTAATCTATTCCATACCAGTGTAAACACTTCACACTTTTTATCAAGATAAAAAATGTACCCAAAGGGGAACTCAACGTGTGGTGCTGACCTGCTGGACAGGGGTCACCAGAGCCCTGGGCTGGGAGATATCAGCACCATGGAGAGTGACAGAAGTGACTTCCCTGCACCCTCAGCCACTCCCTTTTTTTCCTTCCCAGTGACTCACTTTCCCCATACCTGTGCCCATGGGCACTACTCACATGGCCCATTCCAGCTTTTCATTCTTGATGGAGTTGTAAAGGGTCTACAACAGGGAAAAAGAAAAAGAGATGACTTCAGATGAAAAGTCAAAGAAATCTGAATCTCTAGTAATGTGGATGTAGTGAAGTATCATTTCAGCCAGTGGGGCAAAATGGGTGTTTGATTCACAGTTGTTTGTTGGGTGGGTGAATGAATGTGGGGTGGGTGGGGAGATGATTGTTCAGATGAATGGGTGAATAGATCTGATGATGAGGTGGGCAGATAGGTTGGTGGGTAGGTGGACGGGTGGACAAATGAGTGGGTGAGTGAGTGCTCATGGGTGTAGAAGGTGTATGTGTGGATGATGGGTGGGCATAGGGGCAGGTAAATGAGTTTCTGGGTAGGTGAATGGATGAAAGGACGGCTGCATGGGAGGTTGGGTAGATGGCGTGGGTGGGGAGATGGGGTCATTTGATCTCACAAATACATTCTTTTTTTTTTTTCTTTTTCATGTTTATTTATTTTTGAGAGACAGAGCACAAGCAGGGGAGGGGAAGAGAAAGAGAGATACACAGAATCTGAAGCAGGCTGAAGGCTCTGAGCGGTTAGCACAACAGATGCTGACAGGTGACCCTCCCATATACTTCTTAACAAGCACTCCTTGATGGTGAAAAAAAATAATTATGGTAAGAAGAGTGATGGAGACAATGTTCTATTTTTTGACCTCCAGACTCATTATCCAACTACCTACCTGGCATCACCATATCCTTCAAACCCACCGTCTAAAACTGAACTCATCACTTACCCCACCCCCATAAACCTGCTCCTCTTTCCCCCAAGGCAGAGAACTGACCAGGCTTGAAAGGCTTGTTGAGTTGTGCCCTGGGCTCTAACCTCACAAGAAAACTAGAATCCCTTAATTCCTGGTGATGTTGAAAAAATGGGTGGGTTTTTCACTGTGGTGATGACATTAATAGTTGTGGTGAAGGTGGCAGTGGTGATCAAGGTGGTGGTCGTGGCCATGGCAGCTGTAACAACTGGTGGAAGGTTTGAGGATTGCCATAACAGCAATAATGATAATGGAGTGCCAAAAACAAGTCTCATAAAGCCTATCCCTCTGCCTAACTCAGGGAACACGTAACAGTCAAATGATGAACTGGATGTTCACTAACTCTGGTGAACATGGTGGCCCTGACCCCAGTATTAAAAACCTAGACTGTCAGGTGGGTACCTGGATTGCTCAGTCAGTAGAGCATGTAACTCCTGATTCCTGGGTCATGAGTTCGAGCCCCATGTTGGGTGTAAAGATTACTTTAAAAAAATCTAGGAGCTCCTGGGTGGCACAGTTGGTGAAGTGTCGAACTCATGATGTTAGCTCAGGTCATCATCTCATAGTTCATGAGTTCAAGCCTTCCATCCAACTCTGCACTCACAGTGTAGGGCCTGCTTGGGATTCTCTGTTTCCCTCTCTTTGCCCCTCCCCTGCTCTCTCTTTCTCAAACACAAAATAAATAAATAAACATTTTTGAAAAATCTAGGGGCATCTAGGTGGCTCAGTCAGTTAAACATCCAATTCTTGATTTTGGTTCAGGTCGTAATCTCACCGTTTGTGAGATCAAGCCCCAGGTCAGGCTCTGCACTAATGACACACCCTGCTTGGGATTCTCTCTCCCGCTCTCTCTCTCTCTGCCCTTCCCCTGTTCATGCACCAGCATGCACAATCTCTCTCCCAAAATAAATAAATAAATAAACTTAAAAAAAAAAAGAAAGAAAAAATCTAGATTGTCAAGATTTAGTGGAGCAGAGATCTCTCTCCTCCCCACCTATTCCCCACCCACATGTGAGCATGGGAACCCTTAACAGATTTTACCTTGAGCAGGTCTTTGGCAAAGTCTTGGCCATCATTCAGCTGGTCCAAGTTGGCAATGAATTGCTGACAGGACATCTTCTTGCCAATGTTCTGTAATGGAGAAATGGTTCTAGCTGAGAGTAGGGATGAGGCTCGTGCGATCCCCACACCCTGCCCTGCCCAGCCAGAAGGGTGGAGGCAGCATCAAGGGCAGTAATGAAAAATACTGCCTCCATTTCCCTTTGTCTCCAAGGGTTTACAAAACTCTTTTTCACTTTCAAGATTCTATCTCACCCTCAAGCATCATGAAAAGTTGGAGTTCTCCTCTCGCCCAGATGGAGTCAGGTTGGACTCAATTATATAATAGTTGATATCTGCCAGGTGCCTAGTGTGTTCCAGGGATTGTACTTGACATGCATTATTTTATTTCGTTCTCACAACAAGGAGAAGGTGAGGTGAGTGTTATCATCATCCCCATTTGACAGTTAAGGAAACTGAGGTACAGGAAGGTGAAGTGACGTGCCCATGATCACACAGCAAGGAAGTGGAAGGGCTGAGTGTGTCTGACACCAAAGCCCATGCTCTCACCCGCTACTCCATGGTTAACTCTCCCAAGGTCACACAGCACCAGGACTTGAACCCAGGCCTCTTGGCTGCTGAGCAGAAGCTCTGTGTATTCCGTCACAACTGTCTCACCCTCTCACCTGTACAGAGGGGCGGCAAGACCTCCAAGAGGTAGGTGAAGTGAGGGAGAGGTTGGTCTTAAGAGAATCAAAAATCAATTTCCATCAACACACATGGGTACCCCATGCTGAGCTGGGCTGGGCTGGGGCCAAGGGAACCCAAGCAGATGGTCTCACTCCAGGAGGCACAAACAGACAAAGAGCTGAGAATGACTGTACCCCCAAGTTCTGCCTTTTTTAAACCACTGAATAGCAGAGGGGCTCCAGTCCTCCAAACCCAACACCTGATGTACATACTTTCAGACTCTTCTTGCAATATCCATGTTTGAGGACACACTGGGTGGCACTTCATCTTTGTAAAGATGAAGACCCTTGAACATCAGATACCTATTGGTGTAGGATTTTGTGGATTTAGGTTTGCTTTAAGACAATATTTCCCAAGACTTACCTACAGATGGGAATAGGGATTCCCCCAAAAAAAGATTTCATAATCAAATAAGTTTATGTGCATGATTCAGAGTGCTTAATGTGCTTTTGTGTGTTGGGAGTCTCCAAAGAGAGGATTCCATGTACAGCTTCCCGTATCCATTGACCTTAGCCCCATCTTAACAAAGAGAATCTATTAATATCATGTGGGACGTTCACATACCACAGAAAATAATTCAGAAAACAAGAATATAAGGGAGCATAAGGCTTTGTAAGTAGCTGACAAGCAAGAGTTTTCTATACCTTTCCAAAGGGTTAAGGAGACAAGATCTTGTATGTGCCTCAATAGGGTATGTTTCTTATGTTTATGTGTACATTTTACATGGACATATATGTTCCTGCATAATAGCCATTTATGTCCACATTCATAACAGGAATATGAGGCAATAATGTCTGAGTTCCACACACTGAACATCCCCCAGCCACCAGTCAGGAGTTCAAAATCAAAAAATAACCAGGCAAGATTTTTAATCCTACAAATGACAGGCTATCTTGTTGCAAATGAATCTTCCTAACAGAAACAATTGCTGGTCAAGATATTAATAAAACATCTGTGGGAAGGCATTGGAGAAATACAGAGCAGTGAGGACTTCAAGGGTAAAGATCCTACAAAGAAAGGAAGCATGGAGACGTGAGCCCAATAAGGAGAAGGTTTCCTCCTTGAAGCATTTGCCAACTCACAAGCAGTGGCTAAAAGGCCGAACAACTGAGAGGTCAGGAGGAGTGGAGAACAAAAACTGGAGTGCAGGGCCCAGCAAGGACAAGGGGCCCTGGGCAATACCCCAGTCATATTTCAACAACAAAAAAAAGATGAAATTAAGAAAGGAAACACTAGGAGCGCCTGGGTGGCTCAGTCGGTTGAGCAGCCGACTTCAGCTCAGGTCATGATCTCACAGCTTGTGAGTTCAAGCCCCGCATCGGGCTCTGTGCTGACAGCTCAGAGCCTGGAACCTGCTTCAGATTCTGTGTCTCCCTCTCTCTCTGCTCCTCCTCTGCTCATACTCTGTCTCTCTCTGCCTCAAAAATAAATAAACATTAAAAAAAAAGAAAGGAAACACTAAAGGGACTTCTTCCGACAAGAGGAAAATTATCCCAGATGGAAGCATGAAAAAGTAGAAAGGAATGAAGAGCAGCAAAAAGGTGGCTACATCTAAATGAATACTGATTGTATAAAACAACAATAAAAAAGTTTTCTGGGGAACAAAGTATAGAGAGAAATATAAAAGTTTAAAAGATGTTAATGGTGATACATAAGTTGAGAGGGCAATAAATGGAGAAATGAAGTTAAAGCGTTTTAAGGTTATTTCATCCCTCAGGAAGTGGCAAAAGTACATTAATAAGTTAGGATGCACATTGCAAACCAACAAAAGAATTCTGAAAGAATGAACAACTTAACAGGTTAATGGGATAAAAGGGAATTCTTTTTTTTTTTTTTTAAGTTTAACATTTGAGAAAGAGAGAGAGAGAGAGCATGAGTGTGAGCAGGGGAAGGACAGAAAGAAAGGGAGAGAAATAATCCCAAGCAGGTTCCTCACAGTCAGTGCAGAGCCTGACCCGAGGCTAGATCTCATGAACTGTGAGATCATGACCTGAGCCGAAATCAAGAGTCAGACGCTTAACTGACTGAGCCACCCAAGCGCCCCTGGGATAAAAGGAAATTCTAAAAAATACTTTAATAATCCAAAAGTAGGCAAAAAAAAAAAAAAAAAAAAAAAAAGGAGGGGAAAGGAACATAGAAAAGGTAAGTCAGAGAAAACAAATCATATCCTGGTATGTTTAAATTTAATTATATTAGTAATTCGTTAAATGGTCAAATTAACAGGCAAAGACTATCAGACTTGTTTTTAAGTATATCATACAAGAAGACCTCTTAAATAAAGAGACAGAAATCTTAGAAACAAAGGATGGAAAAACATATACTGTACATGCAAACACTAACAAAAGAACTCCAGTATAACCACACTAGTACCTGACAAAATAGACTTGAAGACAAGAAAACTTACTAGAGATAAAAAGAGACATTTTCATAGTGATAAAAGGGCCAATCTGTCAGATGATATAAGCATTCTAAATGTGTATGCACCTAATAATATAGTCTCAAAAAATAAAAGACAAAAATTTAGAGAACCAAAAAAAGAGAATGACACATTCACAATCTTGGTTGGGAATTTTAACACTGCTCTCTCAGTAACAGGAAGAACAAGAATACTAAACAATTCATTAACAACAATGAGATAAAATGGACAATCTCCTAGAAACACACAAACTATCAAAAATGCTCAAGCAGAAATAGGAAATTTGAATAGATCTATAAGAAATAAAAAGACTGAATCAATGATTAAAAACCTCACAAAAGAAAAGTCCAGAACCAGATGGCTTCAGTAAACTTTACCAAACATTTAGAGAAAAATTAACACCAATACTTCTCAAACTCTTCCAAAAAATTGAAGCGGGAAAACTCCCTAACTCATTCTATAAGGCCAACATTACCTTATACCAAAACCAGAAAAAGACATCACAAGAAAACTACGTAACAATATCCCTTAGGAATATAAATGCAAAACCCTCAATAAAATACTAGCAAACAGAATCCAGCAGCATTTTGAAAGGATTATATAGCATGACCAAATGGAATGTATCCCAGTAATGCAAGGTGGTTCAACACACAGAAATCTAGCAATGTAATACACCACATTAATAGAATGAAGGCAGGGGGGAACCACATGATCCTCTCAACTGATGCAGAAAAAGCATTTCACAAAATTCAACCCTTCTTTCACTTAAAAAAAAAAAAAAAAAAACACCCAACAAACTAGGAATAGAACTTCCTCAGAATACTAAAAAGCATTTATGAAAAACTCACAGCTAACATCATACTCAATGGTACAAGACTGAAAGCTTTTCCCCTAAGATCAGGAAAAGGCAAGAATGCCCACTTTCCCCATTTCTATTCAACATTGTCCTGGAAGTTCCAGCCAGAGCAATTAGGCAAGCAAAAGAAGTAAAAGGCATCCAAATTAGAAAGGAAGAAGGAAAACTCTATCTATTCACAAATGACATGATCTTGTATACAGAAAATCCTAAAGAATATACCAAAAATAAACACATTCTGGAAAGTTGCAGAACATAAGAGCACACAAAAATTAATTATATTTCTATGTTGGTAAAGAATGATCATAAAATGAAATTAAGAAAACAATTTCATTTACAATAATATTAAAAAGAATACTTAGAAATAAATGTAACCAAGGAGGTAAAAGATTTGTATACTGAAAACTACAAAAGATTGACAAAAGAAATTGAAGACCTAAATAAAAAAATGACATCTAGTGTTCAGGGATTGGAAGACTTAATATAGCTACAATGGTAATACTCCCAAATTGATCTATAGATTCAATGCAACCCCCATCAAAATCCCAATGACCTTTTTTGCAGAAAAGTAAAACTTTATATTCAAATTCATATGGAACTGTAAGGGCTCCCAATAGCCAAAACTTGCAAAAGAACAAAGTTGGAAGACTCACACACACTTCCTGATATCAAAACTTACTACAGGCTGACTCAATCCATTAAGCATCTGACTCTTGATTTCAGCTCAGGTCATGATCTCATGGTTCTTGGGTTCAAACTCCACACTGTCGGTACAGATTGGGATTGGGATTCCCTGTCTGTCTCCCTCTCTGCTGCTCCCTCACTTGTGCTTGCTCCCTCTCTCTAGCTCACTCTCTCTCAAAATAAAAAAAAAGTCAAAAAAGAAAACTTTTACTACAGACAAAGGTAATCAAGATAGTGGAGCACTGACCTAAGAATAGACATATAGATCAATGGCACTAACTTAAGAGCCCATAAACACACCCATACCTCTGTGGACATCTGAATGGTTTTCATTGAGTAAATCTGACATATAACATTGCATCCATTTATGGTATACAGTGTGTTACTTTGATACACTTACATATTGTAATATTACGGTCAATTAATATAGCCAAGACCATCTAATGAGGAAAGAATAATCTCTTTAACAAACGGTGCTGGGACAACTGGATACCCACAGCAAAAGAATGAAACTGAACCCTTACTTCACTCCATATATAAAAATTAACTCAGAATGGATCAAAGATCTAAACATAAGACCCAACACCATAAAACTCTCAAAAGGAAACATAGAGATAAATCTTTGTAATCTTGGATTTGGTAATGGTTTCTTAGATGACACCAAAACACAAGCAAGCAAGCAAGCAAGCGAGCGAGCAAAAATAAATAAATAAATAAATAAATAAATAAATAAATAAATAGGACTTCTTCAAACTTAAAAACTTTTGTGCACCAAAAGATATATCAAGAGAGTGAAAAGACAACTTACAGAATGGGAAAAATTTTTGCTAACCATATATCTGATAAGGGTACAGTATCCAAAATATATAAACTCAACAACAAAAGCACAAACTATGCAATTAAAAATGAGCAAAGGGTTTTAAGGAACGATTCTCCTAAGAAAATGTATAAATGATCAATAAGCATATGAAAAGACCCTCAACATCACAAATCATTAGGGAAATGCAAACCAAAACCACAATGAGATGATATAACTCCACAGTCATTAGGATGGCTATTATTGGGGCGCCTGGATGGCTCAGTCAGTTAAGCATCCGACTTCAGCTCAGGTCATGATCTCACACTTCATGGGTTCAAGCCCTGTGTTGGGCTCTGTGCTGACAGCTCAGAGCCTGGAACCTGCTTTGGATTCTGTGTGTGGCTGTCTCTCTCTCTGCCCCTTCTCTGCTCGTGCTCGCTCGCTCTCTCTCTCTCTCTCTCAGAAATAAACATTTAAAAAAAGGATGGCTACTATCAAAACACAGAAAATAAGTGTCAGCAAGGATGTAGTAAAATTAGAAAATTTGTGCCCTGCTGGTCGGAATGTAAAATGGTTCAGTCACTATGGAAAACAGTATGGCTGTTCAGAAAGTGAACATATACCTAACAGAATTTAAAGCAGGGTCTCAAAGAAATATTTGCACATCCATATATCCATAGCAGTATTACTCACAAAAACCAAAAGGTGAAAGCAATCCGAGTGTCCATCAGCAGATGAAAGGACAAACAAAATGGAATACATACATACAATGGAATATTACTTAGCCTTAAAAATTCTGTCACATGCTATAACATGGATGAACCATTAGGACATTATACTACATGGCATAAATGAGTCACAAAAATATAAATTCTGTATGATTCCACTTGTATGAGGAATCTGGAATAGTCAAATTCACAGAAACATAAAGGAGAAAGGTAGTTGTCAGTAGCAAGGTGGAGAGGGGTGTTGAGGAGTAGTTGTTTAATATGTGTAGAATTTCAGTTTGGGAAGATGAAAAAGTTCCAGAGATTACTTGCACAACAATGTGAATAGACTTAACACTACTGACCTACATTATATAAGATGGTAACTTTAGTGTTATACATCTTTTACCCCAATTAAAAAAAATTTTTTTTACTACAATTGTTAAATTTTTTTAATCCAAAATATGGGCAAAGTACTCAAATAGGCATTTCTCCAAAGAAGATATACAAATGGTCAAAAAAACATGAAAAGATGCTCAACATCATTAGTCATCAGGAAAATGTAGATCAAAACCACAATCAGACAGCACTTCATATCCCCCAGAATGGCTATCAAAAAAGAAAGAAGCATTAAAGAGGATGTGGAAAAACTAAAACCCTCATGTACTGGCAGTGGGAATTTAAAACAGTTCAGCCACTATGGAAAACATTTCCACAGTTCCTCAAAAAGTTAGGCACCAAATTAGCATATGATATACCTAGTCTACTCTTAGGAATTGAAAACAGGTGTTCAAACAAAAAAAAAGACTGGACGCAAATGTTCACAGCAGCATAAATCATAATCACTACCCAGAAGGAGGAAACAACCCAAATATACATCAACAGATAAATAGATACATAAAACATGGGACATCCGTGCAATGGAATATTATCTGGTCATAAAAAAGAATGAAATATTGACACATGCTGTAACATGGACAAACCTTGAAGACATATGCTAAGTGAAAGAAGCCAAACACAAAGGCCATATATTTTATGAGTGAATTCACATTAAATATACAGAATAAGCAAATCCATAGATGCAGAAAGCAAATTAGTGGTTGCCAGGGGCTGGGGGGAGGAGAGAATGGAGAGTGGCTGCTAATGGGTACAGGAAACCCTGCAACATTACAACCCCAGTTCGGGGTGACAAGAAAGTTCTGGAAGTACGGAGTGGTGATGATAGCACACCATATGAGTATACTTAATTCCACTGAATTGTGCACTTTAAAATGATTAAGATGGTATGTTATGTGTATTTGACCACGATAAAAAAAAAAATCAGTAAGGATATGTAAGATTTGCACAACACAGTGAAAAGACTTGACCTTATCTACATACACAACGTTTCAACCAACAACTGCAGAATGAACTTTCTCTTCAAGCCTACATGAAATAGCTACTAAAACTGTCCACCTGAAGAACATGCACCTACCCCTCTGCCAGCTCCTTTACTGCCTCTTTCTCTGACCAGAGAAGTTGTCTGGGGCTCTAGCAGGCCCCACGTTCCTGAGATCCCCACATCCAGCCGGCACTCAGTCCCCAGCACTCAGTCTCCAGAGAGCAGAGGAGTGGGGGATGGCGGGGGAGCACAAAGCAGGGGGAGCTGCTTCAATTGGGAGCCTTTGGAGAGAGCTCACACTAACTGCAACCCGAGGGGGAGCTGAGTACTTCACAAGTTCTGTCTCCTTAAGCCTCACAGGAACTTTATGAAGGTGAATGGGAGGTTTAGCAGGTAACTTGCCCCAGGCCACACAGCTGTCCTGTGGGGAAATACCGGGGACTCTGACCCAGAACGCTTTCTCCTGATCCTTTTGCAATACTGCCTCAAGAGAGAAAGACGGGATCCTCAATGTCTGTTGGCTCCAGAAACCGCAATCCTGCCCCACCCACTTCTGCTCTGGGAAGGTGCTGATGTTCCTCCTCAGCTGCCGGCATTGATGTGGGGGGTGGGCAGCTACAGCCCACCAAGCTCAGGGGTACCCTTGACCTAAGTGGCTGTTGCAGTTCTTAACCACGGAGCATCCATGACTTGGCAAAGCAGTAACTGGGTCCTAAGATTGCCCTCAGGCCCAACCAAGGGTGGGAATCGGGAGAGGAGGGGTGTGTTTAATGCTCCTTTTAAGGTACAGTAGCAATACCTGCTCTCCATACAAAGCGAGCAGTCTTGGGGGAACATTAGCCGGTTAATGGGTATTAGTTCTGGAGACATTCCCGGGGAAGGCACACATCTACTCTCCTGTTCCACAAGCAGGCTGCCAGCCCAGGCAGACATAAAGGAAACTGTCACATGACTACTCCTTAAGCCGAGGTCACCAAGGCCGGCACCCTTCCTAGTCAGGTGCCCCAGTGTACCCATGCCCTCTCAGGTTGCCATTAGGCTATGGTCTTCACATTCTTAACTCTCCAGGGATCTACAGGCTAGGCCTTGGGGCTCTCTCCCTCATTTAAATCTTAATATCAATAATGAGTCCTATTGTTATTCTTACATAATGATGTTATTCATAATTAAATCCTTACTAGGTACCCAACCTTGATGCTTGGTGTTGTGCATATTAATTCTCTCCATCCTCCCCAGGCCACTTGTCAGGAAATCATTATTCCCACCTCACAGATGCAGAATCTGACGCTCAATGTCTTGTCCAGCGTCACAGAGCCTCCACTTGGAGGCAAGAGCAGGATCTGAAGCTGGGTCTGTCCTAGCTCTTTCTTCCACTCTATGTGCCCTGAACTTTCCCGGTTAACTCCAGAACCAGACTTGGCCTGTGGTCCCCATGTGTCAACGAAATATCCCCAACCCAACACAGGGGCTCTGACCACCCCTGGATGAACAATGACGGGGCAGATGAGGTGATGAGGGACACAGAAGGGGTAACATGGAGATGCGAGGTCTAGGCTCACAGGGCATGCACACCACCGGCTACACTTACCACCTGAAGGAGGGCAAGAGAGACCAAAGAGGGGGGGTCCCCGGAGCAGAGGAAGGAGAGAAGAAGGAGTTATTGAGCCACAAGCAACACAGAGAGCCCAGGCCTGTGATGGCACAGCCTCACAACCTGGGGCACCCACCTTTTACTTCACTAATTGCCTGGGGGTGGGTCGGGGTGATGAGACCGCCTCCTGAGGGCAACCTACCATTTGACAGGTGGGGGCTGCCTGGGGCGAGGCACTTCAACAGGGCCACATCCAGACTTGCCAGACAGGGGCAGGAAGAGCACTAGCTCTTTAGCAATGCCTGGAGTCGACACAGCTGGGGCTGGCATGTCTTATTTAGCAAACCCCAATTTCCCTGTGCCTCAGCTATACTCTCTGCTTGGGGGCAAGGCATCCTGGCAGATCTCAGGTGAATAAACTAAGGCAGAGCCAAGCCTAGAAGCCAAGTTGTCCAACTCCCAGGTCTGCTTAAAGAACCATGGCCAGCAAGCAGGGATCAGGAAGGGGGATGGGAGAAAGAGTGAGCCCCAGGACAGCGCAGGGGTGGGTCAGTGCGAGCACATGCCCCTTTCCTGCCTCCCCAACTCACATGTCCGTGCAGGTCCGTGTTGAGCAGCATCAGAGCACAGGTGAGCGTGTGGATCCCATCTAAATCAGAGATGGTGGCACCCTCAGTGTGAGGACCCATTTCTTCAAACCCAGCCACCCACCTGTCTCCTGACAGAGCCAACCTGAAGACCTTGGAGAGAGCAAGAGGCCAGCCACCAGCCAAATGCACCTCAGGGCCCAGAAGCTATGCGACGCTTCCTGCTCTACCCCCCCACTGCAACACCAGAGTCACTTGCCTGCCCCAGGTCAGGGCCAACCCCTCCCTCACAAGGGACCTGAGCTCCCTGGGCCTGCTATAGGCCAGACTCCTGCCTCCTGTGACCAAACTTATCCTGACACTCAGACCCAGGAGTGGCTATGGGTCGTGGACTATGTCCCTGCCTTGGCCTTTGTCTCCTCCAATAACTGGCCTAGTCCCCCAGTTCCTGGGACTCGAGTCCATCCACAGGAAAGTGCTGCTGCTAAGAGGGTGAAGAGGGCCCCAACCCAGACCTCCACACCAGGACTCCTACCACACCAAGAATCAGCACTGCCAGGGGGAGCAGGGAGAATGAAAAACCAAAAGACTGACTCTAGGATCGAGGACTTCCAGGCACAGAGAATGACAATGGGCAAGACATTTGGAAGGTCTCTCGTCCAGCAAGCAGACCCCACTCTATGTGCCATCATTCAATGTTCACTGAACAGGACAGAGGTGGCACATGGACCAAGGGTAGGAGGAAGCCAGGGCCCAGCAGGGGCGGCAGGTGGGATAGATGGCCGTACCTTCCGAGGTGCTGTCATCCGGGTTGCACTGGCAGTACCGGCGGGAGAAGTGTGTAAGGACCCGCTCACGCTCCTGCGTCTCCCCCATCAGTGGGAAAGCCTTCAGGAAGGTTCTGGAAGGCAATTCAAGGATGCTGAAGGCCTCCTAGAGTCCCTGAACCAGTCTAGGGTAGGAATCCCCCCACACACATACCACATAAACCTGCCAGAGTGGGCCAGGGCTCTAGGGCCCCAGCATCTGGGCCAAGGGGGACATCTTGGCCCGCAGGACAGCCTCTGGAGTGTGGAGGCTAAGGGCATTTAGAATTTCAGTCCTCAGTGCCCTCCAGGAAGGAAGCAGGGGACAGATTATGAAGAACAAAGGCAGATGAGCACCTCAGGGCTACCATCAGCTCTGCTTCAGGATAAATACCCACCCCTCTCTCCATCCTCTCTGGCGGGGCCTGGATTGGCCACAGCTGCCCCTCAGACTGTTCCTCCTCAGTCATTCCTGCTCCTCACCGGATGTGCCACCAGCTGAGCCCCAGGCCCCACCCTGGCCTCCCTCACTCTTCCCCCACCCCAAATCTGAGCTGTCGCCAAGTCCCAACAGCTTGTTCTTCACCCCTGATCTCAAATCCTCCTCCTCCTCTGCCCTCATCATATGCCCAGGACACCCACAGCAGCCTCCAGACAGGTACACCCCTGCACCTCCTTGATACATCTTCCCTGCAGATACCGAATGGCCTTTCTAAACAAACATGTAGTCGAGACTCGTCCCTGCTTAAAACCTGTCATTGGCTCCCCAAAGCAGTCAGGATAACGGCCAAACTTCTCATGTTCTGGCCTTCATGATCATGCCACCTGTCTCTCCTATCCCTCCAAGGTCCCCTCCCCCCAACCTCCCACACCGCATTCACACCCTAGACAGCACAGGCACGTTCACTGCCCCATGCCTCTGAGCGGGCTGAAGCTATCTGGAAGGACTTTTGCTCCTCTACTGGGCAGCTCTGAACCCCTCTCCTTGCCTGCTTCAAAAGTCACTGGCTCTCAGGGGCCCATGAGAGTTGATAGCAAAACCAGAGGGGCTGGGAGATGGGGCTGAGGCACAACTCTTCTTGGGAAGGAAAACTGCAAGCTGAGCAAACTTGAGCCTCTATCTGTCCAGGGTTCACGAGACTAGTTCGTTCCTAACTTTGCCATGGTTCATTTGGTTCCTTGAAAGCCTATTTTGCTTTATGCTCTCTCATGCTGCTCCTAAGGCACCCTGAGACCCGTGAGTCCATCTTGGCCAGCCCTTAGCCTCTAAGCCTCCCAAGGCATCTCAAACTGCAGACCACGTTCTACTTCAATCCCAATCAGTCAACAACTGTCAGACAAAAACATTCTGGGGGCGCCTGAGTGGCTCAGTCAGTTGAGAGGCTGATTCTAGATTTTGACTCAGGTTATGACCTCAAGGTTTGTAAGATCGAGCCCCAGCATCAGGGTTAGCATCTGTGCTAACAGTGTGGAGTCTGCTTGGGATTCTCTATCTTTCCTCTCTCTCTGCCCCTCCCCCACCAAAATTAAATAAATAAACATTAAAAAAAAAAAAAACCAACCGACTCTGTCTGCCCTCTAGTACTCTCCTTCCCGGCTCTGGTCTCTCCTATTCCCTGTTCTCTTTCCCCACCCGGCACCCAGCTCTGCCCGCCCCCTCTAACTACACTCCACTAGGACTTTTTAGAATCCATCTCCCATCTCAACCTTATTTGTCCTACCTACAAGCCATCCATCCAGCTCCTACTCATCAGTCCAAATACCCCTTCCCCAGGGGTCCTCACCAAGCCACAACCCAACATGGCCACCACCAAACCCTCAGGAGGCCCCCCAGGGTCAGCCTTACCACTGCCCAACCTCCCCCACTGAAGTCTGGCAACACAAATCCCTCTAGTCAATCCTCCGGATGACCCCTCACACCAACCTTTCCTCTAGTCCCACTGCCCATCTCACGCCTGTCCTTTCCCACCAGACCCTCTTCAGAAACCTGCACACCTCCAGATCAAAGGCCACCAGCACTACCTCCCAAAACACTGTTTTATACCCAGCACGTTCTGTGGCTCCCCGGTGCCTGTGCAGTCGAGCCTAAATCTACTGGGCTGGTATACAAGGTTCTCCAGCCAAGCACCCACGCCTCTGATCATGAGCTGACCCTAGTGAACATCTTCTCCAACCAACCTTCCTCATCCCAATGCATACTTCACACTCAGCTCAGGATACAGCGCCCTGCAGCAGACTGACACTTCCACTGAGAACCTGAGATAAGCGAGACAGAATGAATCTCTCTAAAGCTATCAGGAAGCCACTGATGCCACAAAAACCAGAAGGCCAGAAGGGCTGAGGTGAGGGGCTGGTCTACAGCTGCTTTTTCCTTGGGGGCATTGTTGATTATTGGCAAAGGCAAGACGCAGAACACTTGGTGGCTTCAGGGAGCTAAGACACAAACCTGGAGACCTGAGGGGCTGTGAACACATGGCCAGTGTTCCCTTAGAGACATTGGCCAAATTCTGAAGATGTGAGGGGCAAGATGCTAAGAAGCTAAGCAGAAAGCCTCTGAGAAGTAGAGGAATTTGGGTTTTTATGACACTCTTGCCACACTGAGGAAATGCAATTAGGATTCAGGACCCACCAAAGGAAGAGACCCCAGTGAACACATTAGGCTTCCAGTGGATAAGGGGGAACGCTGAGGTTTACCAAACTTTTGTGCAGCCTCTCTTCAGCTCATCCCTGGTTGGATTAAGAGTGCACCCCCTGACCCCCTCTAATTGCCCAGGAAAGGAAAAGGTAAACCTTTGTGGGAGGAGTATATAATAACCTAGAGCCACTATAATTCCATACAAAATGCACAGCATCTAATAAAAAAAAAATCACTGAACATGCAGAGAAACAGGATATATGGATGGAAAACCAAGAGAAGAAAAAGAGACAATAGAAACAGATACAGCTGATTCCAACAGTACAGACACTGTGATGAGCAGACAAGGACTTTGAAATAACTATGATTAATATGTTCAAAAAGAGGGGTGCCTAGGTGGCTCAGTTGGTTAAGTGTCCAACTCTTGATTTCCACTCTAGTCATGATCTCACAGTTTGCGAGATCAAGCCCCACATTAGGCTCTGCAGTGGCAGTGCAAGGCCTGCTTGGGATTCTCTTTCCCTCTCTCTGTGCCCTTCCCCCACCGTGTGAGCATTCTTCTCTCTCTCTCTCAAAATAATAAACATTAAGATATATATATATCTTATATATCATATATATATGACATATATATGATATATATATGATATATATATATGATATATATCATATATATCATATGATATATATGATATATATATATATGGTATATATATATATATCATATATATGATATATAGGGGTCCTGGGTGGCTCAAGTCAGTTTAGAGTCCAACTTCAGCTCAGGTCATGATATTGTGGTCTATGAGTTCAAGCACCACATTGAACTCTGTGCTGACAGCTCAGAAGCTGGAACTGGCTTCAGATTCTGTGTCTCCCTCTCTCTTTGCCCCTCCCCTGCTCACTCTCTCTCTCTCTCTCTCTCTCTCTCTCAAAAATAAGCATAAATTTTAAAAATATTTTAAATAAATAAATATGTATGTGTATATACACACGTGTATACACATACACATATACGTACATATATATATGTATATATATATGTGTATATATATATATACACACATATATATATATATACTGAGTGGCTCAGTTGGTGAAGCATCCGACTCTTGATTTCAGCTCAGGTCATGATCTAGCAGTCGTGAGTTTGAGCCCAGCACTGGGCTTTCTGCTGTCAGCATAGAGCCCACTTTGCATCCTCTGTCCCTCTCCCTGCTCCTCCCCCTGCTTGCATGCTCTCTCTCTTTCTCTCTCAAAAACAAACATTTTAAAAATATTTTGTATATATATAATATATATTTTATATATAAAAATATATTTATTATATATAATATATATATTTATGTTCAAAAAGAGAGGGAACGGTGGAGAAAATGCGTGAAAAGATGAGAATAAATTCCCCCAGAGAATTAGAATCTATTTTTTAAAAATTGGGGGGCACCTGGCTGGCTCAGTCAGATATACATGCAACTCCTGATCTCGGCATTGTGAGTTTGAGCCCCATGTTGGGTATGAGATTAAGTAAAAATATTTTTTAAAAATTAAAAAATTAAAAAATAACAAAATGAAAATCTAGAACTGAAAAATATAATAGTTAAAAGTAAAAACTCAGTAAATGGGTTTAACAGAATATTAGACACAGAAAAAAGGATAAGTGAACTAAAAGCAGGTCAATAGAAAATATCCCAAGCGAAGTAGAGAAAAAAGAATGGAAAATACATTTTTTTAAGTGTAAGAGACATGTGGGACATGGTGAGATCTAACATTTGGGACCACCCCCCACTTAGCTCAGAGACTGCTGTCCCCCGCCCCTAGGGCTGTGGCCTGGTGACTCCTCGCGGGCCCTGCCACCAAGGACTGCTAGACCCTGGGCGGAACTCCACCCACTCCTCCCCACACCGAGGCCTGTACCTGACCCTCCTGAAAGATACTCTGTCCAAACACCAATAGGACCTGAGATCAAATCCCATTTTTGTCATCTCCCCCCTCAGTGACTGAAGGGAATCACTTTACCTATCAGCTGGTTCTTCATTTGTAAATGGCAAAGATAACCCTACCCTACAGGGGTGTGGTGAGGATGAATGAAGTCAGCAGGGAGTATAAAGATCTACTGCCTCTGGCAAACAGGAAGTACTCAATACAGGCAAGCCCTTTGCCCTTGCCTCTCTTAAAAGTCCGGACCACATTCCCACCTTCATATCTTCATATCCTCAGCCCACCACATAGCAGGCACTCACTGAGTTGTTGGACTGCTGACGTGCTCATGGCCCCTTCTCCACAGCCTCCCCAGAGGGGTCAAGAGACTTGCCCAAGGATGCACAGCAAGTTTAGGATACAGCTGGCATGAGAATCCAGACAGTGGCCTGTACCACCTGTGGGCACCGCCCCATCCCAACCCCACTGACCTGAGCGCTCGGTCCAGAGTCAGGCCTGAGAAGTCGAAGAAACTGAGATACTCCCCAGCCACCAGCCTGCTGAACTCGTTACTGTCAGGAGAGCATGAGGTATCCATTAGAAATAGGGCATAGCAAACAATAGGAGGTACATGGGGAGTGGGCCCTGGAGTACCGTGACCCACCCACCTGACCTGCCCTTCCCTAGGTTGCCTCCCGCTGCTGGCAAGTTGGACTCTGACAGCTTATCCTTGGGAGGGGCATTAGGAAGGTTTTAGAAAGGAGGTGCTGTCTCAGAAAGTAAGCCAGTCAGGGGAAGGGAGTAGGGAGAGGGATGATACAAAGTGTCCCCAGTAGAGGAAACTGCACAACATGTCTAAGAAGCTCTCAGCAGGGCCACGTGGCTGGAGCCAGACAGCAGGAACACAGCAGCAAGAGATGAGGGAGGGAGCAGGGCCTGAGGGGCAAGGGAAGGATGGGTTAGTGATTTGGAAGGGTATAAAGCAGGAAGGAGATGCGTGAGTGGTCAGATCTGAATGTGGAACACCACCTGCTGAGTGGAGACCCCCCCCCCCCCCCGGGGGGCTGCAGTGGCTCTCCCAGAGGGGTTGGGAAGGAGATTTCAGAGGAAGAATCCACGGGAGATGGAATCGTGTGGGGCATGACACTGGAGGTGGTCCACAGCTGTCCAACAGGTAGAGCTGGATGTACCCCTGTGAGAGCTGTGAGCTGGTTAATGACTTGGAAGAAAGGATGAGCCCATGCAAGAGGAAGGTGCAGACTCAGGACGGAGATCAGAGGAAGTCCCTCTTAAGGATGCAGGCCGACTGAGAAGAGAGAGGGAGCCAGTAAAGGAGACTGAGAAAACAGCAGCCAGAGAAGAAGGGATACAGTATCCTGGAGGCCACGAGTGTTTCAAGGAGACCGAAGGTGATGAATTCTTGACAGGAAAGAGAACGAATTTCCACCTGAACCTACTCAAGCCCCAAGCTCTCCCTCCCATTTACAGGAGACTAGGGACTGAGGCAATAGGGAAAAAGCGTGAGGTAACTCCGCGGGGACACCAAATCCAAATCGTGGAAAATTCTTCTGGACAAATGATTGTTTCTTCAACAGATACACAGCCTTAAGAAAAAGGAGGCAGCCTGGCAAACTATTGTTTAAGAGACTTAAGAGAAGGAAAAAAAAGAGAGAGAGGGAGACTCAAGAGACATATTGGCCAACTGTAATGTCGTGTGGACCTTGTTTGCATCCTGAGAGAGAAGCATTTCTGAGACAGAAAATTAAACTGACACTAAATGTTAGAGATTCTATGGAATTTTGCGTAAGTTTTGTTAAAAATTATAATGGAATTATGATTATACTTAAAAATCCTTATCAGGGTTGCATGGCTGGCTCAGTCAGTTAATTGTCTGATCCTTTTTTTTTTTTTTCATATTTATTTATTTTTGAGAGAGACAGAGACAGAGAGAGAGAGAGAGGAAGACACAGCATCTGAAACAGACTCCAGGCTCTGAGCTGTCAGCACAGAACCCAATGCAGGGCTCAAACTCACAAACCGTGAGATCATGACCTGAGCCAAAGTCAGACACTTAACCGACTGAGCCACCCAGGCACCCCTGTCTGATTCTTGATTTCGGCTCTGGTCATGATCTCATGGAATCATGAGCATGGGATCATGGGATCTCTGCCCCTCCCACACTTGTACTTTCTCTCAAAATAAATAAATATTTTAAAAAATAAATAAAATAAAAATCCTTATCATTAACAGACATATACTAAAGTTTTTATGGATCAAATGATAGAGTGCCTAAAATATGCCTTAAAATAGTCTAACAAATGGCAAGGAAGGGGGGTGGTGGGGGTGGGGGTGGTAGGTGGATATTATTAACTTTGAAGCTGTGTAATGGGTAAGTGGAAGATTGGAGGGAAGGTTGATGTTTGTTTCTTTGCTTGTTTGTTTGTTTGTTTGTTTTGAGAGAGAGAGCATGAGAGGGGCAGAGAGAGAGAGGGAGAAAGAGAATCCCAAGCAGGCTCTGCACTGTCAGCACAGAGCCCAGAGGCCAATACAGAACCCATTGTGGGGCTGGATCATGACCTGAGCCAAAATCAAGAGTTGAAAGCTTAACCAACTTAGCCACCCAAGTGCCCCTAAAAGGAGGTTTAATATATTATTTTCTCTGGTTTTGTATATGGTTGAAGTTCGCATAATAAAAAATTTAAGGAAAAAGGAGTGGGGTGTGTGTCTGTGATGTTGAGCCAGGTTAAGTTGAGGCCTGGTAGCAGCCACTATATTCAAAGACAAAGGCCACTAATGGCCTTGGCCTAGATGGGCTGCTGCAGGCACTGGGTGGGGAAGAAGCCTGCCCCAGGAGCTGAATATGGAGAGGAAGAGGGGGCTGAGGCCACGCAGGGCAGTAAACCCCAGAATTCTGGCTGCAAAGAGGCTGGGAGAAGAAGTGTAACTGAGGAAGAATTTCTGTTTTACAGATGGGAGAGACAAGCGTAGTTAAGCAGTTAAATGCTGAAGGAAATTCTTGGAGCAGAGGGGTCAGAAGGACAGGAGGATGCAGATCAACCACAACCAAGGCTCCTGGAGGAGCCTCCTGAAGGCTATTAGGTTGGGGGTGGGGACTACAGCCCAGGGGGACAGGCAGGGCTTCGAAGTCCTGCTGTGATGTCTGGGCCGGAGCTAGGAGGCAAGCCCAGTAACATGGAGGCTGAGAAGGGTAGAGGAGGAAGGAGGGGGAGAGAAGTGAGGGAAGGATCCCAAGTGGAGCTGTCCTCAACACCCCCCTGTGACCTAAGCTCTGACTTGGGGTCTAGGGGCTGGACTGTCCCCTCTGCCTTGGGGACTATGACTGCCTCCGCTCATCTCAGTGCCTTAATGTGGTTGTGGGAGGCCCTCTGGAGGAAGAGCAAAGGCAGGTGGCCATGCTGATGGTCAGACATGCTCAGGATGCCCCACGTGATTCCCTTAGCCTCACAGTCCCTGCCTACTCACCCCCACCCTCTGCACCTCGCACCTCAGGACTCTCATCTGGCTAGTCCCCTTTCCATAGTCTCAAGGCCAGGGCTTGTGCTTTGGTAGCTTCAGCCCCCTTAGCCAGTCCCAAAAGACTGAGAGTAGGGTTTAATGAGGGCCAGGAACCCCTTCCCAGCTCATGGGTCCCAGGCAGATGCAGGTTCTCCTCTCCCTTGCCCTGCCCCACTGCTGTGTCCTCACTACCATCATCATGGTCCCAAAACCACACGCCACATCACATTCCCCAGCCCCGAGGGACCACCCTGCCACTATAGTCCCCCGCCCCCCAGAGCATGGGCCTTCACCCAGGCAGCCCAGAAAGGAAACAGATTTAGGGCAAGGCCAGGAATGAGGACAGTGGCAGGAGGAGGAGCTCCTGGGGACTACTGGGAGCCCCCCCAACACCAGGCACCCCTCACTGAAGTCACCCACACCCCTTTCAGGCTGAGAGGACACTGGATTTGCCTGGGGAGGGGGGGGTACGGGAGACAGACTCACTTCTTGCCTAGCTGCCGGGCGACGTCACAGCGCTGGAAGCCCTCAAGGTGGTAGAGGCGGCGGGCCAGCCGGCGAGCAGCTTCACTGACCCCCTGGCACCCATTGGCCAGTGGGTCTGTGCTGCCAGGCTCCAGCCCCTCCGAGCTGCTCAGCTCTGAGTCCGAGTCTGAAAAGCCATCCTTTAAGCTGGGGTCACTGCACAGGGAAGGTGGGGACAGGAGAAAAGGGGTCAGAGGCCCAGGGTCAGAAGCCCCAGGTGGAGGCTGGAAGGTCTCCCCAGGCCTTGGAAAACCCACACAGGAGCCAGAGCAGGGAAAGAAGCTCCAGTGCATCAGGAAGAATCAAGTCATTTAGAAGAGCCCCTCAGTGAGATGACTAGAAGCTACACGACCCACAGCATACTTCCCTGGCCCCACCAAGGCCAGAGAGGCCTAGAAGAGCAGCATGGAACCTCAGGACCAGGATGGGAAGTCTGGGTGCAGAAGAAGGACACGATACCTCAGAGAGACCTTGTTCTCTCTGGGTGCACTGGGTTGCCCTAACTTGCTCTGCCTGCTCTGGATCTCAGTTTCCCCATCTGCTCAATGGTTCTCCCAGTTCCCAGCCTAGGTCCTGCCTCACCTGGCTGAGTTCAGCAACTTGTCTGTGTCCTCCTCCTCTTCCTCCTCCTCCTCCTCCTCCTCCCCACCTGGACCCGGGGGTCCATCTTCATGGAAGCCATTGGGCACAGCGGTTAGAGACAGGCGGCTCAGGACGTTCTCTGATCGGCTGCAGGAGATGGAGCGCCGCAGGGGGCTGCCCAGATCCCCATCACCACCAGCTGCTCCCATGTCTCCCTCAGGCCCCATGTCCCCATTGCCTAAGCCAGCCCCTGGCTCAGGGCTATCACGGGCCCGCTGCTGGATGAGGGGTGTCAGGGGGGCCTCAAAGCTGACACAGCTGTCACTCTCATCCGTGAGGCTCAGCACGTCCAGGGAGTCGAGGCTGCTGTACTGGGTGCCCCGCAGCAGCTCAGACTCCACGATCTTCTCGAATGTGGCACTGAAGCCATCCCGCACATCTGGCTCTCCAGGGCCACCCGACCTGTGGGATGCAATGACCAGTCACCATCCTCCTGTGGTGTCCCCCGTTACAGGTGCTAGGACTGCACCAATCTGTCTGGGAACTCCCCGGGGACAGGAGAAGACATGGATTGTTTCCTGTTTATTCTTTCAGCCGATACTTACTGAGCACTAGGTGTCAGGTCCTGGACTGGGTACGAGGGTTTGGCAGTGAAAAGGACAGGCGTGGTCCCACCCAGTGCCTGCCTGGACCTGGCTTAGAGTAGACATCACTTGTCTGAATGAATGAATGAATGAATGAATGAATGAATGGGAGGCCTCTTCCTCCACGGTGGCACAGGGCCTGCTGCCTCCAGGCTTTCCAGAATGCATGGGCATCCCCCTACCAAACTAGAGTAACTCTGGGTCAAAATTTTGCTTGAAAGTTCTCAGCTTGGCCAACTACATTATAGCTCTCAGGCCTTGCCTTAATGTCACCTCCTCAGGGAGACTGAGGAAGGCAGGTCCACACCACCCACCACTCTGGCCCCTCTCTTTATTCTCAATCCTCAGGTTATCTCCTCACTTCCTCCCAGCCCCCATCAGCATGTCTGTCGTATTGTATGTTCCCCTGTTTACCATCTGTTCCCCAGTCCCACCCCCCACAAGGCCAAGGAACACCCAGCACATAGTATGTGCTTATTAACCCTACTGAATGGTGCACTGGATGAACAAACAAATGTTAGTCAGCCCTGTGGCTTAAGACGCTACCTAAGCCATTGCAGGGCCCTGTCCCATCCCTGGAAGAGGTCTTTGCACTGGCTGTTTCTCTGCCCACAGTGCTCTTCCTTCAAGCTGAAGCCCTCCTTCCTTGTACCCTTCTCAATGAGATACTCCCTGAGCACCCCATTTATAACTGAGACCTGCCCCCAAACACCTTACCCCTTTTTCCTACTTCATGGTTTTCCAAAGCACTTACCCCCTTCCTACATACTATATAATTATTATTTTTATGATTCATTATCTATCTACCCACTAGATCATACGCTCCATGATAGCAGGAATTTTTGTAGGTTCTATTCACTGATACATCCCCAGCACCTAGAATAGAGTATCACACAGAGCTAAACCAAGGTATCCTGGGAAGATTCTTATCCACTGGGAAGAAGCACAGGTAAGTAGAAAGGACAGGTAAAGAAGAGGAAAGACTGACAAAGAGCGAGACCAAGAGAGATAAGACAAAAGAGAGACAAGATAAAAGA
Source organism: Herpailurus yagouaroundi (assembly GCF_014898765.1). Lineage (NCBI taxonomy): Eukaryota > Metazoa > Chordata > Mammalia > Carnivora > Felidae > Herpailurus > Herpailurus yagouaroundi. The sequence continues at coordinate 26,228,252 of NW_024412423.1, read as the reverse complement.
GACAGAGAAATAAGAGAGACAAATGTCTGAGAAAAGAGACACAAAGCATGACAAACAGAGTAAGAGAGACAGTGAGAGAGACAAAAATAGAGACAGAAGCACAGAGACAGGGAGAGGAAAAGACACAGACAAAGAAAGAAGCAGGCTGAGGAGGCCCATTTCAGATAAATTGAAACCCACCATTTGCAAGGAAGTGCATCCCTCACTGCCCCTGAGGGTTAGCTGCACCCTGCTTCTCCCCCACCACCTGCTGCCTGGGAGACACCGAGCTGTAGGTGGACTGGGAGATACCCCCACCCCTCAAACACCTCCTTAAACCCCAGATCTAAGATGTGGTCCTAGTGTGTTCCCTGGGGAAGCATACCAACCTGAGAGAAAAAGCTGGAGTCACAGCCAGCTTTCTCCTGCCCCAGGTCCAGCAGGCTCTGAGACCACAGTCTCATTAAGCCTTCTCTTGCTGGAGAAGGAACTGGGGAGGACGGCAGAAATCTAAAATATGGCAGGAAGTGTGACAGTGCACTGGTGTGGCTGCCTCTACTGAATTCCAGGAGGAAGAGACAGATGAAAAGGGTCACTGCCCTGGTCACCAGAGCAGACACTCAAAATCTTCCCAGCAGAGACACGTTGGCTAGGCCTGTGCTAGGTCCCAGAGATACCTGAATAATACAGATCCTTGCCCTTGGTGGTGGGAGTGGGGGGCTCTCATCTCATTGTCAGAGCCATGAATGGTCTCCCCCATCCCACTATCTCCCACCTTCTCATGCATCTGAGCAGACCTGAGAGGTGGTTCTGACAGAGGCCTGAAGACTATTAGCCCAATCTCCAAACTTCCATCTACCCCCAATTTCAGCCATCCCAAATAAATATGCCACCTAAACACAAGCCGTAGGCTCCAAGAAGCCCCAGACCCCTGCCTGCACCCCACGGCAAGGCAGGTGGCTGCCCTAGGACCTGTCTGGATGGAAACACTCATAGCCACAGCATATTTGGTACACACAGGCACCCAACCCCATAAACTCACATTCCTATCCACAGAGCTAGCCACACTCAGCCCTGACACATGCAGACCCAAGTGCCCACAAATGCACAGGCCAGGCACACTCAAACCCCCACACACAAACACACGACCACAAAGACCCATGCACATCAGCATGTTCACACATTCCTATGCACACAATAATACACAGGCCAGACCACGAGGCATGCCACCCATGCACACTGGCTCATCCAGGCCAGGGCCTGCAGTTGTGCACACTAAGACTTCTATATACTTTCTTTTCTCAGGACATTCCCCTGTCCCTTTCCCACCCTCCTTGTCCAACTAGTACCTCCAAGACATGTAGGTCTCTCTGCTTCCTGCTGAAGATAATAGAAATGGAGCGTAACTCCAGTTAGTAGAACTGAAGTGAGATTCTTGGTAGAACCTCCGGATGGCACTCAAGCAGGGGGTGGGGTAGCTGTCAGGGATTAACCCATGAAGCCTACTCTTCTGAGGTCAGTTGCAGAATTGGGAGATCTTCACCTCCAGGAAGCAGAAGGCTGGACCAGATGACCTTCTGCATCAAAGCATTTTGGAACTCTACTGCAAAGCCTGGGAAGGAGGGAGTGTGGCCCTCCGACCCCACATAGAAAGAGCCCATGATGGTTTGGGGGGCTGTGGGTAGAGAGCACAACAGGCCTGCTAGCCTTTGAAATCTAATGGCTCCAGCCTTCCAAAACACCCAGAAGCCGGGCAAAACAGGGAGATGTAATTCCCATTTTATGGAGGAGAAAAACAAAAACCAGAGAGGCTAAGTGGCTAGGCCCAAGCCATATGGCATTGGAGTGGCCAAATGCAACAAGTCCCCAACCTAAGACACCAACTTACCCCAGCTGAGGGTCCTCAGTGTCCAGACATAGATTCCTGGAAGCATCGTCCCCCTCTGCCAGCCCACCAGCCCTCCAGGGCCTGGACTGTGTAGAATCTTCCAGAATGTTTGAGTCTGGCCCCAGGACTAGGCCATTGGTGAGGGAAAGGCCAAGGCTGAGGCCACGGAGGGCCACGTTCGGGCCTTGTGCAGGCTCCTCGGTGTCCACCAGAGTGCCCCTTATCTCATGCCCTGGGCTATTGTAGCTACTGTTCAGGTCCTGACTCTGTGCCATTCCATTCTCGGCCCCTGGTTCTTCCTCAGACTCCAAGCTGGGGTCCCAGGCAGCACCACCTTCCCCAGGTAGTACAGATGGAAGCTTATCCTCATCCATGGCAGCCACTACTTCCACCCTGTGCTGACTGCTCCTGGGACTCCACTAGACCTGGAGGCAGATAGAGAAATGAAGAGGTAAGTCAGACAGGACAGGTGCTGGGGGGTCTAAAGACAAGCAAAACCAGTGCCAAGTAGCCTGCCTGGGGAGAAGAGGATTGCTGAGAAGATCTCAGGACCTCCTGGCTGGAGTATGGGTTCAGACTGTAGCCTCCTCGGGCCAGCCCCACTCACCTCTCCCCTGACCCCCGGCCATCTTGTGTGCCACAGTCCTGCCTTCCCTGTTACTTCTTTGATGTCTCTGTTGTGCCCACAAGAACCCACCAAAGCTCTCTGAGAAAGATCCAGGTTGGGAGGAATGAGGGAAGGGTCCAAGATCTCTGGAAACCCTCTTCCTTTCCAGCTGGTATGTGATGTAGACGAAAACTCCAGGCTGACACCAGTTAGCCCTCTTGCCTCTTTCCATGTTCTCACCCTGACTCCAGGAGCCAGACAAAAGCGAATTTGTGGTGAATGGAGGGAACTGAGATGGGGCTGCCTTTAGAGGGACAGTTAAGACAGGAGGCAAGGAAGTCAACAGAAGTGCAGCTTTATCAGAACCAGACATCAACCCAGAGAAACCAACCTGAGGCCCAGAGTGAGGCGCTGTCCAGGGTGCTGGGCTGGTGAGGCACCACCCAGGACCCTGGCCTAGAGCAAGCCTGCCTTTGTTGCTCAGTGCCCAAAGCCCTGGCTGTGAGAGGAGAAAAGAGGTGGGGGCCTGGGGTTCCCCTCCACATCCAGCCCCCAGAGCTCACCCAGCCTTGAGAAGGGACTTAAGAGGAGGCTGCTATGGGGCATTCTGGGGAGAGTACCAGAAGGGGACCTTGGCCTTGCTCCGCCTAACTCATTGGGTGATCTGTATGGATACAGGTCGGGGCCTCCTCACTACACCAGCCAAGCCAGCCCCACTCCTATCTGCTATGCTTTGGGTTTGTAACTCCTCTTAAAATGAGGAGACCCATTTCACTTGCCATATCCATCCCTGCCCCCTTTTTTTTAAAAAAAAATTTTTTAATGTTTATTTTTGAGAGAAAGAGACAGAGTGTGAGTAGGGGAGGGGCAGAGAAAGAGGGAGACGCAGAATCCAAAGCAGGCTCCAGGCTCCAAGCTGTCGCCACAGAGCCCAATGCAGGGCTCTAACCCACGAACCACAAGATCATGACCTGAGCTGAAGTTGGACGCTTAACCAACTAAGCCACCCAGACACCCCTTTCCCTGCCCCCTTTTTAAACTGATCAAAACCAGCCCAATTTCCCAGAGGCTTCCTGCTCAATCTTATCCCAGATGAGAGGGCAGATGCAGTGGGCTGTGTTCTGGCTCCCCCTCAACTGTCTCTCTGCCCCTGGCCCCACCCAGTCTAGGCTATTTCTGCATCACCCCACACCACACCACCCCACCCATGATCTTTGTCATCGGAGATACACACAACCCCTCCAAATGACTTCCTTCCTTCTTTCTTTTTCTCTGTCTTTAATTTTTTTAATGTTTATTTGTGTAAGAGAGAGAGAGAGCAAGAGTGAGCGAGTGGGAGAGGGGCAGGGAGAGAGGGAGACACAGAATCTGAAACAGGCTCCAGGCTCTGATCTGTCAGCACAGAGCTCAACGAAGGGCTCAAACCCACCAGCTTTGAAATCATGACCTGAGTCAAAGTTGGATGTTCAACTGACTGAGCTACCCAGGCACTTCTTTCTTTCTTTCTTTTGTTCTTTCTTTCTTTCTTTCTTTCTTTCTTTCTTTCTCTTTCTTTTCTTTCTTTCTTTTCTTTTCTTTTCTTCCTTCCTTTCCTTTTCTTTCTTTCTTTTCTTCCTTCCTTCCTTCCTTTCCTTCCCTTTCTTTCTTTTTCTTTCTTTCTTTCTTTCTTTCTTTCTTTCTTTCTTTCTTTCTTTCTTTCCTTTCTTTCTTTCTTTCTTTCTTTCTAAGTACACTTCATGCCCAGCACTGAGCCCAATGATGGGCTTGAACTCATGACCCTGAGATCAAGACCTGAGCTGAGATCAAGAGTCTGACGCTTAACCGATGGAGCCACCCAGGCACACTTTCCTTCCTTCTTCAGGCTTCAACTTCCCCCCAACAACCCCAGGCTCCTCTGAAAAAGGGTCCTGAGGGTTCAGGGGAGGCTGAAGGAAAGGGACTTGTCAGCCTGAGAGGCTGCACCAGAACAGCTTGTAAGTATAGCAAAAAGGATTTAAGTGAGACCCAGATTGCCTATACTTGCCTGGTCCTAAGTGTCACTGGAGGGACTTGTTAAAATACAGATTATGAGCCCTCCCCCAAACCTCCTAAACCAGAATCTACAGGGACCAGATATAGGAATCTGTTATTGAGTGGGGTAGACAGCGGTCTGGGGCCTCAGCCCACCCACCCTGAGCATTCCTTCCTAGAATCTAGAGTTTTGAAGACCTCATGAGCTTAAGATTTTATTTTAAAAAACAAATCTGAAGATCTAGGCTCTAGAATATCTGGGCCCTGATCCTAGGACGCTGGGGACCCCAAGGGGCTCGGCACTAAGTGAGGGTTTCTTTCTGGTCTGCCCTAAATCCCTGCTGCTGCAGTTGCTATTTCAATCTGTTCCCTCTGGTTGTGTACTCAGAGGGGGGAGAACAGGAGGTCATCTCCTCAACTGAGACTTCTTGGGGGTGGGGGGAGCATTTCTAAAGGAAAGAGGAGGGAGAGTGGAGACTTTTGGCTTGCTGCCTGAGTTCTAGTCCTCTGGCCTGCTTTCTAGCCCAGGGGCCTGGATGTGCATTGGATCTGGGGCACAGGGCTTCAACCCAATTCCACCAGGGTGCCTCGCTCCCATACCCACACGTGGAGGCTGAGCCCAGCAGGACAGAGTGCCTCCCCTGTGGTCAGGGCTCTGTCTGAGCTCCCAGGAGGCCTGAGACTTGAAAGCATAAGCAGCTTCACCTGATGCTCATTTTACACCAGCCTCAAAGCCAAGGTTAAGAACAAATCAAGGACTCCTTGGGAGGCCCCTACCTCATCCCCCAACTTCCAGCAGCTGCCTCAGGCTGGCTCCAGCCCTACCTGCCCTGCCATGTCCTCCTGCAGCTGGGAGCCGGGTGGAGGTTCTGCCAACACTGGGCACTGGGCCGTGTCCTTGGTTTCTGGGGGTGGGCAGACAAGGGACAGCATTGAGCTCCACTCTGGGCGGGGGGCCCAGAGTCCCTGCCTGGGCTGAGGGCCAGTTAAGCCCAGAAATAGCCAAGCCAGGACCCCCCTCTTCTTTCTGACCCAAGAGAGGGGTACATAAGGGGCGGGGGGGCTTCAGGTCAGAGATGTCAAACAATGCCCCAAGCCCTCACTCTGAACCTTCATGTGCCCTGGGATACATCATCCTCTCTGGCCTTTGTGAACCCATCTGCAGAATGGGAGCATCACTTCTGCTCTCCTTCCCCAGGGCTGGTAGGAGTACCTGAGGTCATGAATGCTGAGAAAGTAGAAATCCAAGGCAGAACAAACTCTTACAGAGGTCAAGGGAAAAGTCAGCTATGGTCCACTCTTTCCACCACTACATTTGACAAACGGGGAAACTGAGGCACAGAACCAGGAGAGGATGTGCCCAAGGTCACACAATGGAGGAGCTGCCTCTAAAACTCAAAAGTAGCTTCCTTCAGTGCCTAGATGGGCTGGAGGTGCTGGATTAACCAACCCCCAGTTTCCCAGGCCCTCCGTGAGATCCTCCCACAAGATTAAGGGCTCAAATCTTTAACCAGGAGACTCTACCCGAAGCAGTGACCCTGTCCATGTCCAGCCCTGCTGGCAAGAGCAAGAGAGTTAGTACAGCTGGGCCCCAGGGCACTGATCCCAAGCAGAAGCCTGAAAATGACAAGCTGGCAGTAGTTAGATCCCCTGCATTCTCACTCAGCATAAACCAGACCCTACTCCGAGCAGGGGCTCCTGCTCCTCACTGCCCTTGAGATGACCTTGGGCTTGGCAGCATCTTTTTGAGCTCCAACTAAGGTGGACCCGTGATGTCAGTGGAACACTGGTTGGGCCAGGGCTAAATGTCAAACCAGCCACTTTCTGGGTCTCAGCTGCACCTACAACAATCTTGTCCCCCTCCTCACTTTACCCATGGCAGCTGGAATGAGCTATGAAAACACAAATCACATTATATCCCTCCCTCACTCATAACCCTCCAATAGTTCCCAATGCCCTTCGATTAGAATTCATTCTCCTCAGCATGGCCTAAAAAGGCCTTGTCTATGCTGGTTCACTGCCCTCTCCCCATCCCCCACGCCATCAGCCACATTGGCCTTCTTTCTGCTCCCTGAGCTCATTCCCACCTCAGGGCCTTTGCACCAGCTGTACCCTTGGCCTAGAATGCTCTTTCCCTAGATCTCTAAATGACTGCCTCTTCTGCCACTTAGGGCTCCACTCCAATGCTGCCTCCTCAGAGAGGCCCTCTCTTAACACCCTGCCCTCTCACACTCCTCCACAGAGCATTTTATCTGCTAAGCATCACTTAACAGAACTGAAACTCCTTTTTCTATTTGTTTCCTTATTTCCTGCCCATCTCCCTCACTAGGATGTAAGTTCAGGAGGGTGGGGACTATGTCACATTCACTGTCTGCCCCAGAGCCTAGCACCATGCCTGGCAAACAGCGGGCACTGTTTTAAACGTTTGGTGAATAGCCTGGAGATTATCAACATCACTGTTGTAAAAGCAGAAGCTAAGAGAAGTTGAGGAACATGCTTAGGGCCACAAAGCTAGAAAGTGGCAAGGCTAGCATTCTGCATGGAATAACCTTGTGTGGTTTCCACGCAGAGATCCAAGCCAGGGACAGTAGGAAGCCCAAGGAAAGGTCTGGAGAAGAGGGCTCAACAAGGAGGGTTCCAGGGCCCAACATGTTCTATAAGACTGAAGGATAATGCATGGGTGCTGATGCCTGTGTGCATATCTGTGAACAAGCATATGGTGGGCATTTCTGGGCACATACATACATGCACATGCACACACACACACGAAGGGACCTGGGCAGTCACCCATGAGGCAGTCTCCCCAGGTGATGAGACAGAGATGAGGACCCTACATGCCTAGGAGCTAGGTTCAGGGCAGTTAGACCTACATCAATGGGTGGCTGGGTTTGAAATTATTCTGCTTTGGGAGAAGCCAGGAGCAGGAAACGGACAACCGAGGTTAGGGTGGAAGATGGGAGGACCCACACTCACAGTGGCCACAGCCACATACAGCAGCATCAGGTGGCTTGTGTGGGTTTGGCAGGAGATAGGAAAGTACAGGCCTATTTGGTGGAAATGGGGATATAGGAGGCAGAGCTGAGGTGGGGAACCCATGGTGCTGAGCAATACCCAGGACAGGCAAAATCTAGGAGCCTGTGGAATGTCCAAGAGTACTTAGAGCCCAGGAACGATAGATGTAGAAGGAAATAGAATCAGAGAAAATCATTCTGGAATAAGGTTTTGCCTCTAATGTGCTAGGGGAATTTAGACAAATGAAACCCTTCCCTGGCCTCATTTCCCTATGTACATAAGAGATTCCTAACCATTTCCAAGTCTTGGACTTCTCTGAACATTTGACAGAGCTGTGGATCCCACCCAGACAGACTCACATATGTGCACAACATTTTGAGTATTTTTAAGAGGCTCATGTGCTCCTAAAGCCCATCCATATGCCCTGGGCATGAACTCCAAATGGGATAGGCTTGAAAGACCTCCCACCTCCAACAGTGGACACTCAGCATCCCAGAAGGGCCTACTTGCCAGGGAGAAAAAAAGCTGGAAACCTTTTCATCTCAGAGCTATTCTTTGCCCCTTGGGAGCCCACTCTGGAAACCTCCCTAATATCCCACTGCCTTTCCCCAAACTCTTACTACATGACTCCCTAGCTCATCCAGATTTTAGCACATGGGCTGGGATAGTCACACATGCACATACACACAGGAACAGTTAAATAAGATGATCAATGAAATATAGGGTGTGGGCATTTCTCAACACATACATACATACCCACACACACACTGAACGAAGGGACCTGGGCAGCCACTCATGAGGCAGTCTCCCCAGGTGATGAGATGGAGATGAGGACCTTACATGCCTAGGGGCTGATGTATAGTAAGTGCTCAGGACAGACTTCGGCCAAATGTGGCCCATAACATTCGCGGGGCCCGGGTTAGCCCAGGCCTGGGCACTCCAGGATTCCACAAGACCCTGCTGGGCCACTGACAGCAAGGGCAACAGGGAGCTTACAGGAAGACCCCTCCTTGGGGGGGGGGGGGTCCCTGGTCCCCCAGGCTCACCATGCTCTCCCCAAGCCTCTGTCAGCTAAGGAGTCTGGAGGTCAGAGCTCTAAGTACCATCCCTAGGCAAAGATCAGCTCAGTCATGTGTCTCTTCAATGACCCAACTGCTTGGGGGCAGGGGATGTAACCAGGACGAAATGAAGGTCTACCCAGGAGCCTTGGAAATTTCCCTGCTTCCATTCCTCAAAGTGATCCTAATCCCTCCGAGCCTACTTGGTCTTCCCAACTTGGAGGATCTCATGCAGCAACAGGTGCCTCAGAGTAGGAGTCCAGGACAGTGGGTCAGTGTCATAACTGTACAGTCAGAAAGATCTGCCTGCAAATCCCAGCTCTGCTACCCATCAGCTGTGTGACCTCTCAGAGCCTCAGCACTTTCCTCTATAAAATGCAGGGTGCTGGCAGCATCTGCCTTACAGGGCTGCAGTGAGGACTGAAGGAGCTGGCAAGGCTGAGGTGCTCAGAGCCAGGCACAAGTGCTTCCCAGAACTCTCTCTCAGGCCCTCAGGGGAAAGAGCAAGCTGCCCACACTGGAGACAGAAGGCACCTGAGAGCAGCACAGGACACTCAGCGGGCCCTGCAGACATTTTCCCTCGGCAGCCTGTCAGAGCGGCTTCTGAGGCAAGGGTTTCAGAGGGCCAGCCTGAGGGTGGGGCAGGAGAAAGCCTCCAACCTTAGGGCCCAGGAGGTGGGGCAGAGAGAGCACCCTACCCTTTTCTGAGGCAAGTGAAGACCTTACAGTCCCGGCCCCACCAACTTTCCCGCCCCAGGCCAGGCTCCCTCCTAGCTTTCCATCTCAAGGCACAAGGGCAATACTATATGCAGGGCAAGCGCCAGGGTCCTGGGCCTCCCTTAAAAGTTGCCCAAGCCCTTCACTTAGTGCCAGTTCAGGGTCATTAGGGAGCCCAATATCACCTGGTTTTCTTCCTCCCAGTTTGGCCCCTGGGGAACCAGCTTTGCCTTAGGTTGTGGGCATCTGGAAGGTCTCCCCTTTCTCATGGTTGGACAGTCAAAAGTCCCCAGGGCTGGGTGCACATTTGCATCTTATCTGCATGCCCCCACACCCTGCTGGGACTTTCAAGGGCCCCTGGGCCCAGCTTTGCAAAGGTCATTCCTTGATGTCTCCTGGCTTGCTTCTCTCCCCATCCCCCAGCCACTTGGCACCCTCCTTTGCTCAGCATTTGCATATATCTGCTTGCTGGTTTGGAGAGCCCTCAACATGATGAAATTCATGTCTGCCGTCAAATCCCAAGTCACATTTACGGCTGGGGACTCTACCTCCAGCTGGCTTCCCTACAGGGTGGGCCTTCAGTTATCTGGGACTGCAAGGGACTAGGCTGTTCTGGTTAGGTGACTGGCCACTGCTCTGTTTCCTGGAGCTTCACAGGGTACCTGGGACTCATTCTGCTTCTTGAGCCCCATTTGACTCAAGAGGCTGCAGAATGATAGTTGAACCCCAAGAGCTGCAAGAGACTGATCAAGTGCAAGTCAACCCTGCCTCAGCTCACATGCCTGACTGAGGGCAGATCTGAGGGGTCAACCACTGAGCAGCTGCCCCCCAGTCTGGCTTGACAGCTAGGAGAGATGCACCAAGAACTTTCACCCTCCCTTTTCTGGGCCCAAGTTTTTTTTTCCTGATTCTCCCTTAATCCCTCACTTTCTCTATCGGTCCCCCCCCCCCACCATCTCCCTAAAGCCCCTCTCCTTCTCTGCCTCCTCCCCTGTCACTTTCTCCCCACCCCTTCCCAACCTCTTGATGTTATAGCTCCACTTAACCTCAGCCTTGCTGAATCCCCCTGTCCCCCCTTCCCCTGCTCAATCCTGTTTCTGCTTTAGGACTTCAGCACAGGGTCTTAACAACGGTTGTGGTCTCCTTGAGGCTGGATGAAGGCTGCAAAACCAGCTGGTGTGAAATGGGCTGTAGTGGACCATCCCACTATTGCCTCCCTGTCCCCATTTCTGAGATAGTCCCTCCTATTCAGCCATAACCCACTGACAGAAGATCTGATGGCTAGTAAAAGCCTCACCGCTTGATGAGCAGTACATGGGGTAGGAGACAAAGAGGAGTCTGGAATGACTGTGCTTGGGCCCTGAGCACCTGGAAGGATGGGGAAGACCAGGTGGAACAGGTCTGGGGAGGAAGATCAGGAGGTCAGCTTTGGACAAGTTGAGTTGGAAGTGTTGAGAAGTGCTGAGAAGGTTACTGGAGCTCAGGAGAGTGCCCGAAATTGAGGGAGCTGGTAGCATGTAGATAGGTGTATTTAAAGCCACAGGTCTGGACAAGATCAGTACAGGAGTAAATGGAAAGGAAGAAGACCAGCCGTGCCGTGCAAGGGATGAGCCATGGGTGGGCAGGGGGAAAAAGAAACGGATTAGGATCAACCCACAAAGTGGGAAGAAAACAGGAAAATGGATGTCCTGGAAGTCCAAGAGAATATTTCAAGAAGAGGGAGACACTGAATGTGTCAGACGCTTCAGATGAGGACCGAGACTTGGCCACTGAGTGTGGCAACTTGGAGGTCAGTGGTGACCTCGAGTGATTAGTGGGAGGAGGTGAAAGCCCAACTGGAGTGGAGTCAAGAGAGCGTGGGAAGCGAGAACCAGGAGCCAATGAGTCTAGACAACCCTTCTGGGGAGTACTTCTATGAAGGGGAGCAAACAGAGGCAGTGGTAGCTGGATGGAGAAGACAGGAGAGCCACCTTTTAAGATAGGAGAAACAACAGCAAGTATCCACTGGTGGAATGATCCAGTACAGGGGGAACTCATATCGTAGGAGGGGACACTAGCCGGAGCAATACCTTCAAGCAGGCACAAGGGGACAGGATCTAGTGCACAAGCAGAGGGGTGGCCTTCACCAGGAGCAGGAATACTTCACCCCCAGGGATAGGAGGAAGGCAGGGCGGTGGGTGTGGAGCTGGCAGATGGGTGACTGTAGCACTGGGAGTCTGAGAAAGTTTTCACTGCTTCCATTTGCTCAAGGAAGTAGGAAGCAGTATCATCAGCTGAGAGAGAGAACTGAGGGTAGAAGTGTGAAATAGTCAGCAGGTAGGGGGAGAGGGGATAGACTCAGGACCCATGGTGGGACTGCTGGACGGCACTAAGGACACACCTGAAGTTCAAAGTTTTGAACTTAAAGTGAGACCAGTTGGTGTAGTGGTTTTTCTCAGCCCCATTCGGCTTCACAGGTGCAGGTGTGGAGCGTGCAGGGTGTTGGGATTTCACCAGAGTTGGGGTTTGGCCAAGTAAGCATGAAGAAACAAAATGAGGTAAGGGTGTTGGGGGTCTGCAAAGGACGGATTATCCTCAGTATTATAGTGGCCCCTGTTCAAACTCCTTCCCCTGCTGGTGCCAGAAAGTCCACCACCCATTCCCTACTTTGAGTCATGAAGAGCTTTCTCTCTGCCCTCATTCCAAAAGACCGTCTGAGAGGGTAGCCACAGGTAGCCACCAACACCTGAAAAATGAGCTTCCCACACACCGTTCCTCTCACCTGGAAAGTAATGTGGACCTCACACATTCAAAACTGCATTCTCGGGGCGCCTGGGTGGCGCAGTCGGTTAAGCATCCGACTTTAGCCAGGTCACGATCTCGCGGTCCATGAGTTCGAGCCCCGCGTCAGGCTCTGGGCTGATGGCTCAGAGCCTGGAGCCTGTTGTCGATTCTGTGTCTCCCTCTCTCTCTGCCCCTCCCCCGTTCATGCTCTGTCTCTCTCTGTCCCAAAAATAAATAAACGTTGAAAAAAAAAATTAAAAAAAAAAAAACCTGCATTCTCCATCACCCTTCCCAGGCCAGCTCAAGACCGCTCTCCCCACCTCTAGCCCGATGCCAGCGTCTATTCAGTCTGCCTCCTCCATGTCTCCTTTTCCTTCTCTCCACCTCCCATCTGCCAGATCCCGGTCCCACAAGGCCACCACCCCACCAACTCCGTTCCCACCATGCATGCCCTGTGGCTGCCACATGCGGCGGTCCCAAATCCATTGCCTGGCATCTTGCACCGGGTCACATCACTGGCAGCATGACCAATCCCCTGTCCAACATTCTGGCCCTGCCAATCCCCTTCCATCTTCCTCAGCACGTCTTTTCCAACACACACATCTGCCCCCATTAGTCCCCTCTCAAAAGCCTTTGGTGGCTCCCTGTGTCCTTGGAGAAAGGGCCTGCTCATCAGCCCACATTCCGGGCCCCACCCCTTTTCTTCTTGTCTTGACCCCCTCCATCCCTGCTCCCCCACTTGTGCCCCCACACTAATTTCTGCCCCAGTCATGGCTCACCCCCACACCACCCCTGAGGTTGAGAATTCCTTGAAGACCTCATCAGTGTCTGCTGAATCACCCTTCTCCAGTATGTGGTTTGAAGTACTGGCTCGGTCAGTTTTGCTGACCTGATGCATGGATGACCAGGTGGATGAAGCTTCTGGAAGTGGAAAAAGAGAGGAACAGAGTAAAACAAAGGGACTCCTTAACCAAGTGACCTAACTTAAATGATCACCTATTACAGGACAAGCTGATGGCATCTGCCTCCTGATGAGAAGCAATGAGAAGGAAGCAAACATCACCTATGGGATATTCTTGCCAAAAAAATGTTTAACATGAATCTACTCATGAGCAAGCCATGAAACAAATTCAGAATGTAGAACATTCTACAGGAAGACTGACCCCGGCTCTTTAAAATTGACAATGTTATAAAAGACTTTAAAAAAAAAAAAAAAGCAGGGCTATTGTTACAGATTAAAGGAGACTAAAGATATGTAACTAAATGCAACAGTGTGATCCTTGATCAAAACTTGCTTTTAAAACAGCTATAAAGGATATTACTGGTACAACTGGAGAAATTCGAATATAGATTACATATTAGGTTAAATTGTATCATTGTGAAACTTCTTGAGTATGGCAATATATAGTCATTATGTAGAAAAATGTCCTCGTCTCAGGAAACTCATGCTGAATTATTCAGAGGTGAAGTGTTATGATGTCTGCAACTTACTTCCAAAGTGTTCAGAGACAGAGGAAAACAAATGTGGGTAGAACGTCCACAGCTGGCAAATCTAGGTCTCTAGATTTCTAGGTGAAGGGTGTATAGGTGGGTATTCATTGTACTACCAGGTGTGACAAGACAAAAAGTTAGGGGGGAAGGAAAGGAGGCAAGGGAGACATTGCCAAGAGGGAAGCTCAGGGCCCCGCCTGCCTGGGCAGGAGTCAGAGAGGCAGTATGGCACAGCGACAGGCCACAAGCTAGACGCTAGAGCCCATTGGGGCCGGGCAGGCACAGCTCTGGAATGGCTCACACCTAAAAGGGATCAGACCCCAAGGAAGACCTACCTGTGAGCAAACTCCCTTAGAAGGACAAGGGGCTCTGCAGAAAACAGCCAGGTCCCAGGGAGACCAGCAAGGCAGTCCCGCCCCACCTCTGCCTGACCTGTGCCAAGAAGCCAGGGCTGGCCCAGGCTCACCACTCCTCCCCCCCTCAAACACCCCTCAAAGGGTGACAGTCTGAGTGTATCCTCCTGTGTGAGGAGCCAGGCTAAATATGGAGCCCCAGACAGAAGATGCCGCTCAAAACAGATTTTCCTGGAAAAGACCATCTGGCAAAGGATGCCTAGAACATCTTCTGTCACGAGAGGCAGTGTCATTTTCCTGCAAGCAAATGTCCTGAATGGGAATGCCTCGATCCCATGTCTCTAGAAGACCCTAGCTTAGTGCCTCAGTTTCCCCCAAGGTCATTCCCTTGCTCCAGATGGAAAGGCATGCAGTCTCCTGCAGTCTCCCTCCTGACTTGCATTTCAGGGAAGAAGAGAATGAGACTGGGGACATAGGTCCAAGCAGCAGACAGTTCTGCCCAGGTACAAATCCGGATCCTGCTACTTACTAAGTGCCTTTGAACAAGCAACTTTTCCCTGAGCATCAGTATCCACCCCCACAAAGTGGGAGTAATAGTATAATCCTCTAAAGGTGGTTGTGTGTATGAGAGTACTTAGCCAGTGGTAGTGCTCAATATACCGAAGCTTGGTGAGGTAATGTCCCCCTCAGAGCCCTCCCTCTCTGTCCTGTCAATGTATTTGGCCATGGCGGGTGGGGGGGGGGGGGGGGGGGGGGGGGGGGGGCCCCCCCCCCAGGGGTGAGCAGGTCTCTCCTCCAGAGGGCAGCTGGCCCATTTTACTGATTCAGAGATCCCAGGTCACAGAATTTCCCTGGCAGGTAGGGCTCCTAACTTCGCAGGGACAGGGGTGGAAGAATGACTGTATTTGCCCAGGGTTAGGGGTTGGGCTTGGAGGTAGTCACGATGCCCCTTACCCACTCTCCCTCAAGCTGCCTGAGAACCCTCCATTAAGTAGCTCTTGTTTCCAGAGTCTGGAAGAAGGAGCTGGGAGCCTAGGAAAGTTCAAATGCCTCCCCCTAGACCCAGGCTGCCCATCTGCCCTGGCCAAACCCGGAGTTCTCTCCCTGCTCTCTGCCCGCCCCCCCCCCCCTTCACCCACCCATCAAGCTCAGCCTGACTTATCCTGAACCTGCCAGAAATCTCAGACCCACTCCCATTGTGGCTGGTGCTTCTGTCCCCAGTTCTCTTCCAGCACCCCACCCCCAAGATGGCCCCAAGACAAAGGGGTAGGCTGGGGCAGTGGCCCCCTGAGCCTGTGTGGAGACAATGTCTCCAGTTCTCATTCAGGGAGTCCCCAGATCCTCCAGAGACAGCAAGAGTCAGAATACCTCCTCTTAGGAGGGAGCCATCTGGGCAGGGTGGTCCCCACATCTGGATTCCCTGCCCCACCCCAGCCCCAGCAGCAGGCTCTAAGGACCCCTCCCTCCCTGCGGCTGCCACGGCCAGGCCTTCTCAGCTCTGGACTCTGCTGCTGTAACAGGGGCTTACATGGGGGCGTGGCAGGCAGCGGGCAAGGCTGAGAAGGCCTGGCCGCCAAGCCAGGCTGTCAAAGTTAGGAAACTGGAAACAGAAATAAATCCTCAAAGCTGCTCGATGGTAAAGGTAGCTGCCAGCAGGCCCCGGCAACCACCCAACACCCTGGGTCTCCTGCCACCAAGCTGCCACTGGCACCCCATCAACGCACACGTGTATCTTAGATTATACAAAAGGGGGGGGGGGATCAGGAGGCAGAGCCCAGAAGGCAACTGGGCCGGCTGGCCCTGACTGGCCCTGCAGGCTGGCCTGGGGTTCTCTAGTGGCGCCCCCATTCCCGGGCCCAGACCCGGCCATCCCCGGGCTTTCCTCTCACGGCCCCATCTCCATGACAACCGTATCCTTCGGATGCTCCAGCCGCCACGGACTTGATCTCAAAATGTAGCTTTGTTAAGCAGACCCGGGCGGGCATGGAGGGCGGAGGGCGGAGGGCGACGCCCGCCACCCATAGTGCGTTCCCCCCAGCATCCCCCACTGGCCCCCAATCCGACTTGGGGAGGGGCGGAGTCCCGGAACGAGGGCCCTGGGACCAAGTGGCCCCGCGGCCCCACTCACCGCTCCGGGTCCCAGTCGCTGGGTCCAGGCTCTCACGGCGGGGCCATGCGGAGGCCTCTGCTTGACTGACCGTCCCACTCCACAACCGCCTGTCGGGACTCCCCGTGCCCGCTTCTGTCCCTTCAGCTGTCAGAGCCGAGGCTGTGGAGAAGCTGAGCAGAGATGAGGGGACGGACGGCTGGAGGGAGGGAAGGAAAGAGAGAAGGAGGGAGGGAGGGAGGGAGGAGCGGGAAAGGCGGGGAAGGGCGGGGGGGGGGGGGGGCCGGCCGGCGGGCGGGAGCGGAGCTGGAGGCGACAGCAGCCACTCGGGCTGGCCCGCCCGCCACGCCTCCAACTCCCAGGTCCCCACTGTGTGCCCAGACCCAGCCTGGGATGGTGCAGCTGGCCTCTTCCCGCTCAGCCCCGCGCCGGCCCTTTAAGAAAGGGGGGAAGGGGAGCGCTGCGAGGTTCCGCCCCCCCCAACCTTGCCCAGCTGGGCCCCAGCTGTCCTCCAACCCCAGGTCAGACCCAGCCACCGCCCCCGCTGCAAGACCCTCAGCCTCAGACCCAAACCCTGAGTCCGTAGGATGGGATCAGCCCTCCTCCAAGTGAAGGAGGGAACAGATCCTTGCCCTGCTTCTGAGGTCTGGTCCTCTGCTCTTTGCCCTCCGCCCCCCACACACAAGCCCAGAGAGACCCTACCTGGACAGGAGACAAGGTGGACCATCTCAGAGATGGGTAAACTGAGCCTGTCCTACCTACCTACCTACCTACCTACCTACCGAGACAGAGGGACAGACAGACCTGGGATATGGGGAGAGTAGGGGGGCTTAGGACAGAAGATGAGACAAAGGGGAGAAACCCTGAGGGAGGTAGAGGGGAAAGGTGGGTCCAATCAAGAATGTGGACTCCCAGCAAGAGGTCAGGAGGAGGGGGGTCCCAAGGGACTTGCCCCACAGTCCCCCCCACCCCCCATGCTAGTCAACAGCTTCAAGAGCTCCTCCCCAGGACCCCAGCTCTAAAGAAGCATGTCAGTAATGCACCTGGGCTAGACACCAAGAAGAACTTCCTAGCGGTGAGGCTTCTGCAGGGCAAGATTCCACCTCTGAGATAAGTAGTAAAGGGCCCCACCCATAGGAATCTAGAGAGACCAGAAACTGGGGGGAGCAGGGGAGGGTGAGCAAGCCCAGTCCCACTAAAAACAGAGATCAGGTTAGAGTCAGCCCTACTGCAAAAGGCCACTTTCCACAACTTTCTTTCCACTCCAGCCCCCAGGGACTGTTCACTGAACTCAGCTGCTCCCCACCTCCAGACCTTTGCAGGTGTTCCACCCTCTGCCTGAGCAGGCCTTGAGCATGCTGTGCTCAATGAACTCCTACTCAGTCCTCAGATCCCTTCTTAAATGCCCCTTCCTCCAAGAAGCTTTCTCTGATCTTCCTTCCACCTATATTCACATACACATTTAGGGGCTCTCTTCTTAGGGAGCAGAGGGTGAGAGACATGAGAAGATTTGCTGATCTATGAGGGGTATCTAAGCTGTGCAGAGTGGCAATAATGGGAGATGCAGGGTCTGAGTTGTGATGAGTCTCCTCCATCTTCAAGCTGGGCCACAGATGGAGCTGGGGTTTCATCAACCATGGGGACACTTCCGTTATGAACTGTATATCTACCATGTGCCAAAGCCCACATTAAATGTTTTCCATGTGTTATATTTAATTCTCAGAACAATCCTACAAACCATTTTACAGATGAGAAAACTGAGGCCCCCAAAGCACTAGCCACTTGCTTAAGGTCTCAGGAGGTCAGATCCTAGAGACACAGCTGGGCAATTGAGAAGGCTCTCAGGCCACACCCCCTTACTGCCCGTCAAACCCTAGGAGATTCCCACAGAGCCTAGAAACAAGGGGGCCACTCTACTCCAAGTGCCCAGGATCTTCTTCGAAGGCACAGAGGGAACATGGCTTCCCTGCTGTCCTGCCCTCTAATCTACTGCCATCTGCTACCTGTAGGTAAGGATGGGCGACAACCAACAGGAGCTGTGGGGTGAAAAAGAGGTGACAGGGCTTTGCCTCCATATTCCCCATGTTCAGAACCCATGAGCTCAAGTCACATCTCAACAACCCCTCTGACCTTCCACTTCCTCAACCACCCAATAAGGATAGTAGTAGCCCCTGTCCTGTGTGGCTGGAATGGGGATAAAAGGAGCCAATATGCTCAGTGCCCACCCACCCAAGACCTGGAGCACAGAAGCACCCAACAGGCTGTGGTTACTCCAGATGTAATGAGTGACTTACTCATGGAATGGATTGTTCACTCTCTGTCCACCTAGATGGACTGTGATCCCCCTGAAGGCAAGGTCTTCTTCTTCACAATGTATGCTCAGTACCTAGCACACCTAATAAATATACATGAAAGGCAAGAATGGAGGGAGCCCAGAGGGAGATACAGCTGTCTCTCCACTTAATCTGGCACACAAAACCTAGTCCCTGGCCTGGGTCTGCTCCCCATCATTGGCAGCTGCGGGAGCCCGTTGCAGTGGGCATGAGTGGGCCAGGGCCAGAGACCTGGGCTCTAACCTGACCGCTGCTGTTTCCTGGCTGTGTGACCATGGGAGCTATAACCCCTCCCTGAATCTCACTTTCCCATGTAAAGTGGAACCAGCTCAAAGAGCTGTCACAAGGCCACAGATGGCCTCTGTGTGAGAGAGTGCTTTGGGTGCCCTGGACACAGGAGAGAGGGTTATTATTATTTCGTGTAGCTACTTTTGCCTCTTAAAAGAGAATAGGGTCAGCGTCTCCCCACCCAGCAGCCAAAATGCAATACATTCCTCAGTATCCCTCCAGGGAAAAAAGGATCAGCAGCTTCTCCCCCTTCCTCCAAGTGTCGACTCCATCCTCCTTCCCACCTCCCCCCAGCCCCCCTGAAGGTGAGTCTCAGGAAGGCAGGTGTTGGAGGCTGGACAGGAGGAAGGGGCCTAGTTCCCAATCCACTTAGCCCACCACCGCCTCTGCCACGGTGAGGCCTCTACCTGACCTCCTGCCTCCCTAGACCCAGGCAGGGCCTCCTCCTCTTCTTCAGCCTGAGCAGAGTGGGGCATCCAGGGAGAAGAAGAGGCCAGAACCTGAGACCTACCACCCGGAGGAAGGGGATATGATCCAGAGGATGCTTGGCCTAGAGAACACCTGAAACACCCATCTTCCAGCTAGTGGATTGAGGCCAGGGGGTGAGAGGCTGGGTAGGGATTCGCCAGGCCAATCCTGCAATACTCAGTGAGTGCCTACTGTGCACCTAGCCAACCCTGCCCTTGCCCCTGTGCCTCAAAGACAAAGGCCCCAGCCCACCTGTCCGGTGTCCTCTCCTGACACCTCTCACCTCAAATGTGATGTTCTAGGACTCATCCACCCTTACGTAACCCAGCCATTTCTAATAACCTCACTTTGCTTATGCTGGTCCTGTGCCTAGGATGCCTTCTCTTCACTGACTCTCTCTTGGCTAATTTCTCTCAACCCTCCAGCCCCTCCAGCTACGGTGCCATTTCTTTTTCCCCAATACAGCAAAGCTCCTTGAAGAAGTTGTCCATGCTCTCCAATTTCTCTCTCCTTCTCTCTTGAACTCACTCCAATCTGACTCTCATCCCCTCATCCACACTCATTCCACTGATACTGCTCATCCAGGTCACCAACACAGCTGCTGAGTACAGGTGTACAGGCTGGGCACTGCACAAGGGCGCAAGGCATGGAGAAGGAGCTGAAATGCAGCTTTCTGTCTTCTCACCATGCTGTGCCTGGTACAAGACTACATCAGGCGGGGGACAGACACCTTTTCCTTTATACCGAGGTGACTCCCTTCTGTGTGCCTGCACACCAGGTCCGCCTAGAGGGGCCTCTTTCTCATATTTGTACAAATGGACTAGACAGACTGGGGCCTGATCCTTAGTGACTACTATGATGTCAAATCCAAAAGTCAATGCTCACACCTCATCTTAACTCATTGGCAGCATTTGACAACACTTGATCACCCCTCCTCCTTGAAATAGTTCCTCCCATTGACTTCCAGGACTCATACCGCTTTCCCATATCCCTGGCTCTACCTTCTCGCCCTTCTTCGTTCCTCCTCCACCCCCTGACTCCCAAATACCTCAGTCATCTGTCTTCTTTTCCACCTCCCTCCTCCGTGGTGCACCCACCTGGCTTCAAAGCCCATCTAAACCCCAAGGATCATCCTGTGTGATTCTCTAGCCCAAACCTCTTCTGGCTCAGGTCAGACCCTCATACCCAACGGCTGACCTGAGGGCTCCACCACGACGTACAAAGAGCAGCTCTGAGTGATCACAATGGGAACTGACCTCTTCCTCACCACAGTAGATGCCACCACCTTCCTGCCATCAGCTCAGGCCCAAACCCAGGCGTTGTCCTTGTCTCTCTCTCCCCCGCTACATGCAATACCTCAACAAACCCCGTGGGATCTACTTTCAAACTATGTCTCAAATTGGTCACTGCTCATCAGCTCCATTGCCACCACCTGGCTGCAGTCACAATCGCCTCTCACCTGGATTGTTACCGTAGCCTCCTAACTGGTCCCCCCACTTGCACCCAACCCCACTACCAACATATCCAACACAGCAGCCAGAGGGATCCTGTTAAACGTAAGCCAGATCATGTGACTCCTCTGCTCAAAAGCTTCCAATGGCTCTCATGTCCCTAAGAGTTAAAGCAGAGCTCTACAAAGGCTACAAGGTCCTACGTGATCTGGGCCCTCCCACCTGTCTGACCTCACTCCTCTCCGACCTCACTCCTCTCCAGCCACAGTGGCCTCCTCATTGATCCTCTAACACACTAGGCACATTCCCACTTCAGGGCCTTTGAACTTGCTATTCCCTCTGCTTAAAACACCCCTCACCCCCTTTAGCCATCTGCCTAAAATACTAACAGTCTCCCCTTTGCCTGCTTGCTTTTCCTCCATAACATGTATTTATATACTACATGCCTGCCTATTTATTCTGGTTATTGTCTGTCTTCCTACCACCACTATCATCACTAGACCATAAGCTCCAAGAGAGAAGAAAATTTGTTCTTTCAACGTCTATATGCCCAGGGCCTAGAACATTGCCTGACACATAGCAGGCACTCAGTAAAGCGCTCAGATAATGAAAACACTAACAGATAAAGAAAGAAGGTAACTGCAGATACTAAAAAGTACTCCGGGGGGAAAAAAATGGGGCTGTAAAAGCACCCAGCTGGAAATGGGAGCTCCTTCAGCCAGATGACCAGAGGAGGCCTCTTTGAGGAGGTGCCCCCAGACTGAGCAAACAGCCCTCCAGGCTCACAAAGCACCATCATCTTCCCCTATCACAGCATGCATTGCGCTGCGCCATTACTGTCTGGACTGGATGGTCCATGACAGCAAAGACCCTCTCTTCTCTAGGTCCCCACTTCCTCCAGAGCTCAGGGCCAGGGTACAGTGGGCACCCAAAAGGTGACAGAGCCAAAGAATGGATGAATGAGAGGTCACAGACAAACCCATGCATGGGCCATGGGACTCTGACAGAGCCCGAGGTAGGGATGCTGTGTGGTGAGGAGCGAGGCAGGAAGCCACAGAGGCCTAGGATGCAATCCTTGGAACCTCAGGGTCTTATCTGTACGATCCCCAGCATTACCTATGACTCTTATGTTGGGAGGAAATGCCATTCTCACTGGACAGCCCCTGGCCATGAGAATGATGATTCATCCATGTGTACAACCAACATTTACTGAGCACCTACTGCATGCCTGTGAGCCTGGCCCTGGGAGGAGGAGGAGCAGGGCCAAACCAAAACCCTCCCTCCGCAGCTCACAACCTATCAGATGACTTTCCAGGGGAAACACCTCTGTAGGTAGAGCTTCCTGAAGCTGGCAGCTTATCTGCTTCACCCCAATTATCACACAATGGAATCCAGTTTTAGGTATGAGTTTTACTAGTCTCCTACCTACTCTCTCCCTGGACTATGAACTCCAAAAAGGACAGGAACTATGTCTTGTAAATGCTGGATCCCCAGCATCTAGCAAGGGCCTGGAGCATTGCAGGAGCTCAATAAATACTTGTTAAATAAACGGATGGATGAAGAAATGAGCGGTAGGATATAAGCAGGACCTGAGGATGGCAAAGATTTGGACTTGCAGCCAAGAGAAGGACAAGTGGGGAAAAGACATAGCCTGAGCAGGCATGATGTGGGGGAAGGTGTCCTGGAGGAGAGCAAGGCCACGGGCAGGAGGGAAAGACGGGAGACTGCACAGCTCTGAGAGTTGCCTGTCCTACCCCCACCCCCCAGCACAGGGCCCTGCCAGCACTGGTCCAGGGCTAGTGGACAAAACCCCATAAGAAGTGCCAGGGACTTGCAGTGCCTTAGAGCCAGAGGGCTGTGGGCCCAGGGCACAGGCAAAGCCTGGCCCAGAACTTTGTCTGAAGGCCTTTGTGGGCCTCTGGGAGCCTGTCCAGGAGGATGCCGGGAACTGGCCAGAGTGCCATGGGGTGGGCACTCCCCTGCTTCCGGAGGTGCAGCTGACCCTCCAGGCCTGGGTTATGAGGGTTAGAGAGAGGCTCCCCTTCTGCCCCCAAATCCTTATCCTTGGAGAGATAACACCAGGAAGTCGGAGCACCTAGGAGTAGAGTTGCCGCCAGATCCCATCCCAGTTACTGAGGCCCAGGGAAGATGCGGCTCTGCTAGAGGAGGCACTAAATTCGTGTTGAAGCTGACCCTCCCCTCATCCCACGCGTTCCTCTCCCCATTCCCGCTCCCCGCCCTCAAGAAGCCCAGCGGAAGAGAGGAGGGCACGCTGAGAGACTCGGAATACGCGGACTCCTGCCCCAGGAGGCCTGGAGCAGCAAGTTCCCAGGAGGGCGAGCGAGCTCCAAGGCTGGCAGGGACGCCTCGCGAAGCCCAGGAGGCTCTCTGCTTCCCTCTGCTGGCCAAATACAGAATTACCAGAGCGTCCCGCGTCACCAGGTCAGGCACGGTCCTGGGTCAGCCGTGGCGGGCAGCCCCGCTCTCCATCTCTCATCCAGAAAGGAAGAAAACAGAGGTCATATGGGTCATCCCCCTGCCTCAACACCAGCCGTGCCCCGAGGGCCAGCCTCAGGCCCTCTCTAACCAGCCTCCGTGACGGGATGCTCGCTCCTTCTGGCAGTCCTTTACCTGATCCAACCTGAGTATTTCCTCAACTTGACCCAGGCAGTCTCCGAAGCCCATGTTCTTCCAAAATACGGATGGAAAACTGAGGCTCCACTATCCCATGGTGACCCAGGCCCGCTCTTAAAACTGAGGGGAACGCAGCTACCTCTCCCCACCACAGCCGGGAAGGCAGGAGTCTAACTGGCGGAGATCCGAGAGGCCGCCCTGCCCAACCCCTTCCGGAGCCCTTCTTAAAGTAGTCTGTCGAAGAATGGGCTCTTTTGGGGTCAGGGCGTCACCTGCTGGTGTCTACAAGAACTGCACCTGCACCACCAGGCACAATCGCTAGCCAGGAAAGACCTCGGATGATAATCATAGCAGCTGATTTTTATTAAGAGTGTTCTGTGAACCGGGTTCATCCTAAATTCTCGGCATTATCTCATTTCACACACTATCTCATTTCATCCACACGGAAACCCTATGAGGTGGACAGCATTCATTCCATTTTACCTATGAGGACACTGAAGCTAGGAAAGTTAAGTGGCCTACCCTTGAACATACCTCTAATAAATGGCAAAGCCCTAGTGTGTATTTTAACCGGGCTCTTTCACATGTACTGGGGGCTGGGGGAGAAGTAGCCAGTCAGGAATTAGCTCTGTAGGGAAGATCTTCCCCTTCCCGCTTCCCACCCAACCTTGGGCACAATCCACGTCAACCTAGCTTGCAGCTGGTATATCTAACAGGATCTCTCAGTCTGTCTTGCCCCAGTTAGGGTCCATGCCTTTCTCCCCTGACAGACTGAGAGCTCCTCTAGGGCGGGGCTGTGGCAAATCTGTTCCCTAGTTCCCTCCATTCAGCACTAATAACTGAATGCCATCTGTATGCTCAGCCCCTCTCACTTGAGACTGCCACTGGGGCCGGCCACCTCCCACACGCTGCAGACCCGCCTCAGACCTTCCTCACTTCCCAATTCACGAGCCCGGGCAGGTACGGTGTTAAGTGATTGCAAAGGACAGAAACCAACTTTCATGAAAAGAGGCTCGTGTAAACGAGGAGTCCAGGAGTAGAGCCAGCTGCAAGCAGTATTGCGTCTAGTCTTCCACATATCTTTCTCCACACCTGCAGCCCAGTATCCCTGTGTGTTGGCTTCATCTCCCAGCAGTCTTTTTCAACAACGTTAACAAAACGGGTAAGGCAGCTCTGAGCTTGTGTCTAGCTTTGAGGGAAGAAGCCTTCCCCATCCCAAGAATATAAGCAAAAGTCTCGAGGGGTGGAGCCAGCCCGGGTAATCCATACGGATTGGTGGCGGGAGAAGCTATGTCCCAAAGGCAAACAAGGCGAGAGTTATCAGGAGCAAGGGGATCACTGCTGCACAGCAAACAGCGCTAATGTCCACGACACCCGGCCAGAAGCCCACCTTTTCTCGACTCCGACCCATTTTTGGATTCCAGATCTCTTCCCAAATTATCACACTTGCGTTCTTCACTCACTCTTTCAACAAATTTTTATTGAGGCCCTACATGCACCAAGCACTCTTCTGAGTGAACGATATCAGTAAATAAAAGAGGACAATCCATGACCTTCTGAGTCATT
Source organism: Herpailurus yagouaroundi (assembly GCF_014898765.1). Lineage (NCBI taxonomy): Eukaryota > Metazoa > Chordata > Mammalia > Carnivora > Felidae > Herpailurus > Herpailurus yagouaroundi. Next base: position 26,203,527 of record NW_024412423.1, on the reverse strand, counting down.
TCTAGTGGGGGCGAGAGGAGAAAAGAAATAATAAACACAATAAATAAGTAAAATTTATAAGAAGACAGTGACAAGTACTCCAAGAGGAAATAGGGAAGCATAAAGGAGATAAGGAGGGTGGATGGGGTGACAGCTATTGCAACTTTAAATAGAATGCTACTGAAAGACTTTGAGAAAGTGAATTTGAACAAAGATGAGAAAAGGGTAAAGGAATTTGTCATGTAGATATGTGGGCGGGGTGGGGGGCAATCCAAGGACCAGGAACAGTCAGCACAAAGACTCTGAGTTGGGAGTGTGCCTGGCATATTCTAGGAACAGCAAGGAGCAAAGGGAGCAAGAGAGTGTAGGGCATGAGGTGGGGGTCCAAAGATGTAGAGCCTTGTAGGCTACATAAGGGCTATGGCTTTGACTCTTAGAGGCATGAGGAACCACCCAAACTCTGGGACAAAGAACTGACCTTATTTGACTTGGATTTCTTTCTTTCTTTCTTTCTTTCTTTCTTTCTTTCTTTCTTTCTTT
>NW_024412423.1:26153266-26202998 GCF_014898765.1 Herpailurus yagouaroundi | reverse complement strand
TTTCTTTCTTTCTTTCTTTCTTTCTTTCTTTCTTTCTTTCTTTCTTTCTTTTTTTTTTTATGTGTTTATTTATTTTTATTTTGAGAAACAGAGAGTACACACCAGCAGGGAAGGGGCAGAGAGAGAGAGGGAAAGAGAATCCCAAGCAGGCTCTGCACTGTCAGTACAGAACCCGATGTGGGGCTCAATCCCATGAGCCATGAGACCATGAGCTGAGCTGAAACCAAGTGTCGGATGCTCAATGGACTGAGCCACCCAGGTGTCCCATTGACTTGTATTTTTAAAGGATCCCTTTGGCTGCTGTATGGGGACAGACTGGATGGGTCAGGGCTGAGCCTGGAGACCAGTTAGGGGGTTACTGCTGAATTCCAGAACCCTGGGGGTAGCAGTAGAGCTGGGGGAAAATAACCAGATTCTAGCTGTATTTTGAAGGTAACGCCAATAAGATGAGTTGAGATATTGGGTGTGGGGTTTAAGAGAAAGAGATGTCAAGACTGAAGCAAAATTGGAGGGCCTGAACAATGAGAATGACAGAATTGCCAGGCACTAAAGGGGGGAAGTGGGGCAGACCGTGTCTGAAGAGGAAAACAAGTGTTCAGTTTTGGATGGGTGGAGCCTGACATATCAAGTGGCCACCCAAGTGGAGATGTCAGATAGGCAGACAGACGTGAGAAAGGTCTGGGCTATGGGGTACATTCAGGAAAAGTGATGAGGCCGCCCAGGAGTGGGGGGCACATGTGTCAGAGGGCCAAGAATGGAGCCCTGAGATCCTCCCACATTCAGAGGTAGGGAAGGAGGAAGGAGAGAAACAAGACGGGATGCTGAAGAGGAGGAGCATCTAGAGGCAGAGGGGAAGCCAGAGAATGAGGGATCCTATAAGCCCAAGGAAGAAATAATACCAAGGAGGAAGGAGATGGATCAAGTCCAGTGCTCCTGATGGATCAAGAGAGGTGAAGACTGAAAGGTGACCATTGAATTTAGCAACATGAAAGTCACAGGGGCCTTTACAACAGCCATCTGAATGAGAAGGGTTGGGAAAAACCGGATTACAAAGGGATTATGAAATAACAACAAGTTGCAAAGCAGCATTAAGTCACAGTAGCCAAAAAGTGGAAACAACTTAAGTGTCCACGGACAGATGAATGGATAAACAAAGTGTGGTGTATACATACAATGGAATAGTATCAGTCTTAAAAAGGAAGGAAATTCAGGAGCAGCTGGCTCAGTCGGTTGAGTGTCCGACTTCGGCTCAGGTCATGATCTCACAGTTGGAGAGTTTGAGCCCCACATGGGGCTCATTGCTGTCAGCACAGAGCCCGCTCTGGATCCTCTGTCCCCTTCATTCTCTGCCTCTCCCCTGCTCATGCTCTCTCTCTTTCAAAAATAAAATAAACATTGAAAAAAAGAAAAGGTTCAAAAAAAAACAAAACAAAAAATAAGGAAATTCTGACACATGCTACAACATGGATGAACCTTGAGAACATTATGTTAAGTGAAAGAAGTCAGACACCAAAGGACAAATATTATGTTTCTGCTTATAATAAATATCTAGAATAGGTCAATTCATAGAAGCATAAAGTATACTAGCAGTTACCGGGAGTTGGAGAGAACGGAGAGTTATTTTCTAGTAGAGTTTTTGTTGGGATGATGATAAAGTTCTAGAAATAGTGGTAAGGGTTGCACAACATTTGTGATATACCTAATACCACCGAACTGCACACTTAAAAATGGTTAAAATTGTTGACTTTTATGTTACGTATATTTTACCACAATTAAAAATAAGGCAGCCTTCAAAAAAATAATCCAAAAGAATTTGTTGAGCACCTGCTATCTGCTAGACACTGGGCCAAGACCTGGAGGCTATGAAGGGCCACTGGGTGCCCACATGGGCTCAAATAAGAGCTACCCCAGCCCACCATTTTTTTTCCTTTGTTCCTAGTGCCCCTGAACAGGTATCTGGGGACTGATTTGAAATGGGGATTCCAGAGACGTATTTGATGAAGACTGTCCTGAGACCAGTGGAAAGCCAAGCCTGGATCCAAGCTCCATGGCTTTGCTCTGGTGGAGTAATCACCATCAAAGATTATGGACAAGTCAAATAAGGCAAGCGCAAAAGGAGATCTTTCGAAGCATGTCACCAAGCTCTGACCTTGGCCCTGGACTTACCTGGTCCATAAGTTTCTTGCTTTTGCTTTTGTCTTTTAACCGAAAATTTGGATGAAGACCTAGAGGCATGCTCAGTGTGTCTGCAGAAACTGGGAGATGGAGGGAGATGACATCAGAAGTTAGAAAGGGGCAACAGAGTGAATGGTTAAAATCACAGTGTCGGGATCCCAACTACCTGGGTTCTGATCCTAGCTCATTTATGACTGGATCAGCTTGGGAAAGTTACTGAACCTGTCTGTGCTTCAATTTCCTCACCTCTAAAATGGGGATAATAGTAGCTCCCCGTTAGGGTTGTTCTGAAGTCTGAGTGAGGGAGCTCAGTGTTGGCTGAGTTTGCTGCTCTCACCATTATCAGGATTGGCTGCAGGGTTAAGTCAAAACAAACAAGATGGAATTTAATGAGGACAAATGGAAAAGCTGACATTCAGGTTCCAACAAAGCAATTGTACAAGTTCAGGGTCAACAAGACTTGGCTGAGCATCCGTCCATTCATCTATGAGAAACAGCCCAAGGTGTCCAGTGATGTCCAGGGAAACTAGCCAACCCTGCTATTATGACCTTAAGTGGTATTCACTGAGATCTAGCATCCAAAACCAAGGAGATGACAACCCCATCGTGTTCTAAGCTTCGAACTCAGTGGCAGAGATCACTCTTTGTGGGTGGGAATGTATAACCATTTTGGAAAAAGATTGGGCAGTTTCTTGAGGCACCTGGGTGGCTCGGTTGGTTGAGTGTCTGACTCTTGATTTCAGCTCAGGTCACAATCTCACGGTCCCATGAATCCAAGCCCCATGTTGGACTCCTGCTGACAGTGCAGAGCTTGCTTGGGATTCTCTCTCTCTCTCTCTCTCTCTCTCTCTCTCAGCCCCTCCCCCACCCCCGCACACTCTCTCTCTCTCTCTCTCTCTCTCTCTCTCTCTCAAAGTAAATAAGCAAACTTAAAAAAAAAAGTTCAAATAGTTTCTTATAAAACTAAACATACAACTACCCTATGATCCAGCAATTCCACTTCTAGGTACTCAAGAGAAATGAAAACATATGTTCACACAAAGACTTGTACAGTAATGTTCATAGCAGCTTTATTTACAATGGCCCCAAACTGGAACCAGCCCAGGTGTCCATTAAGAGGCAAAAGTACTGGGGCGCCTGGGTGGCTCAGCCGGTTAAGCGTCCGACTTCGGCTCAGGTCATGATCTCACGGTCCGTGAGTTCGAGCCCCGCGTTGGGCTCTGTGCTGACAGCTCAGAGCCTGGAGCCCGTTTCAGATTCTGTGTCTTCCTCTCTCTCTGACCCTCCCCCATTCATGCTCTGTCTCTCTCTGTCTCAAAAATAAATAAACATTAAAAAAAAATTTTTTTAAACCTTTAAAAAAAAAGAGGCAAATTGGGGTGCCTGGGTGGCGCAGTCGGTTAAGCGTCTGACTTCAGCCAGGTCACGATCTCGCGGTCCGTGAGTTCGAGCCCCGCGTCGGGCTCTGGGCTGATGGCTCAGAGCCTGGAGCCTGTTTCCGATTCTGTGTCTCCCTCTCTCTCTCTGCCCCTCCCCCGTTCATGCTCTGTCTCTCTCTGTCCCAAAAATAAATAAACATTGAAAAAACAAAATTAAAAAAAAAAAAGAGGCAAATGTATTAACAAACTGTTATACATCCATACAATGGAATTCTACTCAACAGTAAAAAAGAAAAAACTGCTGATATACACATACCATGGATGAATCTCCAAAACATATGCTAAATACAATAAGCCAGACACAAAAAGAGTAGATACTGTATGATTCCATTTTTATGAAGTTCTAGAATGGGCAAAACTAAGCTATTGTGGAGAGAAATCAGAACAGTAGAGGTAGGGGTGAGTAGGAAACTTTCTGCAGTGATGGAAATATTCTATATCTTGATAGGAGGTGGGGTATACAAGTATAGACATTTGTCAAAATGCAACCAATGATATGGGTAAGATGTGTGCATCTCATTATATCAAAGTTTTGTCTCAATAAATGCCAACAACCATACACAGATACTATACTCTAGCTAGTGATCTACATGTTGACGTGTCTGGGAGTAAAGTGTACTGTTCCTGCAACTTCCTTTGAAACACATGTAAGAAAGAATATAAACTGGAGTGCCTGGGTGGCTCTGTTGGTTAAGCGTCTGACTTTGGCTTAGGTCATGATCTTGCAGTTCATGGGTTCGAGTCCCACATCAGGCTCTGTGCTGCTCAGAGCCTGGAGCCTGCTTTGGATTCTGTGTCTCCCTGTGTCTCTGCCCCTTCCCTGCTCATACTCTGTCTCTCTCTCTCAAAAATAAATAAAACGTTAAAAAAAAATTTTTAAGAAGATGAACAAGATGAACAGATAGATGGAGGGGGGAAGCACGGATAGTGATAAAGCAAATATAGTGTAATGTAAACCGTAAAGCCTGAGTGATGGTAACCGTAAAATGTCTTCAACTTTTTTTATGTTTAAGGTTTGAATAATAAATATCGGAAAAAGAAGACAACTGGGGCACACACCTGGGTGGCTCAGTCGGTTAAGCATCCGACTTCAGGTATCTCACAGTTTGTGAGTTCAAGCCCTGTGTCAGGCTCTATGCTGACAGCTCGGGGTCTGGAACCTGCCTCAGATTCTGTGTCTCCCTCTGTCTCTGCCCCTCCCCTGCTTGCACACGCTCTCTCTCTCTCTCTCTCAAAAATAAATAAGTAAATAAATAAATAAATAACCAACCAACCAACCAACCAACATTAAAAAAAGAAAAGACAACCAATGGTTAGGGTGTGGAGAAACAGGCATGTTCATACCACTGTTAGGAGTCAAATATGGTGCCATCTTTTAAGGAAAAAAAAAATCTGTCAACGTGTATCAAAAGCCTTAAAATGTCGGGGTGCCTGGGTGGCTCAGTCGGTTAAGCGTCTGGCTTGCTCAGGTCATGATCTCACGGTTCACAGGTTTGAGCCCCGCCTCTGGCTCTGTGCTGACAGCTCAGAGCCCAGAGCCTGCTTCGGATTCTGTGTCCCCCTCTCTCTCTGCCCCTCCCCCGCTCATGCTCTGTCTCTCTCTGTCAAGAATAAATAAACATTAAAAAAAAAAAAAAAAGCCTTAAAATGTTCCTGCTCTTCAATCCAGCAGTTCCATTGTTAGGAAGTTATCCTTCGTCTTAAGAAAATACAGAGAGAGAGAAGTGGGTAAAAATATAGCTACAAGGATGTTCACTGCAAAATGGCAAAAAGATGTAACCAAATGTCCCGAAGTTGGGCGGTGGTTAAAGAAATCATGATGTCTTTATGCCCCGGAGTATTATGCAGCAATTAAGATGGTATGCCACAAATACCTGCCGAAATGGAAAGACACTCTACACACATGGTTGGGAAGGGAAAGCAGGTCTCCGGAGTTACTCTCCCCTTCACTAAAGGCCCCACCCTGTGACACAGGCTACTCAGTGCACCGCCCCATCCTAATCCCTGCAGCTCTTGGGGGCTTTAGTTTCTCCTTATCACGCTGGCCCTGCTGTCCTATTTCCACGGAAATCTCCATTTCCCATCTGCCCGCACTGTCTCATTTCCCCTTGCATCTCCCTGGGGACACACCCCCTCATTCCTGGACACCTCCAGTGCCACCAGTTGGATACAACTGATGCTTGAGTTAAGGGGAGAGTTCATGGTGTAACTGGATCTTGCGGGGGGACTTCTCTGGGGGCACACGTTCTCTGCTCCACGGTGTGTGCTAGCTCCAACAGCAGAAGAAGGCCAGTCTGTTCTCATTGGAAGGAGTGGTCTTACAATGGAACAGACTGCCTTTTAAGGCAGTGAGCTCCCTGTCATATGAGGTATGCAAGTAGGATAGGCAGCTGTCTGCTAGGAGGGCTAGAGAAGGGATTTCTAGGCTGACTGAGAGAAAGGCCTGAGGGTCTCTGAGGTTGATTAAAGCAACTCAGACAATCTTGTCAGCCACCCTGACCAGACAAAATGTCAAGGGAACTCTGAGGCCATTTCTCATACTAGTGGCAGAGGAGATGGTCAGGGCAGACTTTCTGGAGGAGGAAGCCAGATCACTGTCCTTCTGACCCCTCAGTCTCCAACCTGTGGGGATATATCTTACTGATTTCCCTGTCTAGAGCCTTTAGTCCTTTCTGGATAAAAATGAACAAGGCCTCAGCCCCTGCTTTGCTACATGATCCTGGATGATTGCCTGCCCCTCTCAGGGCTTCATTCTGCCCCTCTGTTCAATGGTCTCAGCTGAAACCATCCATGTTTTTTTCTTTTCCCAGGGACAGCCAAACTGCTAGTCACACACTTATATGAGGGGAGGGGAGTGGGGGGGTGTATTTTTTTGAGGGGGACTCTGGTTGTATTTCAGCTTACAGTCCTCGGGAACTGGGCCTAGTGATTAGAGGAAATCCAGCAGAGGTGGCGGGGGCCCCAGAGGCAGGCCAGGGGTTCAGCCAGATTTTCTAGAATCTCCCCAGCCCAAAGCATAGGGGGAAGGTTGGAAAGAGACCTGATACTACTGTGCCATTGATACCCTGTTGATGTAGGCATGCATCTGAACCGCTCCTCCTGGGGTCCTCAGGAAGGGGTCTCAAGTCCCAGCTTCCTTTCCCAGCCTACAAGGCCCTGCCCAAAGCAGGAGGGTGGTCTGATGAGACAGGGAGTGGTGGGGGCCGGGTGAGGCCAGGAGACAGATGAACAAACCGGTACTCCCCTGCAGATGAACTCATTCAGGGTGGGGCAGTGGTTAGAGCACAGGGAGAGAGGTCAGGCAGGCTTAGTCTGAATCCCCGTACTGAAAAACCTTGGGCAAGTGACTCCACTTCTCTGGGCCTGTGAGGATAAAATGCAACGCCACTGGGACGGTGATGAGCTCCTGGCTTCACTTTGTTTTCTTACACCCAGCCACCTGGAAACAAACCACAGAGCTCCGCCCCTCTGTGCACCATACCCTTCCTCTCTCATCCCTTACTCCCGCCTCCTCTCCTCGCTCAGCGTCCTCTGCTGCCCCCGTGCGGCCCTTATCGGTACTGCAGCAGCCGGCCCTGCTTGCCCAGCCATTCGCCCCCTTGCCCTTTGCTGCCTCGCAAAGGAGTGGCTTGGAGGCCTCTCCCGGTCTCAGACACACAAGCTCTTGCCTTCAAAACTTCAAAGACTGGTTGTCATTCTCAGAGACGAGGCTCAACCCCTAGGTGTGGCTCCGCATCCTTCTTGCTGGTTCCAGGCCGGTTGTAGGAGCCTGGAAAGCAGCACGGTGCCCTCCTGGCTGGGGCGGCCATTGTGGGCTAAAGGGAAGTGGACACAGCACATTCTTAAGAGAGATCACATAACGATCCGAGGCTTCTGGGAGTGTCCACACACGTGCACACACACACACACACACACACACCCCTCAGGCCTCCATGCACATGTATGTACACAGGCACACAGCCACAAGCACCGCGCACACTGTCCAGATACACACACACAACAGCAACATCATCCCCCAATCAGCCCGTTTTTCCCTCCGTCCATCCCTCTGTCTCCTGTGTCTCCCCTCCTCCACGTGACTTGAAGAAACCAGTGCATACTATAAACTGCATATACAAACTCCTTTACAAGGGCTAAAGCCCTACCCACCCCCTCAGTCCACATCTCCCATCACCATCCTCTTGCCCATTATTTGTTCACTATTTCCCCAGCAAAAATATGCAGCGCTCACTCACACTTCAGCCTGCCCCCTGCACTTACTGGAATGTTCTTCCTCCAGATCCTCCACTGGCTGCCTCCTTCCCTTCTAAATTTAAATACCACCTCCTTCCAGACCACCAGAGTTAAGAGGCTCCCTACCCTTCATTCTCTTAAAAGATGTTAACTTCAAACTGTGTATCCTAGGGGCACCTGGGTGGCTCAGTCGGCTGAGCGTCCAGCCTTGGCTCAGGTCATGATCTCACGGTTTGTGAGTTCAGGCCCCGCATCAGGCTCTGTGCTGACAGCTCAGAGCCTGGAGCCTGCTTCTGATTCTGTGTCTCCCTCTCTCTCTCTGCTCCTACCCCGCTCGTGCTCTGTCTCTCTCTCTCTCAAAAATAAACAAACATTTAAAAAAATTTTTTTAAATAATTCTAAAAAAATGTGTACCCTAATCATTAGAGAAATGCCAATCAACACCACAGCGAGGCATCACCTCACACCCGTTTGGGCGTGGCTACTATTTAAAAAAAAAAAAAAAAAGGAAAGAACAAGGGTTGGCAAGGATGTGGAAAAATTGGAACCCTTGTGCACCGCTGGTAGGAATGTAAAAGGGTGCAGCTGCTGTCCACAGCAGTATGGTGGTTCCTCAAAAAGCTTAAAATAAGATTACCATATGATCCAACAATTCCACTTCTGGGTATATACACAAGAGAATTGAAAGCAAGGTCTCCAAGAGATTTTTGTACACCCACAATCACAGCAGCATTATTCACAATAGCCGAGAGAGGGAAACAACCCAAGTGTCCATTGATGGATGAATGGATAAACCAACTGTGGTGTGTACATAAAATGGATATATTATTCAGTCTTAAAAAGGAAGGGAATTCTGGGGCACCTGGGTGGCTCCATCGGTTAAGCGTCCGACTTTGGCTCAGGTCATGAGCTTGCAGTTCGAGCTCGCATTGGGCTCCACGCTGACAGGTAGGAGCTTGGAGCCTGCTTCCCTCTCTCTCTCTGCCCTTCCCCTGCTCATGCTCTCTCTCTCTCTCTCTCTCTCTCTCTCTCTCTCTCTCTCTCTCAAAAATAAATATAAACATTTAAAAAAAATTTTTTTAAGTAAGGGAATTCTGACAACCACAACATGGATGAACCTTGAGTACATAATCCTGAGCAAAATAAGCCAGTCACAAATATAAATACTGTATAATTACATTGATATGAGCTATCTAGAATAGTCAAACGTGGGGTGCCTGGCTGGTTCAGTCAGTGGAGCATGTGACTCTTGACCTTAGACTTGTGGGTGTAAAGATGACTTAAAAATAAATTTAAAAAAAAAATAGAATAGTCAAACTCATAGAGACAAAAAGTAGAATGGTGTTGCCAGGGGCTGAGGAAGTGGAGGGTTGGGGAGTTAGTGTTTAATGGGTACAGCATTTCGATTGTGAAAAATGAAGAGAGTTCAGGGATGGATGGTGGTGATGGTTGCATAACCGTGTGAATGTACTTAATGCCACTGAACTGAAAAATGGTTAAGATTAAAAAAAATCGTTAACATGGTAAATTTTGTTTTTAAGTTTTTATTTATTTTGAGAAAGAGCACAAGCAAGGGAAGGGCAGAGAAAGAGGGAGAGAGAGAATCCCAAGCGGGCTCCACACCATCAGCGTGGAGCCCAGTGTGGAGCTCGGCTCACAAACCACGAGATCGTGACCTGAGCCAAAACCAAGAGTTGGATGCTGAAACAAGTGAGCCACCCACGCACCCCCCAAGATGGTAATTTTCATGTGATGTTGTATCTTACCACAATTAAAAACAACAACAGCAAAACAAAACAAAACAAACAAACAAAAACATGTAGCAAACATGTGTCGGCTTGTTTAATCCCACCTCATTCATTAAACTGTGAACTAAACTGTAAAATAAAAGCAGGGCGCTCTCTGTGCAGTATACCTACTATGTGCTGCCACTCACTGAGGACATGGGGGAACAAGGCAGACAAGGTGAAGGCCTGAGGCTCACAGCCTGCAGGGAGGGGAGAAAGACAGTGAACAAGTAAACAAAATTACCACCTATCAAGTACTGTGAGGAAAATTAGAACAATGAAATGTAAGAGTGGCTTCACCAGAGAGATGTCAGCTGGGCAGTGGGGTGCACCATCCTGGGGGTGACATTTATGCTAAGACCCAAGAAACAATAAAGTCAGTCATCAAGTAGCTAGGAGACCAGAGTTACAGACAAAATGAAAAGCAGGTCCGGGGTGGGGGGGGCCTGAGTGGCTCAGTCAGTTAAGCATCCAACTCTTGATGTGGGCTCAGGTCATGACCTCATGGTTGTGAGATCAAGCCCCTTGTCTGTGGGGCTCTGGGCATGGAGCCTGCTTGAGATTCTCTCTCTCTCTCTCTCTCTCTCTCTCTCTCTCTGCCCCTTTCCCCTGCTCGTGAGCTCATGTACACTTTCTCTCTCTCCCCACATCCCAAAAAAGCAAGTGCAAAGGCCCTGAGGTGGGCACAAGCCTGGTATGTTAGAGGAAAAGCAGTGAGAGAAAGGGGAAGCAGGGTGGAGAGGAAATGAGGAAGACCGGGAGAGGAAGAGGGCATGGAGGGCATTCCTGGCGGCCGAGGTGGGAGGCCCCACCAATTCACCAACCTCCTCCTCCCAACAGGTAAGTTTCTGTGAATGGCAACAGCTAAATGCACCGACTGCTTCTTACGGATAAGCTCAAAGGATCACACCATAGGAGTCTTAACCACCCTGTGCTGCCCACTTCCCCTGCCTTCCTCAAGGAGCCAGTCTGATGAGGCCCTTTCTTCCCACCTCGCTGCACTCCCACCACCACTCCTGTGCCTCAAGCTTGAGGGCCTCCTACAGGCAGCGGGTTGCTGGCTGATCACTGCCAAGGGGGTTTCATTCCTCCCTTCTCTATCCCTCAAAAGCAAGCAGAGGAGATGGAACCCATGCCCTCTCCCTCACCCAGGTGGGGGCAGCTGACGGAAGAGGGAAGACAGAAGCCCCTCTCCAGCTTCACCACAGCCTATTTCTGAGGCCCGTCTGCAGGCCCTGTCTTTGGGAAGCCCCATCTTAAAGGGAAGGAACCAGGAACCCATGGGGTTTGCCAGGCTGGAGGGCAGGTTGATAGTCAGTGAAGATGCCCTCAAAGGCCACAGATGGCATCATCTTCAGGCCTGAGGATGCTGGCTTCCCCCAAATGCCCTTCACTGCCCCAAACCCTGGACTGTGGCACACCAGGAGAGAAAAGGACCCCCAGGGAGGGCTTAGGTCTTCACCAGTTGGGAGGCATATTATACAAAAGGAGGCACATCCATTTCTTTTTTTTTTTTAACTTTTTTTTATTTATTTTTGAGACAGAGAGAGACAGAGCATGAACGGGGAGGGTCAGAGAGAGGGAGACACAGAATCTGAAACAGGCTCCAGGCTCAGAGCTGTCAGCACAGAGCCCGACGCGGGGCTCGAACTCACGGACCGCGGGATCATGACCTGAGCTGCTTAACCGACTGAGCCACCCAGGCGCCCCAAGGCACATCCATTTCTACCTGCAGTCCTGGGCCCAGGGAATTGAGAGCCTGACCCACCACGCTGGCTGCATCACAGAGGGAATGCCCAGGGGTGGGCAGTCCTGGGTCCTGCCCTCACAGGTCCACCCCATAATGTGGACACAAGGGGTCTTCCTCCTGGGACTGGTTACACTGCAGGACCCAGCAAAAAACGTGGATGTGGAACCCCTTGTCCAAAGAGCAAGGGAATGCATTCAAGGCGCTTAAATATTAAAGACACTCAAATATAAAACTAAATACATATAAAGCTTTTTCCTTTCCCGTGTGGTCTCTCAACTTGACATGATGTGTTTTTTTATTTGCTACATAATGTCATTCTAAGTAAAGAAAAATTAAAAACTTAAACGGCTACCATGAATTTTACCATTCATCTTTATGTTGTGCAATGCCAGTTTTAAAATGCAAATATAAGGACATTTCACTCGTTTGCAGGATCACCAAAATTATGCAATTTGTATTGTGAAGCTTGTGCATACTCCTGTACTTCATTTTCACCTGAGCAGTGGAAACACTGTACAAACTAACTCAACTGTTTACTTCATTTGATTTGCCCGCATCCTCCCAACACTCTCTACCTTTGGCTGACTCATAAGAAGGACTGCAAGGAAAAGAGACTGAGGGTTGCTTGATCTTTCCCTGTGATGGGGCTTCATGGTCAGAGTAAGGTGTTGGCTTATCCAAGGGATATAATGTCCACGTAGGGGAGAGGATTGGCAAAGAAGAGGGTAGGAAAACCTGAGGGGTTACTAGGGGGCTGTGATGCTCTAGCCTGCCTGCTCCCCATCAAGGAACCATGAGGGATGAGGGCACAGAGGTGGCAGGGCACAACATGGAGGCCCTGAGTGCCCTCTATTGGGCCTTATTCCGATTCTAACCATGCCATACCTACTTAGAACTTTCTGTGGCTCCCCAGCGCCCTTGGGATGAAATCCCAGCCCTATCCCTGAGCACCAAGTCTCTGCCTCCCCTCCAAGCACTGCTCATTGCCACACATTCTGCTGCAGCCATAGCCCTGTTCTTCCTGAACCGATCGGCTTGGGACCTGCCCTTCCCTAGAACTACCCCCCCCCACACACACTCACTATGCCCCTTCTTCTAGCTAATGCATACTCATCCTTTGGGCCCAGACATGAATATCACCTCCTCCAAGTAGTCTTCTCTCACCTCCCCAGGCTGGGTCAGGCTCTTCCCCTGGACTGTCACAGGCCCTGTGCTCCCCGCCCCCCCATCACTGCCTGGTGACACATCCCTCCCCTCAGTGTCGACGGGCTCTGTAAGGGCAAGGACTGACTCTTAATCAGGTTAATAGCCCCAGACCCAACACATAGTAGGTATTCAGTAGTGGTTGTTGAAAGGATGCATGAGTTCACTGGCCTCTGTTTGAGCTGTCTATTTTCTCACAGCCAGGGCAGCCAGGACAGGTAGGGGGAGCTAACAGACTTGACGCACCTGCTATGTTCCAGGCCCCACCTCCTTTACATTCCTGACCTTATTGTTTATACCCATCCAGTCCGGAAGGCAGTGTTCTACCTGTTACACAGATGAGGAGACTCATCTTCTTTTCTTGCCCCCACCACACACACATCCAAACTCCAGCCAGGGTGACCAACCCAAAAGCCTCAGCCAGGCCAATGCAGACGTCTTCTTTCCTTGGCCAGCCTCAGAGAGAACTCACTCCCAGCTGGGGCCTGTCCCGTCCTTTCTCCCACCCCTCCTTCCTCCCCCTCCCCACTTCCTTCCTTCCTGCTCTTGGATATTCCCTCTGCAGGAAAGGCCCCAGGTTCCAGGGCAAGGCCCCCAGGTCCAGCTGCCCGGGCCAGGACACATGCTTCTTCCATCAACTAGCCCCCTCTGCCCTCCCGGGGGCCGGAAATCTGATCCAGGCCTAGGAACATGGGAGCATTGCACAGGAGACAGCCCAAGGTCATCTTGTCCCTCCCCCTGCCTGCAGCCCAAGCACCAGCAGAGGAGCTCTGGAGCTCATCCTGGAGGCCTGGAGTCTGGCACCAGGCCTGGTAAGGGCTTTGTCACTCTGCCTGTGAGCTGGTCGTCACTGAGAGCTTCTTCAGGAAGGCCCTGAGCCTTTGTCAACCTAGTATAATAACCTCTTGGATTCATGTGCTGAGTCACTTTACATGGCACCTGGCATAAGCACTCAGCCAACAGCACCTATAATCATTATAATTCTCCCCAACATCATCATCAGATTCCTCACAAGGAAGGAAGTAGAGTGGTTATTCTCCATTTATAAATGAGGAGATCGAGCTTAGAAGGGGTGGGCCAAGCTCCTTCAGCGAGTATCAGAATGGAGACCAAACCCAGACTGGCCAGTGCTCTTTCTCACATTCCCGCCAAACCATCCATTCTTGGCGATCCTGGAATAATTATTTACTTCCTAGGCGCCTCAGTTTCCTCATCCATGCAGTGAAGAAGAAAATGCAAAAGGCATCTCGAAGGACCTCACTCACTAATCCACTGAGCAGAGGCTCCCTGAGTGCTGTCTTCATGCCAGATCACAGATGGGCACAAGATTACAGACCTGACCCTGGATGGTCCTATAAGCTAAGGTTACTCCAATTCAGTACAGACTGTAGGAGTAAAACCTGGGTTCCTCTGGCTTAGCTCCATCTATTTCCCCATTACACAGAGGAGAAGAAACCTCCAGGACTGCTGAAGATTAGGGAACACGCCCAGGCAGGTGGGCAGAGGCCATAATGGGGTCGTCCAGGAGTAGGTCGATGAAAGCAGATCCCATTGTGAAGGGTTTAGGGCCAGCCAGGAGCTGCCAGGCTTGGCCTGGAGACACCTCACCCTACCACCACCCCCTTATCATTCCCCAAACCTTCTGTAGGCAGCACACGAGATAAAAGCCCAAATTGCTTGATCCACGAGGAGAGACCCATTTCTTGGCAGATTCAGCGCTCCCCCCACCTCCCACCATTCTGCTCCCACAGTCCCTTTCCAGGGACCCTCAGTCCCAAGCTTCCTAGCCAATATTCTCCTTTCATCCCAGTCTCCAGTCCCTCTGTCTTGCCCCCAGAGAGGAGGCTGGATTGCCGACAATCCCAACGCTCCACCCCCACCCCCTCCGCGTACCACCTCAAGGACAGGCCCAATAAACTAGGACGTGGAAAAGGAAGGGAAGGAACGCACCTCCCTGTCCCCGCGCAGCAGCCCGGAGAGCTGAGCTGCTTTGTGGCCACCAGAGGGCGCGCGCCCCCTCCCAGAGCCGAAGCCACGACGGCTGTGGCAACGAACCCGGCGGGGCTAACAGAGGATGAGGGTGGGGTGCGTCACTGCTGGCAGGATTCCCCCGAAATGCAGCCCCCCGCTGGGCTTGGACTTAGGATCCGTAAGACAACAGCCTCGGATGCAGCCTCTCGACCTCCACCCCGGCCGCGCCCGCAGCTTGTCTTTGGCTGACCGTTCATGCGCCCCCTCCTGGTCTCAACGAGCACTGCAGCCTGGCGGAGCTCTAGCTGGGGCAGTGCGGGGAGGCAGGAGGATAAGGGGGATTTACTAGGAAGCAGAGAGTGAAGCAGGAGGTGCGTAGTGGGAGTACACTGGGCAGACTGAGGTTGTAGTGGCACTGGGTGAAGAGGAGTGCTGGGAAGGTACTGGGATCTACACTGGATATGCAAAGTACCGGGTGAATAATAGAAGGGCACTAGGGGCCACTAGGCAGGTACTAGGGGCAGTGGGTCATCCCGCGGGGTATTAAGGGGCACCAAGCCTAAACTGGAAGGAAAGCACCGTTTAGTTACTGGATAGTAATTGGGCAGGGTGTTAAATGGATATTTGAAAATACTGAGTAAGCATAAGGGGAGAATGGATAACAATTACATAGCAAGTGGGTACTTGGAAGTACTGGGAGGCACTGGGAAAATGTTGAGTACAAAAGGCACTGGATGAGAACTTGGGGTGTCACTGAGCCCACAGGAGGAAGCTTTGAATGGGTTTCGGGGATACGGCATGACCAAGAAGGTAAAGGGACATTAGGACAGTTCTTGGCAGGTACTGGGGACTTGGGCATTTATCGGTGAGAAGTGGGGGGTACTGGTGGACATTGTGTGGGCACTGGAAGTCACTGGGCTTGCACTCACACCACAGACCAGGATGGCACTTCCCCAGCAGTCCCTCAATGCCCCCTCACAACAGCCCCTCAAGCCTGGATCATGGTGTCATTTTCACAGCCAGGACTTAGATCAGAGATGTCCCTTGGCCAGTGAGGGTCTCCTGCCCTGACCAGGACCTGTTCCTGGTTTCCTAGCCAGAAAAGGGGGGGGGGTTGGTGCTGCACATGGACAGAGGACAGAGCCCTCATATTGTCTACCTCCCCCCGATGGAGAGGGAAGTAAAGACAGGTCAGCCCCTCATCTCTAGAAAAATAAGGAGCCCCCTCCTCAGTCCCTCCCACCAGGCTTTGGCCTCCTGGCCCAGCTTGCTGGCTGCTGGGCCGGGAGGGGCTGCCAGGCTCGGCCTCCTGCCCACAGCGGGGCGCCGGGGGAGGGCGGCGCGCGGCTCGAGATGCCGCGTTGCCATGGAGACGCTGCCGCATCCTGACTGCTCCTGGCAACGGGGTCCCGCAGCCAGGCAGGCGCTGGGCGGGGACCCCAGGGAGCGGGCGCGCCAGGCTGCCCACGGCGCCGCCAGACCCCCGGGACGGGACACGGATACGGCTCCCCCACCCCACAGACACCCCTCACTCATGCTCCCACCGCACACACATGTACACAGGCGCCCCAGCTGCAGCAGCCCAGGCGGAACTGCAGCCCAAGCCCGCCCTGCAGCCCCCACTCATTAATTCAGCAAACATTTGCCGACCGTCTCAGTGCCAGGCGCGAGCTGGCCACTGCGGCTGCGGCGACGAGTCACACGGGGACGCAGCGCCACCCGCCCCCCCCCCCAATCTCACAGCCCACAGAGGAGACAGACACAGAAACAGTGCGATCAATACTGTGACCCCAACAACAGCCACCCGCTGACTACGTGCTAAGCCCTCCTCACACAGGGCTCACCCAAAGTGCATCACCCTTGGGAAGCACTGTGAGAACCCCTTTTTACAGATGAGGAAACTGAGGCATAGGAGAGCTCATTTACTCACCAGAGGCCACATAGGATGAGGCAAGGCTGGCCTTCTACTTTGGATCTTAACCACTTTCCCACACTACCCCTGCCAGAAGTGTTTCCAGAGCATAGATGAGGAGGACCCAACTCAGCTGGGGAGGCAGCTGGGGGAATTTCAGAACTTGGGGCCTGGGAGAAAATGCAAATCTAACAGGCAGAACAAGGAGAGGTTACCCTCAACTGAAAGGCCAGTCCGTGCAAAGACGTGGAGAATTGAGAGCTGCAGGCTGGGTGTGAGAGAGAGCAAGTGCAGATGTGGTAAGAAAGCTGCTTGGAGGCTGATGTAGCAGGCTGGGTATGCAAGCCAAGGGGCCTGGACTCCATTCCTAGAGGAGTAGGGAAGGTGTAAGCAAGTGAGAACATGTACTGACTGTTGCTCTGGCAACCATGAAGAGGGGGGCTGGGGGAGTGGAGGGCAGGCCATGGTCATCAGCCCAGTGAGGGACAAGCGGACCCAGCCCCCGCAGTGGGGTCCAGAGAGGAAGCAGGACACAACCTTCTTGCCTTCCCAAGCAAAGAATCTTCTGCCTGAACCAGGAACCCAGGGAATGACACAGAGGTACATGCACGATAACATAGGGGCTTCAGGGAGAGCAAGGGCTTCAGGAGGGCAGCAAATGGGAACACGCTTCAGAGTGGCATGAGGAAAGATCAAGGCTAGACCCCAGGAAGAACTTCCAAGAGGAATAGGATTGAGTTTGTGAGAGAGGCTAGGGAATCCTTGAGAAGAAAAGAGACCCTCACACATCCGGGCATGGAGTAGACAAGCTGTCCCTTCCAGACCCCTCCTGCCAAGATTATTCCTCCCTGGCCCCTGTCCAGCAGATGGAGTCCCGGACACTCCTCTGAGAAGGCACAGTATCCAGCCCTAACCACCACCCCCCATCTCAAGGTTAGCCTAATTTTTTCCCTTCCATGGATTCAGGTCATTGCTCCCTGTCCTCTCTCCCAGGCGCCGCGGAATGTGACTAATTCCCTCCCTTCATTTACGGGTCCTGTTACCTGGGAGGTATTTATAGCACGACAGCCTCCCACCCTCCCCAGCGACTCAGCTCCTCTCCCCCCAGGCCATCTCTCCCCCACCCGGCCAACCTTTGGCTCCCCTCTCTTCTGCCACAGCTCCACCACCTCCCCGCCAGCCCTCTCCTCACTTGTCAGACCCCAGGCGGGGGCGGGGAACAGAGGCAGCCCCAGTGGGAAGGGGCTGACCCAGTGGCTTTCTGAGTGGAGTCCTGTCTGCAGAGGGATGCCCCTCCCCTCTTGAACACCCACAAAAGGCAACTTAGGGGCCAGGCCAAGGGAGAGTGCCTCTGTGATCTCACCATACAGGCTGATACTTACACTAACGATAGGTCACAATTATTGAATACTTAATGTGTGCTGGGTATTAGTACTTCTAGTTTGCAGATAAGGAAACTGAGGTTGAGAAAGGCTAAGTGATCCCCTTCAGATCTTTACAGCTGGGGTAGGGTATTCCTGCTCAGCCACCCTCTAGAGCCCTGCCTCGTGTGTGGGAATACTCCAACTGCAGGTTGGGTAAAGAAAGGACCACAGGATAGCTAAGGGGTGCCTAACCAAAACACCTCTCACAAAGCCAACACTGTCCCTATGGATCACAAGCCATGGTGATCTGCCCAGGGGTCGTCAGGGAATATTACCAGATGGAGGCCACTAGGTACAAGACACTGCCTGTCTTGTATATATATATATATCATATATATGTCATATATATCCCCTCCTCCAGGCAAGGGTCACTGAGGAACTAGAATGGAAGGGCACAGATCTAGCCAAAGACACAGAAGGGAATGCTGTGACCACAGAGGATGAGGGAAGGGAAACTTCAGCAGAAGGGAGGGAAGTTGGACTCCATGAGGGACTCACAGGTATGGAAGACCAAGGCAGGGACCCAATGCCCTGTCATATCCCCAGTCTCTCAACTGCAAAGCACGGAAAGCAGACTCTGACAAGTGAAGAGACTAGCTCAGCTTTTCCCAGACCCTCTGACCAGAAATTGTACAATACTGATGAAGCGGCTTTGTTGACATTTTTAGGAGGCAGAAGGGGATGGAATAGGAGACTGAGTTCAAATCCCAACCTTGTACTCATAAACTCGGTGACATAAAGCAAGTGACTCTGCCTCCCTGAGACTCGGTTTCCCCATCTGTAAAATGGCCTGACATCACACCCCACTCACAGGTGGTCATGAGAACTTAGAGATGTGAAACAGGCCGAGTACTGAACATGGAGCCTGACACATGGCAGGAGCTCCATAAATGTAGGCAGGTAATACTGTGGTTTGTATTTTTCCCCGCTTCCTTCTTCTCTCTCTGATCTGAACAAAGGGGCCACATCTCTTCCCTGAATTTGGGGCATCCTGAGGATAAGGGCTTTGTTTCTAGCATCAGCCTTTCATCAACTGTCCTTGGGACGAGGATCCCCTGGCAGGCTGCTGTTGGGAATGAACGATTCACTGCTGTTACCATTATTTTCATTATCATCCGTGTATCATTCTCTGTGGCTGTGGCCCCATCAGCACACACCCAGCTAGGCTTTTGGCTTTTGTTTAAGGAAGTCATCCCCCCTCACACTGCCACAAAGGCACACCACAGTTCCCACACGAGCCACATCTCAGGGGGGCGGGCCATGCTGGGTCCAACAGCCCCCACTGTACCCTCTTCACCAATACCCCTCATCAAGGGGTGCCAGGAGCTGGCCTGGAAAAAGAAAGACACTGAGTCATTCTGATTCCTGCTTCAGGGAGCCAGAGCTGGCAGCAGCCCAGCCAGCCCCTCCAAGGGGAACGTCAGGGGCAAAATTAGGTCCCTGGAACTCTCCTGGCAGCCCAACCCAGGGATGAACATGGCGGCACCAGGAGCCAGATTTGGGAGGGTGGGCGGAGGCAGAAAATATAGGACTCTAGTGGCTGGGGCCTGGCAGAGCAGGAAGGGGCAGCAGGAAGCATCTGTGAGAACTCCTATGAATCTGGCATGGGGCTAGGTCTCTATCACCCTGGGAGAGAGGGAGCCCCATCCAATTCACAGAGAAAGGCTACAGATGTTAAAGGCTTCCAAAAGGTCCCATCAACTGTCAGTGGTCACATAGCACTGGTAGATGGAAGCAGGCAACCGCTGCTCAGATGCCCACAACCCCTCATCCTCATGTCCTGAGTGGCCAGGCGGGCCCAGGGCTCAGGTGAAGGGAATGGAAACAGGCAACAATCCTGTCCACGCTGGCAGATGGAGGGAACCAGGCTTAACAGGATACTGCAGACAGGAGTCAGGCAATAGGACAGTGGAAGTGAGGCACTCTGGGCCATTCTTCAACAGGGTAGTGCCATGGAGTACAGCCTAGGACTAAATACTGAGCCCTTAGTCTTCACCCTGGTTTACCCAAAGCTTGCCATAGGACCTCGGCAAGGCCTGTCATCTTTCTGAGTCTCAGTTTCCCCAGTCATGCTATCACAACTCTGAGCTCCAAGGTTCTCCCTAGCAGTTCTGACTCAGGCTTCCCCAAGCATATAGTAGAGCCAAGAGGCCAAGAGGCCAAAGAGGGGTCTGCACCCAGGCGGCTGTCCTCTCCCCACCCACAGGCACAAGGGGTCCTCGCTGAAGAAACGCGGTGTATACAAATAATTAAACAGAAGAATTGGAGTGATTAGGGCAGATGATTATTGTCAAATTATGATTTATCTTGTAGTGGAATTAGTATTCCCCCAAAGGGCCCGGCGTGGCGCGGCGCCCGCCACGGCCCGTGATTAATCGCCGTCTCCAGAAGGTCACCTCCAGCCACTGCAGATTAACTCAGTGGGGAAACTTCTTTCCGTAATTCAAGCTGTTGTTCCCACAACCTGTCATCCTCCGCCGCGGAAAAGGACGATTTCGTCAGGGAGCCCAGGGCGGGTGCCTGTCCGCTCCCCCAGCCCCTCCCGGCTGCGGACATGATATATGGTGCGTCCCGACACGGGTGACCGCGAGGGGGGGCAGCGTCTGCCGTGGGGTGGGTAGCGGGAGGCAGGAGTAGGGGGAGCGTGGGGGACCAGGCGCCGCCAAGCAGAAGTAGGCTGTGAGGGGAGAGAGAGCGCGGGCGGTGGCAATTAGGAAGAAAATTGGATTTTTCAGCGTCCAGAGGCAGCTGGGATCTGCGGTGTGCGGCGCAGCCACCACCCCCTTTCCCAACACACATAGGCACCCAGCTCCAGCCAGGCGGGGACTCCCCAGGAGGAGTGGAGGATGGGGGACAAGGGACCTCCTTTAGGAAGGTAGGAAATGTAGAACCAATAGATGGCAGAAAGAACCTGGTCGGTTCTGAGGCCGGGCCCTGCAGAGCCCCTCAGTGAGAGCAGCTTTCCTGACCTAAAAGCCAGAACCAAGATCCTATTTCCTCGGCGGTAGACATCACCAAAGTCACGTGCCCATGTCACCTGGAGCTGCTAATCGTGGCCACCTCCATCTGGCAGTCCAGATCAGATCTGGGAGGGGGCTCCGGATCCCTGCTCTGTCTCCCTGTGCGCGGAGAACAGTGGGAACAGAGCCCCGCATCACTGCCTCCTCACCACACCCTCTGCCCATCCCTTAGCTCCCTGAGTGGGAGGGGGGGTATGAAAGTACAAGCACCTCCCCTTCCTCTCTATCATTTACCTTCCATCCAGGCCTGCGGGGTTGGGGTGGGAGTGGGGGGAGGAGTGTCTTGTACCCACACTACAGATGAGGAGGCTGAGTTAGGGTGACTTTCTGCTCTGAAGCTGCCCTGGGTCCCCAACATCCTCAGGATTACTGCCAAGTTTCTTCAGGTCTGCCCTTTCCAGTCTAGCCCCCCTGCTCATCGTCCCCACCTCCAGAAATACTCACTATGCACTGTTCCTTCAGGCCTCCAGGCTTTGTACATTCCTGAAATGTGCCTCCTGTCCCCAGCCCTCATGTGGTAAACTCCTATTCGTTCTTCTGTTCTTCTCAATCCAACTATTTATCCCTCTAGGAAAAAAGAGTGCTCCTCTGTGCAAGAACTGTGCTCTCACTGGCCTCCCTCACCAGAACGGGCACTCGCTGTGGGACTCCTACATCTATCTCTCCAGTGCCAGTGCACACCCAGCCCAAGCAGGTACAGGAAACTATCTGGAAGGCTCTAAGGACTCAGGGCCCTGCCTCCCCACTCCCCACAACTCCCAACACCCAATCCCAGATCGGAGGTTGAGGGGTCGAGGGCAGACCTTTGGTGAAGACCCTTGCTGGGTGGCACCCTCACAGTCCAGAAGCCTGTGTTTATTTAGTTCAGAACAGAAGCATATATTACGTATACCAACGTTTGCTCAGAACATTCTCAGGTCTGATATACTTAGAGTTGTGAAGACCCAGCACTATTTGGGAGAGAAAAATCTATTTCTCTGTGTCTCAGGAATGGTGGTAGGAGAACACTCTCTCCAGAACCAAAGACTAAACACGCATTTTCTTAGGGGGAGAAGGGGCTTTCCATCCTCTGCCGGGAATGTCTGGCAGACACCCACCCTCCAAGTCTTTGGCTGATGGTGATAATAAAAATCCAATTTATACTGCATTTTACTTTCAAAATACCCTTTGCTGCATTCACTCACTGACTCCTCAGGGACAAGCCAAAAGAAATTTGCTAACCCCATTTTACAGATGAAGGAGCAGACTTGGGGAAGGTGGCAGGTGACTCGCCCAAGGCCAAGGGCTGTAAGCAAGGGAGGTGGCTGTGAGTCTGTGGAGGATGATTCTGGTCCTCACCCAGACCACTGTGGAATCACTGCCTCCCCACACAGGCGGCAGGCGGCTCTAAAACCTTCACTCCCATCCTTCCCCAAGGCCCAGGTGGGATGGAGCAGGGTACAAAGCTGGGGCAGGGACTCTCCCAGGGGAAGACCCTCCTTCTGTGAGCTCTGGATCTATAAGCCTGGTTCAAATCTCAACCATGCAGGTCACCAGTTACAGAAGCTTGGGCAGGTCACTGTAGCTCTCTGTGCCTCAGTTTGCACTTCTGTGAAGTGAACTCTATCTAACCTTGTAGAGCTAGTTATGCTCATGAACCAAGACTGGGGCCTGGCCTGGCAGATAGTAAGCGCTCAATAAATGTGAGTTGCATTTGTTTTATCACGTTCACCTTCTCACTAATCTCTTGTGGAGGAGGTGGGGGAAGCTGATAGCTTCCCCATTTCCCAGGGGAAGAAACCGAGTGGGCTGAGCTTCCAGCAAGCAGAAGACATCATCAGATAAATTACCCTGAAGGCCACCTGAGAGTCTGTGCCTCCCTGTCAAGAACCCCCCATTGCTCCGTGCCCATGGAACACAGCACAAACGCCCAGCCAGAAGAATTCTCTCTATTCCTAAAGCACTGCTGGTTCCTGCCTCCCAGCCTTTGCCCAAGCAGGTCCCTCTGCCTAGAATGTCATTTCCCTACTGGTTCCACACATTTGTTACCGAAATCTTTCAAAGCTCCGCCTAAAGGCCACGCCCTGTAGGAAGCCACCCTCAACCTCCGGCCCACTAATCGCTCCGGTGCCTCGCTGGACCCGGCCACTGGTCCAGGACACTTCGGTCCAGCCAACGAGCACCTCGTCACCCCACGCGGTTTTCTGACACCCCCGCCCCAATCACGGGTTGGGCGGGGCCTCTTCAGTCTGACCCTAGGCGCTGGGGCGGGACACACGGTGGGTGCCGCGACCTCGGGGGAGCACAGCCCGGCCCCCACCCCACTCCCTCCAGCGCCGCGGCCCGGTCTTTGATCCGGCCGCCTCCGCGCCCCAAACCTGATTGGCATCGAATTACGCCGCGCGGCGGAGGGAGATAATGGCGGGAGGCGCGGCAGACATGAAAGGGGGGGGGCGCAGCGGCAGTCCGGGCCGTTGTTAATGACCCAATAAAAAGGAAGAGGGGGGAGAAATAACCCTCCCTTCCATCCCCGCCCCCAAGACAGCGGCCGGTGCACACAAAGCCGCCGCCGACTCGGAAATTACCGCGGCT
The DNA here is from genome assembly GCF_014898765.1 of Herpailurus yagouaroundi. Taxonomy (NCBI): domain Eukaryota; kingdom Metazoa; phylum Chordata; class Mammalia; order Carnivora; family Felidae; genus Herpailurus; species Herpailurus yagouaroundi. The sequence continues at coordinate 26,179,513 of NW_024412423.1, read as the reverse complement.
CAGCCCAGCGCAGCGTGACTGGAGGGGGGGTGGGCTCACCTGGCGGGGAGCGGGAGGGAGGGCACACAGTCACAGCCACACACACAGTCACGCAGACGTGCACACATACTGATCCTGTCTTTAATAGTTTTATATTTTTTCACCATGGATTTTTTTTTGCATTGATTGTGATTTTTGAAAAATACTACACTAAAATAATTTCCCTGGTTACCAAGAAATTTTGTACCCACCCTAGTCCCAGTTCTGAAACACAGTCACAGACAGCACTGTCCTGTGACACGCACACACTGTGCCTCATCTATACGGATACAGGTAAGACAGTCACACACAGATACAGACACATGGACACATTGTCACACCTAAAGTCACCTGCAGAAACCAACAGGAAGCCACATGGACACACACCCAGCAGGGCCTACAGAGATGCTCACATAGAGACATACCCAAAAGCTGGTACAGAGACAGATAACACAAATACACACACACACACACACACACACACACACACAATGAAGAGGAAATTCACAGAAATATACAAACACATGACACAAGCCATGCAGAGACACACTGATATACACTGACATCTACAGACAAATACAAACATGCAAAGATACACAGAGACAAGCACAAATCCACACAGCATCCCAAACACTCACACACACAAATAGACTTAGGTCACATTAAGCACACACAGTGACACACACATCCTAGCACAAATCCCCAAGTCAACAGAGTCTCTGAGACGCACCCTGTGCCCTCAAGGCCACCCATCTCACACCTTCGCTCGCATGTGTTCAAATGTGTTCCAGTGAGTTCAGGAGGGCCAGGGGCTGGGTTGATCCATAGCCCAGATGAAGTGGGGTCATTGGACCACAGAAGGGGGAGAACATGGCAGTGGGGGAAGGGGTGGGAGTGCAGCTGCCTTGAATTCATGAGGCTGGGGCAGATGGTTTAAACTGTCAGAATATCAGTGTTATTCATCTCTAAAATGGGGTTCAACTCCTCTCCAAGGGATTGTGTATGTCAATAGGCAATAGGAAAGTACTAAATGTTGAATGCCATTACCATGTGGACTCCTTTAGGGGCAGCCCAGACTCTCCACTGCATATCTCCCCAACACATACACACACACACACACACACACACACACGCACACGCACACGCACACGCACACGCACACACACACCAGTCTTGGCTCCCAATCACTTTACTGCCAGGTTAGGTCCCTCTTAAATCTAATTTGAGTCCCTCATGCTGCAAGCTAACTTCATTTCTGAGAACAGGAGGACTAGCCCCTCCAAGGAGCCTCTCCTGCTCCAAAAACCAGCACCCTGAGTACTAGGGGTCTTGGGAGCCAGATAAGTCTTCATCATAAAGCCAGGATCTGGGTCAGGCATCCTTTACACTGTTGTCTGATTTCAAACCCCAGTTCTGCCATGAACCAGGTATGTAACTTGAACAAGGACTTGGCCTCTCTGAGTCTTGGGTGCTCTCACTGTCAAATGAGTTAACAGCATCAGCATCCAACACACAAGTCTGTGGGATGAAATAGCTCTCGGGCTGAGCTAATAGGCCAAGGTAAAGCTGCTAGTGCATGTTGGAGTCAGAGGTGAGGGGTCAGGGTTCATACTCCCCTCCACACACCAGGACAAAAGCCCTCCCTGCAGCTTCTTCTTAGGTGGACAAGGGGACTTTATGAGCCAAACCTCAAGGTCTAATTAATGCGATTAATCACAGGCCCAGCCACACAGGCCATGGGGACAGCTGGCAGGGAGGGTGACAGTCAGCTCAGTTACCCAAAAGGACAAAGAAGCAGGAAACAAGATTCTCAGTGGTCTCTCCCTCTCCCATCACCCCGAACCAGGCTCCCCCAGCCCCTGATAAGCAAAGCCCACCCCTGTACCCAGCTCACTGGCGAAGTCCCTTCTCATGTCTAAATCCAGTTTCTCCTGCTGTAGCTCAGGAAACACATGGGATCTGCAGTCCAGGTCCTGGCTGTCCCTAAACAGGCAGGTTAGAAAGGATGTGGTAGGGCTTCTGGTAGCTGGGCTGTGTAATGCTGGGTTTGGTGGTGGCGGTGGTGGTGGTGGTGATGGTAGGCAAAACCTCTCAGAGCTCAGAGTTTGGCCCAGGAGTAAGGCAAGAATAAAGAAAAGAACTGGTGGCTAGGAGGGAAGCCCTCCATCTCCTTCTAAGGGGCCTGTGTGTGTGACCCAGGGTGAGGAGGATTGGTTGCGGTGGGGGGGGGGGGGGGGGCCAAAGGATCTGACCAGGGCTGCAGCAGGAGGGGGCAGCCCACTAGGGCAGGGGCGCTGCTGCGTTATAAATCACCCTCGACTCAATTAGAGCCTGTGAAAGGTTGTGCACACCCAGCAGAAAGCGCCAGGCTTGGCGGACAGCCAGCTCCCTGCAGGGGGTGGGGGCGAGAGAGCTGGTGTGTGCCTATGTGTGTGTACGTGTGTGCATGTGCCATACTGTGCAGACACGCTTGTGTGTCTCTATGTACCTGTTTGTGCCTGTCTGTTCCATGTATGCATGTGTACAGTGGTGAGCGCATATGCCTGTGAATTCCTATGTGTGCAATATGCTTGCATATCCTTGTGTGCTTGTTGCTGAGTGTCTGTACGTACCCATTTGTACCTATTTGTGCTGTGTGTACACGTGTGTGTATGTCAGTGGGATGTCCTCAAGCCCATGTGCACTTGAGCATGAGCATGTGCATAGTTGTGTCTCTCTACCACTTTGCTGCTGTGCCTATCCCCTTGCCTGTGTGCACCTGGGTGTGAATGCATGTTTGTGACTATTTTGTGGTTGGCCTGATGAGTTGAGCTGGATGTGAGATTGGGGGTGGAGGGATGTTCTTGCATGGGGGAGTGATCTATGCCTCGAGGGCCGGGGGGGGGGGAATGGATAGATAGAATTATGGGCAGGTAGAGAGAAAGAGCCAAACCAGGCCAGTAGGGAGAGGCTGTGGCAGACAGGGGAACCAAGCTTGCAGGAGAGTGGGAGTCTGCACAGTTCAGGGGACCGGCCAAGACCAACAACCTACAACCTACAACCCTGAAGAGAGAGGCTGGACACCAGCCATGCCATAGCGGGGCTGCCCTAGTTTAGCCAAGGAGCAACCTGAAGTTCCCTCCTCCAGCCCTCTGTAATAACTAATGGTGATGAACAGTCACCATGGACTGAGCTCTGTGCTAGAGTCTACAGCCAGATACCTCACTGAACCCTCACAGACGCATTATGAAATAGACACACTATTGAACATGGGTTTCTACTAGAATTCCCACTTTGCAGACATGGAAACTGAGGCTCATTGACTTGCTCACAGCCAATAAGTAGTAGAGCGAGATTCTGAACCTTGGTGTGCCTAATTCCAAACATCTTACCACACTCGTTACTGCCTCTCCCGGGGTTCCCAGTGGTCATATTCTGGGGGGAAAGGGGAGAAGTGAGGCTGTGTGGGTGAGTGAGTATGCTGCCCCATCTACTGAGTATGCTCTGAACCAGCACATAACAAATGCCAAAGAAATATCTTACTTGTTGGGGGAAGCAGGGAGCCAAGACATCCTGTTCTGCTCTGAGACTAAGAGTAGCTGGCAGAGGTGTTGGGGTTGGGGTACCTATAAACCACACCATGGACATTGGCCACCTCTGCCTCCCTCCCAGGGAGGAAGTACTGCCTTGGGCTCTAGAGAGGCTGGGGAGTAGGGGCTGAGGGTTTCTCTGAGCCAGCTTCGGCCCTGCCTCATTTTCGCCCACACAATGGTGGGACTACCTGGATGTCTTTCTTGATCAACACTAAGTCTCACTTGTCTCTTCTCTACCCAACCCACAGACAAAGGTTTCCACACACACCTCTCATTACCCTAGGAATACTTGGGTCCCTGAATCGGGACCCCCATGGGAGAAGTCTGCACAAGTACCCTCAGCCAGGAGCCAATTTGGGACCCCGGACTCAAACAAGTTTCCCCTTATCTACAATTGCGTTTCTCTGAGGAGTATGGGGGATTGAAACCATTAAGTCCTGGGCCTCCTTGTATAACCTGGAGAATCAGCCATGGATACAGCCACCAGGCCCCAGATCCGACAGCCTGCCCCCCATGGAGGGTAGAATGCAAACCCACAGTGAGTTCAACTTGTCTCCTGCCCCAGCCTCCTGGGAGACCTCCTCCCTGAACCAAGTTCTGCTTCCATTTACCGACCAGGTGCCAGGAGAGGGAGGTAGACATGCCTCTCACAGGGCAACCTCCAGGAGGAAACCTAGCCATGTGCCAGACGTCACCCTGCATCTTCTGCAGGCCCCTGCAGGCAGGCCCCACATCTGGAACCATTTCAGGCAGGAGAAGCATAGGACTGAGCTGCCCCTCCTTTGATGCTGGGGCTGTGGGGAAGGGTCGTGCCCTTTGGGAGGTCGGGGGTCACAATGCATGGATGGCACACCTCCTGAGGATAGGAAGGGGGGGGCAGGAATGGGCAAGATGGGGTTGAGGCATTTATGTCATGGTGCTCCAAAATGTAGGATCAGGGGGACTCCAGAAAGACTCCAGAAGATGATGAGCATCTTATTTATTTATTTTTAAGTAAGCTTCATGCCCAATGTGGGGCTTGAGTTCACAACTCTGAGATCAAGAGTTGCATGCTCTACCTATCCTGGAGAAAGGGAAGTGCCAAGCTTTACTCTAGCTGAGCCTCAGTTTCCCCATTAGTAAAACAGGAATATTACAGGATTCTGGGGAGGATTCATGATGAAAGGATGTTTTAGCATGGGCCAGCACAGAAAAAATGCTCAAGACAGGATAGTAGCTGCTGTTGTTATTATCATTCTTTTGTTTAAAACATAGCTGCTTTTTACCAAAGCTCCCTATCCAGCTGAGGAGACCTGGTGAACATCCCCAAATTAGTCAGGCTATATGGAATCAGGAGTTAGAAGCGGAATGTTAGGAGGGGAGGGTGCTGTAGGTCTGGGCAGTCAGGTAGAACCTCCCAGAGAAAGTGGCATAGGGTTCACCCTTCAGAAATGGGAGAGTCAGGCAAGCTGAAGTGGAATGGAGAGAGTGCCCCAGGGGGCAGATGAGTTTCAGCCAAGCCCAAGAGACAGGACAAGTGGGCCTGATTTTGTGAGAAGCAGAGACAGGCCAGATGGGTTGCAGTGGGCATAGGAGCTGGCCTGATGAATGAAGAGGACATATAGGACCCTAACTTCCACCTCTATGGAAGGACTCTACCCTGATGCCCACCCCATCCACACCTGCTCTGCAACCCAAGGTAGCCCTTGGGATCTGTAGAGAACCAGTGACACCCACCCTGTTGTATTTCCCCCATCAGGGCTCTGAGAAATCAGGTGGCTGCTCTCCCCTCTGTTTATTTATTCCCTTGGTTTTTTTTTTCCCCCTTTTCAGGAGACGATAATTATTCAGATCATCGCGGTGATTTACTCGGCAATCAGAGCCGCTCGATGCAGTGGCCGCGGAGCTGACAGACGAGCATCGCCAAGGAGGACGAGGCTGGGGGCTCAACACCCCCTCCCTCCCAACCCGCCAGGCCTTTGTTCTCTTTGAGGTCTGCACCCAAGCTGCCTGGCAGGCAGTGGAGGCGCCCACCCTAAGGACACAGCAGCAAGCTTGGGGGGGGGGGGGTCATCAGAGCCAGTGTGCACATGTGTGTCCTGGGTAGGGGAGGTGTGTGGGCTCATATGTTCCTTAGTGCTGGCTGAGAATGGTGGAGCTCCTGTGTGCATGTTTGGGGTGGGGGGGATAGTAAGGACCATACCACTGCATGAGCATTGAAGTCAGGTGTGTAATCCGAAGGTATGCACCTGTGTGATTACCTGGGGCCTGGGGTACATCTGTCTCTGCAGGCTTGTTCAGAAGTGCAACGGGCAGGTGCCCAAACATTTGTATTTTAGGCACATAGTGGAGAGGGGAGGAGGTTTGGAGTTCCTGTGCTAAAGCTGCCTGAGGTGGTCATGGATGGGACAAGGAATAGGTTCTAGCTTGGTCTTTCTGACGGTGCTAGTGGGGGTAGGGGGGCCAGTGAGCAGCTCATATCCGAATGCTGAGTTCTCCTGGGTCAGTGCTGGGGCCTTGGGGGCTATGTGGATACAGGTGTGGCTCTGTTCACAGGCATGTGTACACACGTGTGTACTCGCAGCCCACCCCCCACCCCCACTCCCACTCCCACCCGCCGACCGCAGGCTGGCGCGGTGACGGTGACCTCATTACTGCCTCCGCAAAGGCCCCTTCAAATCCCTGCGCCGTCGCATTTGGCTGCTCTAAGTGATGGGAACGGCCTGCGCTTCCTGATCAATCGCTTAAAATTCAGGGTCGGCTTGCTCGCCGGAGAGGGCTGCCTGCCAGCCCCACGCACCGCGCTCTGCCGCCTCCCCCTACACCCCCTCCTTGCTTTAGGGTGGGGGGCTGCGATACTGCCGTATTGGAAAACATCCCCGCGCTGGCTGGGGGGCCCGGTGGGGCCAGCGCTGGAAGCCGTTCCACTCGAGCAGATGGCTGTGAAACTTTGGCGGCGAGATAAATTGGGTCTGACGGCGTGAGGCCGGCTCACAGATGGGCGGGATTCTCACGCCGGCCCCCACGTCCGGCCCGACCGCGGGCAGGGCCGGCGCCGCTCAGAGCCGCCTTTGGGCACCCGCCCGGCCAGCAAAAGCCTTCGGGAGGCCACTCAGCCGCCAATAGCCTCTCTCTGCCGGGAGGTGCCCTCCCGTCACACTCCTTCCGGCCTTAGATCTCCCCAGAGACAAACCCAGAGGGAGGGGCAGCCCCCAGCCCCCGCCTGGTCACCTCCGCCAAGCTGGCAGCTGGGCTTTCCCCCTCCTCTGCCATCCGCAGAGGCCTGAAGCGTGAAGGTTAACAGCTGGGGGGGAGGCTGCGTCTCCCTCCCTCACCCCCTCTCTGCTGCAGCCCCGCCCACCTGCCAACCCTGGGGATGTCGTAAACAGGACTGTGAGGTGTGTGTTGGGGGGGGAGGGGGGGCTGAAGGGAGGGAGAAAAGAGAGCCAGACAGACAAAGAGAGAAAGGGAAAATGAGCAAGATGAAAAAGAGACCTAGCCAGAGACCCAGGGACAGAGACAGAGACAGAAATGGAGACTGAGAGGTAGAGATAGACACAGAGACACCCACCGACAGAGAAGGGAGGGAGAGAGCTCAGAGCCAGAAAGGAGACATACAAAGAGAATGGGACGAAGGCGAAGGATAGAACAAGGGGACGAGATACAGGCGGGGACCGCCTCGAGCTGTGCGTGATCGTGGGGGTTGCGGACGAGAGGAGTTGGGGAGCAGGGCGCGGTCCCGGGCTAACCCCGCCCCCACATGAGGGTTTTGACCCAGAACAAGAATGTCGCTCCCTCAGGCCGCGCCCTCCATCCCAAAACCACTTCCCCGCCTCGGTTTCCCCAGAAGTGCCGGTGAAGAGAATGAGGGGGGAGGCCTGCACAGCCATCACTCTGCCGCAAAGCCCACCCTGTCTAGCCGACTCCGCGGCGCATCAGTCCAGCGGGCAGATATCGATCCGGTCCAGCCAAGCTCGATACCCGCGGCCTGCAGCCCTCTCTGCAGCTGTCCTACAAGGAGGAGGGGGCTCACTCCCCATGCCGCCCCCGCGGAGATTCTGTGCCAGAATAAACCCCCGAGCGCCCCGCGGGAGCGGCGCCCTCGCCTCCCTCTGTCCTAAGAGGCCCGACTTGGCGGGGCCAGCCTGCCTGCAGCAGGGGGGACGGCCCGGGTGACTAACCCCAGCCCCACCTCCTGCAGGGAGCGAGAGGCCAGAGGAAAAAAATCTTTGCTGAGTTGATGAAGTTGAAGTTTCGTAAAGGGCGTGAAGGAGACAGCCAATCAGCGAGTCTTCATTTACATAGGCTCTCTGATTGGTTCTCACGGTGCCTCTTTAGAATGTTACTTTGAAACCTTAAGAAAACGATGAGAAAAATCCCACTGATGAGACAGAGAACGAAGCTCAGATTCCTCAGGTTCACGTAGGCACCCCCCCCACCCCCGCCAAGCTCTGAGGAGAGGAGGGGAGCTTTGACGAGGTCTCGCCCAGCCCTCAGCATACATGTGACCAACTGGAGGTTGTACGGTCAGAGAGGTGGAGCTCGACCTGAACCCAGCACCTGGGTTCCACCAGCACCCTTCCCTGTGCCCACCTCCAGATCCCCAGATATGTGGTGAGGTGTTATTTCAGACTGGAATTGGGAGATAGAAAGGGCCTGGCTTGGCTTGGGAGTGGGAAGCCTGTGGTGCCAAGAGTCTTGTCTGTGACAGGAACAGTGTGGGTCCTGTCACCAAGTTCTGCAGGCCCTCAAATAATGCAGCTTTAAAGGTAGGTCCAGGTGCTTCCCTGGCTGACCCCCAGGCCAGCCTGACCTTGAATCCCAGATAGACACCCATGAATACATGGGGGTCCAGTGACAGACTGAAGCCTCAGAGGCCTAGAGGAGAGGGTTCACTCTGCAGAGAGTGGGACCAGGCCACCGTATCAACCTTACACTGCCTCTAGTCCACACTCCTGGGCCCAGCAGGTCCTGAGTCACTCTAGGGGAGGGAAAAGCGGTCTGGACTTTGGACTAGTGGACAACCAGTTTCTGTCCTGAGGCCTTCACTCTGCCCTCCCCCTCAAAAAAAGGGTCCCCTGGGATTACCATGTACAAATCCAGCCCAGCTTCCTGGCCCACACCCCTCCCTAGGGCCCAGCACAGATGACTCAGACCTGGGGGGAGGAGAGGGTGTCTAAGGGGGGGGGGGGGGGAACTAAATCTGTGGCTAAAGCTGAAAAGAAAGTCCCTCCACTGTCCGCCTATGGCAAACTGGGGGACATGTGGGAGAATTCACTCTAGTAGGGCTCTAACCTCTTTTTCTTTCTTTCCCAGTGACATATCCTGGAGAGCCAGCTCTGTCACTCAACTCCAAATAGCCTTCATCCAGAGCCTGAAGTATATGTGAAGGAGAGGCTGTGCCTGAGTCCTGGGTGTAGCAGCTGTTCCTGTGACAGGTTATGCACCCTGTGGGACATTGGGCAGTAACAAGTTCCAGTTTACAGAAGACCCAGGGACCCCACAGCCAGTGCACAGACATCTGAGAGGCCACCACCTGCCAAGTCCCAGAGCTCAGCCTGCTGATGTGCCAAACTTACTGTGTGACTTTGGGCACATCTCACACATCTCTGGGCTTCAAGCTTCTCTACAAGTCTATGCTTTCCTAAACATACCATTCTGAGTGGAGGCAGTTGCAGAGAAACCCCAGAAGCAAGGGCAGAGTCCAAGAGGGGCCTGGGAGGGCTTTCTCAAAGTCCCTGCTTGTCCAGGGGTCAAGTGGGACAGGGACAAAATTGCCAAGTCCAACAGTTGTCACCAATTCTCAGAATCTCCTCTCTCCTCCTATCTCCCTGCCCGCCTCATAAATAATAGCAGGAGGCTGGGCTGGGTCTGGGGCAGGAGTGGGGAGCTGTATGTGCTTGCATGCATTTGTGAGTGTGTATGTATACACACGCAGGGAGAGTGTGAGAGCCTCCCCCCATCCCCGCCCCAACCACTGCCACCATTGCTCTCTGAGAAGCTGAGATAATCCCTCGCCATCTGTCTTGTGTTGCTAACCCGCTCAGCCCAGTGGACAGCTGCCCGGCCACAGCTCCACAGAGGGGAGGGTGTGGGGCGCTAGGGGAGCTAGCTAGCTCTCAGGACCTGGCAGCAGACGCACTTGGTCCTCCTGTTCCACTCACTCACCTTACCTGCCTGGCTTTACAGAGGAGAGAAAGTGAGGTCAGACAGGACTTGCTCCATTCCAGACCACGGGAGGAGTAGAGGAATGGAAAATGCGCCCTGCTCTGGGGGCTGGGGACAGACCCTCCCAAAATGTAGGGGGATGGACAGGGTGACCTGCTCACTTAGTTCCTATGAGCCCTCCACATGTACATGTACGGGGACAAGTCAAACTTGTCCCTGCCTTTGGCTGAACACTGCCTTTGGCAGGCCAGGGTCCAGGCCTCCAAATGACCAACTTCCCAGAGCCAGAATGAGAAGACAGGCTCATAGGATATTTGGTGAGTAATGCTTAGTGTGTGGGCCCTGCACCCCAAGTTCTCATGACCCCCGTTGTTTTCATGAGGAAACTGAGGCTCAGAGAAGGAAGTGACTTGCCCAACTCTAGTGAGTGGAGGAGCTTGGACTTGGACCCAGGCATCAGGCTCCAGCAGCCCTACTCCTGTAGCCCATTCTATCTGTCCCCTGTAGTCATCAAGCCTGTCACTTGTCTCACCTTCCTTACCTGTAGCTCTGCTCCATGTGGCTCTGAGGTAATGCCAGCCCAAGCCAGGCAATCACATTCCCAGGGTCATGGTCCCAGCCAGTCCGAAAGGATGGCACCCCGGGCCAACCGGGGCCTGAGGAGGGATGAAGCTGTGGGGCTGAGTGTGGCCCCACACTCTCCCTGTCAATCATCTGTCACCCGCCTCTACACACATGCATACTCAAATACAGATGGCATGTGCTCAGCCAGTTACACAAACAGGTACTCGCACACGAACGAGTAGGTAAAGACAAGCACAGTCACACATACAGTGACACACATACATTCACACACGTACAAACTCCCTGATACAAACACAAACTCAGACAGCCACCCACATCCTCACACCAACACACAGACCTCACCACCCACAGCAAAGCTCACACACAGACCACCCCCAACCTCCGCACACTGCAGGCTCCTAGTTCCTCAATCCCACTCCCACCGCCCCAGGAGCTCTATCTTGCCACACAGCAGACAGTAACCTTCAGGAGGGCCAGTGCCTAGGTAGGAGAAGGGGTCCAGCAGACCAAAGTCTGCTCTGTCTTTCCTGCCTATGGGTGGGGGCCCTCCAGCAAGAGTGTCAGTGGATGCTTGCCCCCTCCCGAAAGCCCCTAAGTCCTGGAGGGCTGCCATCTGGCCACAGATCTAAGAGAACAGTCCCCAACTTCTCACCTAGGGGCTCTCAGCCCTGAGCCAGGGGGAGGAAAGGGACAGTGGAGGGAAGTGCTTGTCCTCTGAAGGTCTCAAGTCATCAGGAAATGAGATAACACCAGGAACAGTCTGGTAGCGATCTGAGCCCCGCAAGGTAGTGGACCCCCAGGTCCTGTCCGTGATCCAACTACTATATATCCTTCTCCCCAAACCTCTCCTCCCACCCCCGTACCCAACCCTTAAGGGATTCTGGAAATAGGGGGATGATGCTCCCTCCCTCTCTAGGCTGGAATTTGACTCCCAGGTCACTGTGTACTCTTAACCACAGGGACCTCAGCCCTGAGCCTAGTTGATCTGCACCTAAAGAGGCTCCAGATACTGCCATCCTCACCCACACGAGGTGAATCACAACATACAGAGGCTCTCACTCACAAACTCACCCTCACACATCCACGTACCCTCATATAGCCATGTTCACATACTTTCACACTCACACAGGTACACACCACACCCTCCATCACACACACTTGCACACTCATGTGCAACCACACACTATCATTCTCTCATACTCGGCCATATTCACACTCTCGCACCCTGTCACACTCACTGCCACACCTGAACAAGCTGAAGTTCTGGGGCCCTGAGTCAGCAGAGCCCTGGCAGAGGCTCGGAGGCTGGTGCTGACAGCCTGGCGTGCAGGGGGAGGGGAGGGGCTGCCACAGAGGCCTGGAGGGTCCTGAATAATTCAGGGTGGTGGCTGCTGTGGTGGCGGGAGCCTGTCAGCTGCAGGGAAAGCTTGGTGGCTGGATTGTTCTGGGAAGATGGCTCCTGGTGTTTTGAGGAGAATCAGCCCTGACTGAGGCCTCAATGAACTCACAGAGGACTTCTCATAGCTGCTTTCACTTTTAATCCTCTCCAGGAGCCTGCACAGCAGGTACTGTAGCCCCATTTCACAGATGAGGAAACTGAGGCTCAGAGGAGGAAGAGATTTACTAAAGGTTGGAAAGCAGGGGTGTCCGGGTTCCCACCTGCATCCCTCTCCCCCACATACACATACTCACACACTCCAGAAAGAGTTTCCTTTGGTCCTTATAACCAGATGGAGAAGAGAGACCCCAACCATCCGAGGATACTCTACAGTGTGCTCTGGGAGTTTGAGTTACGGCCTGCTGAATGAAGGCATTGTCCGGGGGTGGCACACTGTAGCTCAAGGCCATGCCTCTACTGCTTGCACAAGTCGCTAGACATCTGAGCCTCAATGTCCTCATCTGCAAGATGAGCACTGAGCATACTGACCTCATGAGATGTTGGTAAGGACTGACTAGAAAAACACATGTAAAGGCGTTAGCACGGGGGCAGGCCTACAGCAAGGGCTCCACGTTGCATCTAAGACATGCAAACCCTCGCCACAAAGAGCCCCCCAGAGTGGTGGTCTGTGTAATCCAGGTTCCCTCTGCCTTGGGCATCTTCCCCTCTCTCCTTTGCTGTCAGCACCTTTCTCCTCTTCAAGGCTGAGTACATCTGTCACCTTTCCAGGACGACAGCATGGTCTCCTGCCATATCCTGAATCCCTCGCTGACACTCCCATCCCCCTCCCTGGCACTCAGGTGGCTGGCCTTGTATGCTGAGAGGGGTCCCAGCCCGTCCTAGCTCATGGCCTGCACACAATAGGTACGCAAGTGCTGCCTGCTGAACTGACAGCCCAGCGCTATGTCAGCACACAGCAACCAGCAGCTAGGGTGCTTCCGCAGTTAAAATAAACCTCTGAGGTCATGGGTCTGTTCTCTCTGCAAAAACAAAAATATCCAACTGCTCGTGTCTGGTGAGACCCACAGCAAAAGACCAGACGTGACTGCTTCACCACCCAGAGGCCAAGCATCAGGCTCCCAGCCAGGTCCTGATCTAAAGGGGCACCTGCCCAGGCCGAGGGGTACCAACACCTAGAGGCAGTTGACAAGGGACCCCTGTGCCCAGTGGGAAAGGTGGGCACTCAGCCCCCAGAGCCCTGAGCTCTGAGATTATGGAGCATTCTCCATATTTGATTCAAAATAAAAACCACAGTAAACCATAGACCCAAAACTTATACGTCGGCTGAAATTAAAATAGCTTCTTGCTACGTTTTCTGGTTTCAATATTCTGGATCAGCTCATGGAAGCTGAATCAGGCGATTTGTCTGTCCCTCCTGTTTTGTTTCTGTTGTGCCCCTGCTTTACTGGGATCTCAGCACACGCTCTGTCTCCCCTCGGGAGCAGAAGGTGGCCAGGTCTGGGGGGTCCCCTGGCCCTGCACTCATGAGGCTGATCCCTCCAGGAGCCTGCCAGTACCCCCTGGCCCCTCCCTCTTCCGGGGAACCTTGCGGCTGGGCCCGTGCCTGCGGCGAGTCTCACCCCAGTATTATTTTAGTCGCAGACAGACACGAGGCAGATGGTGACAACATCCCTTCCCCGCTCCCCACTGACGAGCTGTTGCAGCCCTGAAGCCTGAGGGTTCTTCTCCCTCAGGAATATTTCAATCCTGACTTGGTGGCTAAATGTGGCTGCTCTTGTGAGACGCGGGCACATCTGCTCCTCCTCCTCCTCCCTACCCACTACCCATTTCCTGGGACTGAGTAGAGAGCCCTAGGGAGGCCCTGCCAACTTCCAGCTCTGCCCAATCCCCCTAGCTGCCCTACTGTGCGCCAGGCATCAGGCCATGAGCACTGTACCACTGAGAGGGACAATCGTTATGCCCACTTCACAGATAAGGAAGCTGAGGCTCAGAGTGAAACATCCCAGGTCCTATAGCCAGTGAGGAGGCATTCGCTTGGGTCCCAATCCGTCCTAGAAACACAAGGTATACCCTCCACTCCGTTCCCACACCTGAATCTCCACCTGACCACCTTTATGCACAACCTTGAGGGACCACCCCAGGCAAACCACCTTCCCTGCTGAGCCACTAGGAGCTGATTTAGTTGCTATACCTGCTCTCCTGCATCAACCAATATAGCCTGGATGGAGCTCAAGGCTAGCCAAGCATCATCTGCCTACCTTTCACCCTGCTGGTCCTAGCTCAATGGACACACAGGCTGTAATGGTGAGAATCAAGGGCAGGGGGTAGAGGGCTCTGGCATGAGACAGGCCTGGCTTCAAATCTCAGCTTTCTTGTGACTTAAGCTATTCTTTTCAGGATGTGTTTCTCCATTTGTGAGACACACAGTGGTCTCCTCTCTCCCAGCTAATTCAGTGAGGTGACTGCTATACTCCCAACACCTAAAGCCAGACCCAGAACCAAGCACACATACAATAAATATTTGCTGAATGAATAACACACGTAATGAACTTAGCATCAGGCCTGGCTCAATGGGGCTGATTCTCCCTGCAGCCCCAGCCCCAGCCCCGACAACGCCTGGGGTCAGCTCTGCCTCTGTGGTCCATTATAAGCTGAAATTGGCCACCAGGGCCAAACTGAGTCGTGTCTCTGGCCCCTGCCCAACCCCCACAACACACAGCGCTTGCAGCCTTAGGAGAGCAGGCCCAGGGCACCGGGCCACCACCACTAGGTTCAAGTGCCAGCAAGGTGTGGAAGGTGGGCTGAGGTTGTTTTGGTTTCTTCATGCCCCCTTTCCAGCCGGTGGTGAAGCTGGACAGGGGCTCTTTGAGGGCATGTGATGCTCTCTGGGCCACAGAGGACATGTCCATTCCCAGTCAGACCTCCTGGCTGGAGGCTCCCTATCTGGGCACAGTCCCCACCCCCAGCACCTCAGTGGGCCTTCTTCTGGGACTGGGCCAAGATACACACTGACAAACCATCACACAAAAACACATACCCACCACAGTAACACTCACACCCCCCAAAAGATATACAAAATTCTATACACGTACACGCCACCCAACTCAAGACACAAAAGCAAACACACACACAACTCAGTGTGCATGGCAGGGTGTACAAGCTCACAAACATGTGCAGCACATCATGTGACACAGTCACAAATACACATGGCACAAGACATACCTACGCTGTCACAAAGCACAGCCATGAACACATGTGTGGCATACCCATGCAGGACCAGGCACCCAGCCCAGGAGCACAGATGTGCACAGCAGGATGTCAAGGCCTGTCTTGCAAGAAGCTAAGGTCTGGCTCCCCATGTCAGACCTGGGTTCCTGCAGCTCAAGGGGGACAAGGCGGGGCAGGGATGCAGGGCCACTGAAGGAGAAGAAGGGCAGGCCAGGTCTGGAGTAGGGTAAGGAGGCAGTCCCTGCTCAGGGCCAGCTCTGACGCCCCCACTTTCACAGGATTTGGGCCGAGGCCCTGACAACACACCGACACATCCCTACTACCCATCGCTCTCTTCTTTGCCACCTCTGCCCAAATCACCATCACATTCGTGCGTGGCACAAGAAACTAGGGGAAGCTAGTCACTATCACCACGAAAGCCAATACGAAGGAGAAGAGAAGCTGACTGTCGGTACAGAAACCCATGGAGACACTTTTCAGCAGGGAATTCTGGGCAGGAGACCACACTCTGCCCATCATGATCATGGCCCATCTGAGTGGCCATATGTTAACCCAACCCTAACGACACAGCCCTGAGGCCAGCTGTCTTGGGAAGGCCAGCTAGTGAAGGACCCAGGGCCCTCCCTATCTCTGGGCACATCTCATCTTCTGCTTCAGCTGTCAACATGCTCTGTGGTGCCATTGCCCTGGGGCTGGCATTCGAGGCCCTTGTTATCTGGCCTCATCCTGTGTTCTTTTCCCTAGGCCTTTACCAATGCTGTTCCCTTCACCACGAATGCACTCCCAGGTCCCTTCCCCCGACATTCTGGCATTCTGCCCATTCATCAGATCTATGCCACTCCCTTGAGAAGCCTCCCCAGTGCCCGCCAGGAAAAAAATTCTCACTCCAGTGCTGGAATGAGAGATGAAGACCCATGTGGGGCTCTGCTGGGCCTCCGTGTCCTAATCAGTGAAATACATAAGACATGCTCATCACCACTGAGAAACAAAATGAGACAGAATAACCTAGTGCAGCAGTTCTCAAAGCAGGGTCCACAGACCCCTGGGAGTCTACGAGATCTTCTCAGGGGTAGATGAAGTCAAAATTACTTTACTAAGAATACTAAGACATTATTTGACCTTTTAACCACATTGAGATTTGCACTGATGGTGAGAAAGCAAAGGTGGATAAAATTGTGGGTGCCTTACCACAAATCAAGACAGTAACACCAAAACTATACTAGGTAGGAGTCATTATATTCGTCAGTGTCAAAAGCATCCATTAAAAAAAAACAAACAAAAAAATAGCTAGTTTCACTTAAGAATGTCTTTGCTGGGGTGCGTGGCTGGCTCAGTCGGTAGAGAATGAAACTTTTTTTTTTAATTTTTTTTTTTAACATTTATTCCTTTTTTTTTTTAAGTTTTTTTTTTTTTAATGTTTATTTATTTTTGAGACAGAGAGACAGAGCATGAACGGGGGAGGGGCAGAGAGAGAGGGAGACACAGAATCGGAAACAGGCTCCAGGCTCTGAGCCATCAGCCCAGAGCCTGACGCGGGGCTCGAACTCACGGACCGCGAGATCGTGACCCGGGCTGAAGTCGGACGCTTAACCGACTGAGCCACCCAGGCGCCCCAACATTTATTCCTTTTTGAGAGACAGAGAGAGACAGAGCATGAGTTGGGGAGGGGCAGAGAGAGGGAGACAGAATTTGAAGCAGGCTCCAAGCCCCCAGCTGACAGCAGAGAGCCCAATTCAGGGCTCAAACCCATGAACTATGATATATATCATGACGTGAGGCCGAAGTCAGATGTTCAACAGACTGAGCCACTCAGGCGCCCCTACAGCATGCAACTCTTGATTTGGGGATTGTGAATTTGAGCCCCACGTTGGGCACAGAGCCTACTTAAAAAAAAATAGGGGTGTCTGGGTGGCTCAGTCAGTTAAGCCTCTGGCTCTTGGTTTTAGCTCAGGTCATGATCTCACAGTTCATGGGATCAAGCCCCACTTGGGGCTCCGCACTGACAACGTGGAGCCTGCTTAGGATTATCTCTCCCCCCTCTCTCTGGACCTTCCCCTTGTGCATGGGCATGTGTGTGCACGCTTGTTCTCTCTCTCAAAATAAACATTTAAGAAGAAAAGAATGTGTTTATTGAAGCAAACAATAAAATTAGTAATTGTAGTAAATCTCAAACATTGCCTACACGTCTATTTAACGTTATGTATGGGAAATTCACATAAAGTACCTCTGTAACATACCAAAGTATGATTGTTGCCTTGAGGAAAATTACTTGTGTGAATGTTCGAGTTACGAGATGAACTAGCTGTTTTTTTTATAGAACACCACAAGAAAAGACTGACAAACTTTAGACTCGGGTATTCGGCGGGTATTCTCTCAAAAAGAATCAAGTGAGGATGTCACTCCAGGGAAAACAACTACCGTATTTATTGCTAATGATAAAATTCTATTTTTTAAGCAAAATTTTGAATTTTAAAATACTTGTATAGGTTATCATAAGCTTGATAGTTTCCTGGATATTTCTGATGAAATTGGTGGTGGTATCAATGGATTTGAGTATTAAATATTATATAATGGAATGTATTAACATTTGAGAGATTTGCATAACTCCGTGAACTAATGCTCTGTAAATGACCAGTGCATGATGTTATAAAATCATGCATGGGCCAGAGATCCATTTAAAGTACAAGATAGACAAATGGACCTTCATGTAACAGAATATGCAAAGTTCATGGATAGGGTTTCAGATTCTACATGGCAACTAGCCTTTAAGAAACTGCCATTTGTCAAGTTTTGGTGTAGTATCAAATTATATGAAAAGGCTATGAAAATACTCCTCACTTTTCCTCCCAAAGATCTGTATGAGGCCAGATTTTCTTCATATACTTCAACAACAGAAAAACAAACATACCACAACAAATTGAAAGCAAAAGCAGGTATTAGAATCTAATCCCAAGGGGGCTGTTTGCTCTATTAAGCCAGATATTAATGAGATTGCAAAAGTGTAAAAACAACGCCACTCCTCCTGCTAACTTTGTTTTGTTCTGGAAAATAAAGTTATTTTTCATAAAAGCGTATTATGTATGTTAACATGTAATGAACTGTTACTGTTATTTTTAAATAAATGAATAAATACGTGTTCTTAATTTTCTGTTTCAATTTCTAATATAGTAAATCTTGGTGGATATAACTCACATCAACAAAAGCTCTTTGGGAGTTTTTGGTAATTATTAAGCCTGGAATAGAGTCCTGACAACAAAAAGGTTGGCAACTGCTGGTCTAGTGCGTCCACAGCAAGAAAGACTAGGGATAGACATGAAGAAACATCTGGACGAGCAGAGACCAGGCAGTGAGTGAAAGGGGCTATCAGAGCTAGTTCCTTTGAAGAGGTCCAGGCCCCAGGCCTTGAAGTCTGGGCAGACGGGCGGCAATTCTGGCAGAGGCTTCTGGGAGTCCTTACTTCTCTCTGCTGCCCCTGTAGGGTTTGTGGGTATGTAGAGGGAGGGCCCAAACACGCAACAGACCTCCCTGCACACAGGCAGAAACCCGCCTAGGAGCTCTAGCCCTCCCCAGATGCCTCCAAACTCCCCCCTACCCTGCCCCCCACGAGAAGGATTTGGACCTTAAAATTATCGTCACCACTGCACAGCAGACAATACAGAGGGGACATTATGTGCCAAGAGAGAGGCCTCGTTGTTGCCGCTACTGAGAGACAGCAGTGCTCTGTTCTGAGCAGGCTGGGGGCTGTTCGTGTGCTACAGCCCAGACCCTCACACCCAGAAGCACATCCTCACCCCAATGCACACTCACAGAACTCACCGTGGGGTACCCCTTAGGCACAAGCTGCGGCACACAGGAGCCTTCCCATCCAGGTCCCATCCCCCTCCCTTGTGCACATCTCTGCCCACCCACTACCTGCTCTGGGTCCTCAATGCCAGCCCCACACATACCCGTGTACTCCATGCCACAGGTATCCTCCCCTGGGGAGCCCTGGTGGGGGTGCAAGGGACACAAGGCAGCCACACTAGGAACCCTGAGGACACCCTGCCCGTCCCACCCTGCACTGCCTGGACAGGATCACAGGGCACTGAAACCAGCAGCAGCCTAGGCTGGGCCAGACCTGCCTAGACGCAAAGAGGGACACAAAGGCTGCCTTGTTGCTTTGCCAAGCCCTCCTGGCTCTGCAGAGGGAGGGAGGAACCCAGGCAACCGGCACCCCTACCCCAGCTTCTGGGCTGGCCCTGGAGCAAGACTGGACGGACTTTAACCTCTTAGGCCACCACCCATCCTGGGTCTAGAGGCCATGGGGAGGACAATCCAAAACCCCTGATAAAACCCAAATAGGGCTCCCCAGGGCCAGAGCTTAAACTCCACCCAAAGTCTTTTTGTCTCTCTTCTGAGTAGGGATCTCTCCCTCAAAACATTTCTTTAGGCTGTTCCCTCAGCCTGGAACTCCCTCCCTCCCCCTGTCTGGGGAAATTTTCATTTTCCCTTAGGACATTGTTCAGAGAGCACCTCCCCCAAGCCCTCCTGCCCCCAGGGCTTCCCCACCACACCTGGAGCTCCGGATGCCCACAGGGGAATGCCCAGCACTGCTCAGCCAGAGCGGAGCTCACAGGCGGCAGCAGGACGGGCAGAGGAATGGATGAGGGGCTGTGGCCCAGCCCATGGACTCAGTGGCATCTCAGGCCAAGACCTGACCAGCCCCAAGACCACACCGTGGAGGTGGAGGAGTTTCTAGCCCAAATTTTTGACCAGGACAGCCATCAGTCACACCCACCAGGTGACACAGAACCAAGTTCCTTGGAGGAAACTACTTTGTCACATCCAGGCCTTTGTTCTCTTTGCCTAGGACACTTTCCCATTTAATTGTCTGCCAAGTCTTACTCATGCAAGTGGTAGCCGTTTTTATCTTTTATTTAATACTTACAGAATACTTACTGTGTGGCAGGCACTATTCTAAGGAATATTGACATGTATTAACTCATTAAATCTTCACAGCAAACTTTTGAGGTAAGTACTATTACTATTCTCATTTTCTTTGTTTTTTTCTTTTTTCTTTTCTTTTCGTTTTTTGGTTTTTTTTTTTTTTAAGATTTTACTTTTAAGTAATCTCTACATCCAACATGGGGCCCAAAGCCACAACTGAGATCAAGAGCCATATGCTCTACCAAATGATCCAGCCAGGAACCAATTATTATTCCCATTTTAAAGATGAAGAAAGTAGGGGTGCCAGGCTGACTCAGTCCCCTAGAGCATACAACTCTTGATCTTGGGGTTGTGAGTTCCGAGCTACAAACTGAACGTAGAAATTACTTAAAAATAAAATCTGGGGCGCCTAGGTGGCTCAGTCGGTTAGGCGTCTGACTGTTGATTTCGGCTCAGGTCCTGACCTCATGGTTCATGAGAACCTTGAACTTTGGGTTCTTCACTGACAGCACACAAAACCTGCTTGGGATTCTCTCTCCCTCTCTTACTGCCCCCCCTCCCCCCACTTGTGCTGTCTCTCAACAATAAATAAACTTTAAATAAATTCATAAAATATTAAGGGGCTCCTGGGTGGCTCAGTTGGTTAAGCATCAGACTCCTGATTTCAGCTCAGGTCACGGTCTCACAGTGGTGAGATTGAGCCCCCTCCTTAGGCTCTGTGCTGGGCTTGGACGTGGAGTCTGCTTAGGATTTTCTCTGTCCCTATCCTACCCCTTCCCTGTTCTCTCTCTCTCTCAGAAATAAATAAATTCATTAAATTAAATCTTAAAAAATATATTAATTAAATAAAGACGAGGAAAGTAATGCACAGCAAGGTTAAGGAACTCTATCAATGTCACACAGCTAATAAGTGGAGGTGCTAATAATAGCAGCAATTCACTTCAATTCACTTCAAGGAATGCAGCAATTCACTTCAAGGCAGTCGTCCCTGGCTTCTTAACCAGATTAGGGGATGTTGCTGTAAGCATCTCCAACCTCAGACCCATCTCTCTTATTAGTAAACCCCCTTGAGGGCTTTAAGAGGGACATATTTTGGGTCAAGGGGCCTAGTCCCCAGCACAATACCTGGGGCCACAGGGGATCTCAAGAAACTTTGTTGTTGTTGTTTTTCAAGTTTATTTATTTATTTTGAGAAGAAGAGAGACAGAGTGAGTACACGCATGCACACGAGCTTGCGGCAGAGAGAGAGGAGAGAGAGAATCCCAAGCAGGCTCTGTGCTGTCAGCCTGCAGCTCAACATGGGGCTCGAACTCACAAACTCTGAGGTCATCACCTGAGCTGAAATCAAGAGTGGGACGCTTAACCAACTGAGCCACCCAGGCACCCCTTAAGAAACACTGTTGATTAAATAAGTGAATATACAATAAAGATGGCTGGACTCTCAACACTCTAGGGCAGAGGAGGTAAAGGTTGACCAGACAAGCCCAAGGAGTCCTCTCTCCTCCTGACACCACACACCATCTGCTTTGTCACTCACTGCAAAGCCTCTGCTGTTCCTGGATACATAGGGCTGTGGAATATCGGGGAGGGGAAGGGGAGGAGGGAGGGGCTACCAGGCCTACAGAGCCACCTGGAGGCTCAGTTACTCCCAGGTCTCCATGTCCCTCCAGACAAAGGATCTCTTGAAATTCTCAGGCACCATGAACCAAAAAGATACTCTTCCCAGGGTTTGCTGCCCCCTTTCTCTATTCTTAACCCAATTTTCCAAACTACAAAGTAGTTTCTCCAGCTCCTCCAATGCTTTCAAACTGATGCTCAGACCCCAACAAGGGACACCTGGGCACCCAATGGACCAGCCAGACTGCAGGAACCCCCACCCTCAAGGGCTACTCTTTGGACAGAGCCTCTTCCTCTGAAAAGCTCCATTTCCATTGGTTGTGGCCCCAAAAGAAGACACAATCAAGCCTCCCATTGGCTGTCTCTGAACTTCTAACATCTTTTTTTAACATTTATTCATTTTTTTTTTTTTTTTGAGAGAGAGAGACAGATAGAGCATGAGCAGGGGAGGGGCAGAGAGGGAGGGAGACAGAATCCAAAGCAGGCTCCAGGCTCTGAGCTGTCAGCACAGAGCCTGACATGGGGTTTGAATTGATGAACCGTGAGATCATGACCTGAGCTGAAGTCGGACACCCAACCAACCGAACCACCCAGGCACCCCTGTCTGTACTTCTAAAGTAGGATCCATCCCAATCCCTAGAGAAATAGCCCCAAGATGAGGACCATTGGCACTTAGTCTTCTCGGCTCTGAAAATGAACTGACAGTTGCCCTGAAGAATGGGTAGGAAAGACTGCAGGTCTTTAGGGAAGAAGGCCCCACTGGCCTTCTAAGGACAGCCCCCTCCCCCATCTCAAAGTAGATTTCCCAGCTTGCCCCTGGGTCAGTCCATCTTTCTGCTAATTCTATTCAGACCTGGTCTCCCCGTGAAGGTGGCTGAAGGCCTCCTTCTGTGAGGACCTGGGGTCTTCCCCCACCACCACCCCTCCCACTCCAGCCACTAAAGAACCGTTTCCAGAGAATTTGCTTCATAACCAAGAGGGGCGGGGGGGGGGGGGGGCGCTGGATAGAGAGCATTCCCAAATTGCTACTTAGGAAGGACTCGTAGCTGTCTGTTTGGAAGGGAACTGGGGGCTTTACTTGAAGCTGCATGTGCAGCCACTAACTGTACTTAAATAATAGGTTACAGATCAATAACAGCAAAGTTACCCAAAAGTGCTTTACATAAAATGAAGAAAATACCAGTTGCCCATATCAAAAAATTAATGATGATGATGATGATGATCATGATGATGATGATGATGATGATGTTAGACATGCTGTGGGCACCCAGACTGGGTTTGAGGGCTGCCTGGACTGAGGGAGGCCATATCCCTCGGAAATGTAAATCTACCTCAACTTCTGAAAAAATATTCTCCAACCCACAAAACCCTGGGCTGGGCCTGGGGAGGGAAAGAAATGTGATGAATCCCTAAATCTGACCTCTCTGGTTGAGCACCAGCTAGCTGTGTAGCAGATACCCTTTTATGACCACCCTACAAGGGAGCATTGAATTACTGTATTTCTCCTATTTCTTCCACTTTATAGATGATAAAACTGAGGCTGGGAAAGGCTATGTAACAATAGTCGCCACTTATTCAATGCTAACTGGACTCTATGATGAGTTTCTAATTCATCGTCTATTTGCTCCCCACTATAGCTTCACTTTACTAATGAAGAAACTGAGGCTTACAAAGGTTGTTCCCCTCCCAAGATGGCAGAGTCAATATGTGACAGAAACGAGACCAAAATCTAAATCCTAGACTGTCACACTCCAATCTCTGGGCACACAAAATATGTGTGATTGGGACCCAGAGAGTAGCCCCAATAGAACTGTGGGGCATAAGACATAAAGGGCAGCCTCCTTGTTTGTGAGAATAAACGCGTGACTTCACGGGGAAGGAAGAAGCCGAACTAAACCATGGAGAACGGTTAGGGTTTCAACAAAAAGCTGGGGAAGGAAGGGACTGCAAATGGAGAGAACAGCACATGCAAAGGTTTTGAGGTGGGACCCTGGGTAGCATGGTTGGGGAGCAGCAAAGGAGCTCTGTGCTAGTTTGGTGGAGCACAGGATAAGGAGAAAGCGGATCAAGAGTCCGTAAGAGTGGGATGCACCTACAGGGGAGGCTGTGGCAATTAATGGCTCAGGCTGTGAGTGTGAATCCTGACTCTGTCACTGACCAGCTACAGGACCTTGGAAAAGTCTCTTCCCCTCTCCAAGGCTCACATTCCTTATCTGCAAAATGAAAATAATAAAAGTATCCACCTCATAGCATTGTTCTGAGAATTCAGACAAGCACTCTGCCCAGCCTAAAGTAACTAGTCAAGAACTAACAACTGTTATTCTTGGTACTGGGCAACAGGGAGCCACTGAGGGCTCCTAACAGAGAGAGGGACTCAAGTAAAGCTGGGTGGAGAAAGGACTGACTCAGCTGCTCACACCTTACCACAAATCAGCCCCAAGGCTCAAGAATACTGAAACCAGATCGCTGGGCCAGGGCCAGCTGTCCCACCGGATGTTTCTTTGACATCTCCTCTTTCATCTTTAAAGAATCTTATGAATTTCCCTATAAGCAGTCCATTCTTGTTTCTAATAAAGATAATGTATTCAATTACCGAACTCTCCTCCTAGTAAGACAGACATTCCGGGAAGCAGAGCCATGTGCCCAGCCTGCCCCCACCCCCACCCCCCACCACCGACACAACCAGGCCCCAGGCTGGGCACACGGTGGACTCAGTCGGCAGCCAGGGCTCACAAGGGGAGTGCTTGGCTGGGAGTTTCCTGCCTTTATATACTTGGTTCCTTCTCCTAAAATGCACTCTCCTCCTATCCCAGCCCCAGCCCCAGCCCCAGCCCCAACAGGGCTAAATATTGAGTTGCTTAACAACTGGTAGGCTATCTTCTTCCCCAAACTCAAGTATCAGCTTACCTAACTCTTCAGAGGTCTTCCCTGACCACTGGATCAGCTAGGTAAGTTGGTCACATCCACCCTGTTTTAAGGCTGGCCTAGCACTCTCCCCTTACACTTTCTTACGTATCTATTACTAGTCTGTCTGTCTTACCTAACCAGAACGTATGCTCCATGAAAGCAGGACTCTGTCCCATGCACTATAGTGTTCTCACCATAGAACAGTGCCTGGCACATAGTAGGTGCTAAGAAATACTTACAGAAATAGAGAAGGGGGGAGGAGAGAAAGAACTAATAAAAAGAACAAAATCTGGGCTCTTGTTCCCAAGACTAAGAGGCTCCTTTGGAGACTCAGTCACCCCCTCTATAGCATGGGCAGGACCTCCATCTAGCCCAGGGACCACGATGGCCACACTGTAGGACTCCAGCCCCTCCCCACAGTGTTGTCACAGGCCTGACTCTGGAGCTGCCCTTGCCTTCCCCACACCCCATCTCAGAGAAACAGAAATTAATTTCCTTTTGGCATAAACTGATTTTGATGAGCCCAGTCCCTGGCGATTCATCACAGACCTCTCGGGGAGCACTGCGGGGAACGGCGGGTGGTGGCATGACTTATGGGCCTCGCAGCCCCAGACACCCAGCTGCTTCTGATGGCTCCGGACACCTCCAGCCCCCCTAAATCAACTGCGAGGGAGCGACCTGGAGAGCTGCCCAGCTTGTCCTCCGGCTCGGCTGGTGCCCCTGGCAGGCGCCTTCCAGGTCAGGGGGCGCAGGCTGCGAGGAAGTGGGTGACTTCATCCAGGCTGACTCACCCCCTGCAAGCCACTGGGGATGGACTGCAAGAGGGAGAAAGGGAGGCAGCAGCAGTCCTGTGCAGCCTGGAGCTTCAGGGGGAGGAATCCCCACCCTCCCCCTACAGTCCCAGGGCTTCCCTAAACCAGACTGTGCCTCTACCCCACCCTGTAACCATTGTCCCAGAATCCACACTGATTTCCTGCAAGTAGCCCAGACCCTTGGCTCAGCACCTGCCTGAAGATGTCTGGGGCTGAGGCCCAGTGCCCCTCTTACCAGCCTTATCAGGTAAAATGGAGCAAGCTTGTAACCTCTGCGATTCAGTTTCCTCATCTATAAAATGGGCACAGTGACCCATACCCCACCTACTTCTAAGAGTATTAGGTGGATCTGACTGATGTGAAAGGGTCTTGGAGATAGGAAAGTACCACGTGGAAACAGGGATGGAAGCTGGATCAGCAGATCCCATACCACAGGGTCTGAACCAGACCTCTTATCCTGGCCTGCAGTGCCCTGAGTCAATGCTCTTCCCTCCCCAACAGCCCTTCACGTGCCATTCTCTGCCATAGTTAGCTTCCTTAAGTTTATCAGAGAGGCTGTTCTCTTCCCACCTTCAGGCCTCCCTGGTTCTAGGCTGTTCTCTCAGCCTAGAACTCTTCCCCTCCCCCAACCCTTTCTTGCCTGGCTAAACCCTATTAACTCTCCGTTCTCAGCTTAAATATTACTTCGTCTGGGAAATCCTTCCTAGCCCTGGTGTCTGTGTCCCCACGGTCTAGCTGTTCCCCTATATTATCACAACATCTTACATCTGCCTTCCACATGTTGCTCTTGTTGTCCCCTACAACCCGTGGGCCCAGCCCAGTGCCTGCTTCAGCACAGGTGCTTACTAAAATTGGCTTATTTGAACGGAGTTCCTGTGCCTACTCGTCTTCGTTGGCCGCAGCTGCCTGAAGGATGCTGTTAAGGAAGATTCTGAGAGGGGGCGCCTCGGTGGCTCAGTCTGTTGTGTGATTGACTCTTGATTTTGGCTCAGGTCATGATTTTGCAGTGATTTTGCAATGGTGAATTTGAGCCCGG
>NW_024412423.1:26098313-26153166 GCF_014898765.1 Herpailurus yagouaroundi | reverse complement strand
TTCTCTCTCTCTCTCTCTCTCTCTCTCTCTCTCTCCCCCCCCCCCTCCGCTTTCATACACACACTCTCTCAGAATAAATAAACTGTGCTGACAGCTCAGAGCCTAGAGCCTGCTTCGGATTCTGTGTCTCCCTCTCTCTCTACCCCTCCCCCACTGTGATCTCTCTCTCCCTCCCTCTCTCAAAAATATATAAACATTCTTAAAAAATCAAAAATAAATCTTTAAAAATTAAAAAAAAAAAACACCTCTCTCTCTCTTCCTCTGTTTCTCTCCCCATCCGTGCTCTCTTGCTCTCTCTGTCTCTCTCCCTCTAAAAAAAAAAAAAAAAAAAAAAAAAAAAAAAAAAAAGATTCTAAGGCTACAAAAACACACATATACATCACCCATGCCACAAAGTGAGTGTTCGATATATGTCAACTATTGACATTGGTGTTGCTATTGGGAACTGGTTCTTGTGAACCCACAAGCTCTCCTTACCTGTCCCTACATTCAATCACAGTTCCAGCAACCCAGCACTGGGGAAAGGAACCAGAACTTTTGCTCTGAAATGACCCAAAGATACTTGCCTGCCTGTAGGGGTGCCTGGGTGGCTCAGTCGATTGAAGGTCTGACTCTTGATTTCAGCTCAGGTCATGATCTCACGGTTCCTGAGTTCAAGCCCCACATCAGGCTCTCTGCTGTCAGCATGGACCCTGCTTCAGATCCTCTGTCCCCGTCTCCCTTAAAAATAAATAAATGTTAAAAAAATCATAATTAATAAATAAATAAATAAATAAACTTAAAAAAGCTTCCAAAGACACTTGCCTGCCTCTAGCAGAAAGACTAACCTCATGGACTCAGGAGACCTGAGTTTGAGACCTGTGCAGCCCTTCCAACTTGTTCTGGAGACTGACTCCAGCACTCTGTATCATCATCTGTAAAGCAGGAATAATTCCCACAGGGCTGCTGTGAGGACCCAATTCAAAGGTGTGGAGTCAGGTGCTTGATTCACCTTGGTGAAGGATACATATTGTCATCATTATGAACACACCTCAGACCCCACCCCAAGGCAAGGGTAGGGCTCAGAGTGTGGGGACCCCAACACCAGAACCATTACTAGCCATGGGAGAGTCTCACTCCCAGGCCTTCCATCTGGGGGTCCTCATCTTCATGCAAGTTCAGGGCCTGCTGTGAATGCATAGAGTAGGGTCAAACCTCTACTCTCTCACTGGGTGACTTTGGGCAAGTTCACCTCACTGAACCCATTTCTTCACCTAGAAAATGGCAGTGATGATGGTAGCTGCCTCCTGGACTTTTTGGAAGGATTAAATGATTAGGTAAATAATTAGGTAAAGAATGCAGTAAGCATTTAGTTTGAGACCCTACCGATGCTCAGTAAATATTACCCATCACCATATCATCATCATCCCCCTGAATGCTATAGCTATGCAGGGAGTAAGATGCCCATGTCAGTCCTGGTCCCTCCCTACCATAGTAACTCCAGAACCTTCATAGCAAACTGGACTGTCATCCCCACTGCATGGATGGACAAATTGAGACTCAGAAAAACTAGGACTCTTCAAACTGAAAAACCTCTGACAGCAGAGGCCGTGAGGCCCAAGTCTGGGGTCCTTGTAGGATTGAGGCGGTGCCTCCCTCATCAGACTGGGGGCTTTTTCTCCCTCTTTGGCCCGAGGGCCGGGTTTCTTTTTTAGCATCTCTAGCCAAGCTCAGAGGAGCAGGAGGGGTAAGGTCCAGCCCCTCTGCCTTCTTGCAGCACAAGGAAAGGTTCGGGCTATCAGGACAAAGGTCGGCACAGGGCCTGCATAGTCCTAGCTGCCCCAGCTGATGCAGGAAGGCCTCGTGACTGCCCCCTGCCCCCACACTGGCTCCAGCTTCCCGCCTGACTGGGCCGAGTGTTTCAAAGCCAGCAGCCTCTGAAATGAGGCCGCAGGATCCGAGATGGCAGCTGGTGGAGGGAGTCAGGCAGCCCCAGCCCCTGTGTGCATCTCCAAGCATTCCTGTCATTGTTGACTTGTCGGGCAGCACCAGCCACCAGGGTCCTGGAGAACAGCTTTGGGTCCCCATATCATAGCCAAAGGAGCATTAAAGCTACCAGCGTGCCGGTGAGGCACGGCCACTGGCCGCTCATGCACACAGGCACTAGATGCCCACGTGCTGGTGGAAGATGGGAGCTACAGACAGTGACCACTAGGACACACACACACACACACACACACACACACACACTACAACACAGAATAAGAGCTAAGTGTGGGCTCTGGCATTCCAGATCTCGGATCAAATCCTGCTTACCCTACTTTCTAGACATGTGACCTTGGGTAGTGTTATGGGTTGAATTGTGTCCTCCCCGAAGTTCATATGCTGATGTCTCTAACCCCCAGGACCTCAGAATGTGACCTTATTTGGAGACAGAGTCCTTACAGAGATGATCAAGTTAAAATGAGCTCATTGGGGTGGGCTCGCATCCAGTACGACTGGTATCTTTACAAGAAGGGGAAAATTTGGCCACAGGCACTCATACAAGAAAGACGATATAAAGACATACAGAGAAGACAGCCATCTACGAGTCAAGGACAGAGGACTGGAACAGTTCCTTCCCTCATAGCCTTTAAAAGGAGGTGGCCAATATCTTGATTTGGACTTCTAATCTCCAGAACTGTGAGACAATAAATGTCTGTGGGTGAAGCCGCCCAGCCTGTGGTACATTGGTAGGGCATCCTGGGACACTAATACAGGTACTGACCATTTCTCAGAGCCTCAGTTCCCACAGGCCTAAACAGGAATTATAATAGCACTCGCTTCCTACTTAGGCTTAGATGAGGTGATACCTGCGAAGACAGCACTTAGCCAAGGATTAGACACAAAGTACGTGCTCAATAAACAGTGGGTGCTTTTACTATCTGGTTATTATTGACTCATACATTCCTGTACACACTTATACATTTAATCATCTATTCCAAATAACACTGTATTGTACAACTGCTGAGCACTACGCATGGTTGACCAAATCTCTGTTCTCTGGGGTAGTTGGCAATGAAGCTCTATCCTTGTGGGAAACAGGCAATCCATATACACACAAATGAGCTGATGAGAGAGTAAACGCCTAGGCATTTGCCCATGTGTGCTCATGTGTGTGTACATAGGTGTTAATGTGTGTACACAGGTACTGATGTGTGCATGGGTGCATGAGGATACCCATGTGTACACGCATGTTAATTTCTGTGCATCTGGATATCCAAGTGTATACTCGTGTGTGTTCATGCCTAGGTGTATATATATGCATTGCACGTGTGATGTTTTAGCATGTGTGTATAAAAATGTGTATGTGGAGGCATCAAAACATGAGGACCAATGTGAATCTGGATGAGTATTGGCTGAGTAAGGGTAGACGTGTGGGCAAGTGTGTGTGACAACAGCAGGGCCCTCTAAGGAAGGAGCTCTAAGAGATCATCTCAGCCATCCACCAGGCTCAAGTAAACACACACCCCTTCCCAAAATCAGACTTGAAAACGCTCTTGTGTCCAGGCGCCACCTTAGGACCCTCTCCAGAACACAGCCCTCGTTTTCAGAAAGTCCTTCCAGCATTCTGACCATAATCCCTGGGTGACACTTCAGAAACCAGCAGGCCCAAAGCCCCTGAATTTAGCAGACATCAGCCCTATGTTCCAGTAACATTTTGGTCCTACGTCCTCCTTGAGCTCCTAAGGGAGGTGGAATCCCACATCCCCATTCCCATCCTGTTCCTGCTCCCAAAATGCCCAAAATCAACACTCCTGGTCTCACCGCCATCCCTCGGGAGGCTACCTGGCCTTTTCCCCAGCAGCAGAGAATCTGAGACTTGACAAAGGAGCATAGCCGCGGGCGCCTGGCTGGCTAAGCGGGAAGAGCATGCCATCTTGAGGTCTTGAGTTCAAGGCCCACACTGGATGTAGAGGTTACATAAATAAATGCAAACAAAAAAAAAACTTAAAAAAAAAAAAGTGTAGCTGGGCATGGGTCTAGGAGGGGCGAGGCTTCAGGTACTAACCAGGCCAGTGACCAATGAGCATCCCTAACTATTAGAGCTATGTGAGGGCAATGCTTCTGTAGAGGAAAAAAGGATACCCTTCTTAGGGCTTCAGATGGATGACACCCACAGATGAGACCACCCCCTGGTCTCATGGGACTGACTCCTGCCCTACACGCACTCTTCCCTGCCCAGGACCTGATGGAGCCCCTGAAGGACCAGACTTGGGGAACCAGACAGAGATGGTTGGGCCTGACCCTCTGCTTCCAAAACTACCATCTGAACCACAGACCTGAGATGCAGTCCTGGTTCTAATAGTGATGACAATGATAAAGTTCACATTAATCATGGAATTATTGGAATTACTAAGTACCTGGACCTGCACTCAGCACTTCCCACACAGTGTCCCATCGTTTTGGTGTGTTATAACTGCTAGTGTTATCCGGATTTTGCAAAAGAGGAAACCAAGGCACAGTTTAGCTCATCTGCTTTCCAGCATGCAGTTGATTAGGGGCAGAGCCAAGAGAGGCCATACTCTTAACAATGAAGCCCCTAACTTACCAGGTGACCCTAGACACTCCCTTCTCCTCTCCCAATCTCCCAGGGTGTGCAGTGAGAGTGCTAATTGCCATGACGTCAGATCTCTGTAGGACTCCTAGCTCTGATTCCTGGGTGAGGTCGTAAGGGGTCATGTCTCCAAGTGAAAGCCAAGGCCTCCCCTGGGGTCTTGTGAAGCAAGCAATGACAGGACCACCCCAGACCCACTGACTCAAGACTACATATTCCCCACATCTGCCCTCCCTCCCCACATCCACAAGTGGTCTGATGTGCACCAAGGTTTGAGAATCCCTGGGGGCCGGGGGGATCCTTTGGCTGCAAAGAAGGTAAAGGAAATTGGAAAGCACCCCTGCTTAGGCCCTGCTGGGGGAACTTCAGGTCACAAAGCTGGGGATGCTCTGAGGCCTGGCTACCGCTTGTTCCTCATCCAATGAACAAACCTCCTCCAATGGGGAGATTATGAATTTCAGAGGTGCTCCCCATCATGGGGATGTGAAGGAAGAAGTGAGTTCTGTCCCTACCCCATCATCTCTTCCGGCCATCCTTGAGCCAAACGGCCACAAGGGTCTGAACAGATGCCTCCCTCCCCCCAAAAAACTTGAGCAAAGCTGAGGGAGGGGAAGCCTGGGGATGCCAGAGAGGCAGGAAGGTAGGAACCCACACAGACAAAGGCTGACCCCAGCCAGGCCAACTGGCCAGCCGGCCCACCCAACCCCCTGCAGCAAGCAGCTTGGCAGGGCTGAGCGCCAGCTCCTCGAGCCAAACCCAGTTCCCACCGAGTGTGCTTAATGCAGCGGCGGTGACATTTCTGCCGTCAGAAGCAAAAACAGGAACCCGGCCATTTTGATGAAGGGCGCCCAGAGTGTAAGCGGGAGATGAAGGAGGGTGGAGCTCCCACTCCTGCACCCATTGCCCTAACCACCCACCCCCGTCTCTGCCCAATGCCCAACCCAGAGGGTCGCAAAACGGGTGGCAAGATAGGGGAAGTGCTACAGAAGAACTCCCATCCTCTTGGTTAGGTTGGGAAACTGAGACCCTAGGGCTGACACTAGCCAGATCTGAAGAAGATAAAGGGGAACCGAGAAAAGCTCCCGAAGGATGACTGGAGGAATGTTCAGGCGCCAGTGTAAGGAGGCAGAGAGCTGAAGCCAACAGGCAGCAAGGTCCTGTCTCAAAAGACCCTACACACCTGCCCCCCAACCCTGGCACGCCCTCACGAGGGCGCTCGCGGCACCTCCAATCTTCCAAGCAGCGAGAGGGTTAAGCTTCCTCTCCGTACTTGCCGCAGTAAGTGGAAAGGAAAGAAGTGTCAACTCTGTTCTCACCACAGCGGGGCTGTCGGATGGCACCTCCCCCCGCCCCGCGCACCCCGCCCGGCCTGCTCCCCCGCCCTCCCCTCGGAGCGCGCGCGCACACACCTCCCACCGCTTTGCCCAAATTATTTTCGATCCCGGGAGACTCCGGATGCCAGACGCGCTCCGCGGCGGCGGCGGCGGCCGCGCCTGATTCATTGCGCCAAAGCTGCAGATGCGACCTCCCGCCTGCGCCCTGTGCCCCGGCCCGCGCCGGGCTGCGTGCGCGCCTGGAGAGATGGGGGGGTGTGGCAATTTGTAGGCGCCCCCCTAAGAGGCGGGACCCGGCCCCCCGGGGCCAGGTCCCCAGTCCCCAGCTCCCCGGGCTGCGCTAATTAGCTTCCTCGGGGGGCGCCACGCGGTGTGAGGGGCGGCAATTTCCCGGCTGGGCTGCGGGGGAAGCTCTCCCACCGCCTGGGAAGGTGAAATGGGAAACTCGATTCAAAGAGAGCTTTCCTCCCCCCTCCCGCCAAGCGCCGTAGAAAACGGGTTTGAAATTCCTCCTCTTTTTTTTTTTTTTTTATTTATAGTGCACCGTCTCCATGGAAACCGCGGAGGAGGTCACGGTAGCTGGGCCCCCGCGCGTCACCCCGCGCCTCGCCGGCTGCAGGCGCCCGGATTGCGGCCTCCCAGGCGCCGCGGCCCGCGTGGACTCTACTCCGAGTTCCCCGCCCCCGCTCCACTCAGCCCGCGGCTCAGGCCATATGACTCTGCCGGGACCCAACCGAGAACGGCGCACCTGGGCACCAGCGCGCTAGGCTGTTGTGCCTCTGTCCCCGGGCTCTAGCACGCGGGAATGCGCCAAGAAACACGTGCCTAGCTCCAAGACGGGAACATGTGCTGCAAGAAGCCGCCGAGGGGCTCACCGCACTTGTGAATACCCTGGGGGATCGACCTATATAGGCGCACAACTCCAAAGCTCTTGCTAAAATGAGACCACCCGTGGTTAAGAACTCTGGAGTCAGCCAAGTCCCTCCTGGGTAACTTACTAGCTATGTGACTTCGGGCAAGTCACAACCTCTCTGCGTCTCAGCTTGCTCATCAGCAAAATGGAATTGTGAGCCTTGAGACAAAGTACGTTAAACACTTAACACTATGTTTGGCAAGAGGTTCTGAAAAATGGTAGCTGTGGTTGGGGTTATTTTTTTCAGGCTGGGGAAGCCGAGGCCTAAAAGGCTTTGCTCAAGGGCGCGGTCTGCCTGGAGGCTGTAAGTTACACCTTGGGAGCGCCCCAGCACCTCAGCCTAGACCCAAAAGGCGGGAGGTGAGGGGACGCGTGCAGGCTGCTCAGGGCCTGGGCTCGCCTAGGGCGCGGCGGGCGGGGTTGGAGTCTCCAGAGCTAGCCACATCCGCACCCGGAACCCTGGAAACGGGGCTCCCCGCGGTGCCCTCCCCCCGCCGCAGCACCATTAGCAACAAGCCCGCCAGCCCTCCCTCCCAGGGCTAAGACCGCACCTGCCCCACCGGATGGCCTCCCCGGGGCCAGGCCGTGCCCCCCACCGCGCACACTTCCTCCCGGACCCCCAGCGCCCTGTCGAGCGCGCAGGGGGAGGGGATCAGGCCGCCCCCGCCCCGCCAGCTTCCCACAGCCTGGGCTGCCCGGAGCCGGGGAGGCAGGAAGTCTCAGAGCCGGGGCGTGGAGGCGGGGTAGGGGCAGGAAGTTGGGGGTGACTCTCCCAGAGACCCCAGACGGGGCCCCGGCGTGGGAGCCGGGTGGGCGGACGCGTAGGGATTAAGGGTGTCCCCCCCTCCTCTGTGGCCTTAGGTCACGTGACCCGGCCGGAGCGCCCCGCCGGGTGAGGGCGAGGGCCGCTACCTCTGGGACCCCCAGCGGCGCGCACGAGGAGGGAGGGGCCGCCTTTGTCTACTTTGCCGCAGAAGCAGCCCCCCACAACCCCTCCCCACCGCGCCCCGCCGGGCCCTGCACAGCCCGGGTTTTCCATCCGGCCCGGCTCGGCTCGGCAGCTGTCAGGGGACCGAGCTGACCTTCGCGAGCAGGGAGTTTCAATTAGCCGCAGATCAGATAAGCGGGCGGGCCCGTCTCTCCGGGCACCGCGGGGGCGCAGCCCCGCCCCCGCCACGCCGCGCCAAACGCGCTCCAGATGGGAACAAAGATGAAGACGCAGCTCCACCTGCCTCCCCGGGGGGGGGGGGGGGGGGGGGGAGAGGAGGCCCCACCGGGAGGAGCTTCCCACCGGAGGAAGGGGTTGCGCGCCCTCCCCTGCCCATCTAGGATCTCAGGCCCGGGCAGGGGTCTAGCCAAGAGGATCTTTTCGACACTGCTGGCCTCCGGCTTGGCGGAGAAGTGCCTGCCGCGCTGACCTCATCCCCCCGCGGGCATCGTGCCCTCCCTCCCCAGGAGGGAGCCTTTTGCCATCTCTGAGCTCATCCAGAGCGCTCCTGGGGAGGCTGAGCCAAGGAGGCAGAACCCAATAGAAAAAGGAAACTGAGGTAGAGAAGGGCCGAGACTTCTTGATCCAGATCACACATTCTTTCAGATGTTTTTGTTTTTAAGTACCTACTAAGTGCCAGGCACTGTTTAGACTATGAAGACACTAGAAAACAAATCGTCTTATCCCCAGACTCACAGAACGTACATTCTAATTCAAGGAGACAGGCCATAATCAAGTAAACAAATAGTTGAACAAGATCATTTCAAACAGTCTGAAGAGCCATGGAGATATTAAAATTGGTCATGTGAGACTGACCTCAGGAAGGGGACCATATTAACTATAGTTGTCAAAGAGGGTCTCTCTGAGGGGGTGAGAGCTGAACTGAGGCTTGAAAGATCAGGAGGAACCAGCCAGGCAAAGGACAGGGTGTGGAACATGTCCCTCTGGGCATGACCTCAGGTCCAAAGGGGAAACAAATGGAGCAGGATTTGGCAGATCAGGTGAGAGGTCAGGGTTTATGCAAAGTGCAGTGGGAGTCTTTGGTGTGTTCTAAGCTGGGAATGACATGGTCTGACTTAAATTTTTAAAAGATCCCTCTGGCTACAATATAGATCAGAAGAAGGCAAAAATACAAGCAGGGAGGAGGGGAAAAGCATGGGGGTGGAGGGGAGAAATGGGGTGGAGGACAGGTTACTGGATTAGAGATATATCCAGGCAGATGAAGGGAATGTGGGGGTGAAGAAAAGCAACAGAAGCTTGGTGAGAGAAAAGGGATTTGAACCCGGGTCAGCCATTGGGAGCAGGGAAGGAGCTACTTAGAGGTGGATGTTAAAGCCTTGGAGCAAGAATGCCAGGGTTCAAATCCTGGTGCTGATACTCACCAGCTGAGTGTCCTTGGGCAAGCATCTCTATCAATTTCCTCAAGAATTTAAAAAGGGGACTATAATCAGGACACCTGGGTGGCTCAGTCAGTTGCGCGTTGGACTCTTGAATTCTGCTCAGGTCATGATCTCACGGTTCGTGGGTTGGAGCCCCTCATCGTGCTGAATGCTGGCGGTGTGGAGCCTGCTTGGGATTCTCTGCCCCTCCCCTGCTCCTGTTCTCACGTGCTCGCTCTCTCTCTCTTTTGCTCTCTCTCAAAAAATAAAAATACATTTTTTTTTCAACGTTTATTTATTTTTGGGACAGAGAGAGAGCATGAGCGGGGGAGGGGCAGAGAGAGAGGGAGACACAGAATCGGAAACAGGCTCCAGGCTCTGAGCCATCAGCCCAGAGCCTGACGCGGGGCTCGAACTCACGGACCGCGAGATCGTGACCTGGCTGAAGTCAGATGCTTAACCGACTGCACCACCCAGGCGCCCCTAAAAATACATTTTAAAAGGGGGTGTCGATGGGGCACCTGGGTGGCTCAGTCGGTTAAGTGGTTAAGCGTCCAACATCGGCTCAGGTCACAATCTCACCGTTTGTGAGTTCAAGCCCCACATCGGACTCTCTGCTGTCAGCACGGAGCCTGCTTCGGATCCTCTGTCCCCGCCTCTCTCGGCTCCTTCCCTGCTCGCGGTCTCTCTCAAAAATAAAATAAACTTTTAAAAAAGGAGGGTCAATAATCAAGATTGTTACTGTAAGGTTTGAATACCGTATATAACCTGGTAAAATGTTAGGTGCTTGATAAATTTTGGCTCTTATTATGGGTGTTGTTACTACTCAATCACCTCTATCGCTGCCCTGAACTCCCCCTTCTCCCCAGACATGCACCTACCTCTTTGTACCAGAACCATCCCCTGGCCTTCCACCCAACCTCTGACCTTGTTTTCATTTGCTGAGGGCAGAAGCTCCTCCCCCGCCATCCTCTCCCAACACCTTTGTTTGGAGGGAAGTTGAGGGGGTGGGGATCCATAGAAAGAGACTCACCCAGTGGTTGTTTACTACAGTGACTGCTGGGATCCCAGGACCCCAACCTGCAACCTGGGGATAACCCTCTGAACCCCTCAGTGGTCTCAGTCCTGGCCTGCCCTCCCTGCCTGCCAGAAGAGTTGAGATCATTCAATTATCATTCATTCAATCAGTTGAGTGACCCTCCAGACAAGGTTGTGGTGGGGACAGAGAGAAGCAAACCCAGGCCCTGCCCCCAAACAGATGCTTGCTTATTGGATTTTGTGCTGTTGGAGCTCATTGGGGCAGTAGCTGGTGGAGGGGTGGGAGGCTCCCTTAGCAAAGCAGTTCCTATAGGCACAATTCTCCTTTATGGAGACTTTACCCTGGGCCAGGCACAATGCCCTCACCCCCCACCCGCAGTCCACACGTGTCACTTAGGCCTTATGACCACCCAATGAGGTCTATGGTATCACTGTTCTCAATGTATAAGCAAACAAACTTCAGAGTTAAAGTGCCTTGCCTAAGATCACACAGCAATTAAAGTAATGGAGCTGGGAACCAAACCCAGGTCTAGGTGAGGCCGGAACAGGAGAATTTAACCACTCTGCTATCTGGTCTCACATGCTATTAAATGCATGCAGGATGTCTCTTAAAGGCCTTCAACCAAACTCCTATGGAGCCGGATCTTGTTCTCACTTTCCTCAACTTCCTCTATGCCTTGGTTTTCATCTGACTCCTCAGCAGCCCAATATACTATATACCCCGGTGCCAGGTATGCAGTAGGTGCTCAGGTAGGTACTGTTTTGAGTGTAGCATTCTCTTGACAAAGCAGTGATGATGTCTGCCCTCACTTCCATACCTCCCCTTGAGTTCTGGGCCCCCTGTAGCCCATTTCAGAGTCTGTCAGAGCTGTTGACTAGAAAAAGAAAAGTTCTAGTTTGCATAATATTTGCATCTGCTTTGCATGCTGTTCACATTACATTAAAAGGCACAGAGGCCAGGCCTGGTACCCTATTCCCCCTCTTGGTGTCCACGCCCCCTCCCCCTGCCACATCCCCTGACCCAGAACAGGGGGTAGAGGCTTGGGGGTACCCATTTAGGGCCCACCTAAACTTGTCTATTTCCAGTACTGTGGGGACAGAGATAGGAAGATTCCTCCTGCCTCCCCTCATCCCTACCTCGCCTCCATCCCTTCCTGGGGAAAGTGGTAGGTCAGGGCAGGGGAGCCAGTGGCCAACACTGGTGTGTATGCAGGAGCAGGGGCACACGAACACAAACACACATACATAGCGCAGCAGGAAACATCTGGGGTCTGGGTGCCTGACTCGTACTGACAGTGGTTGAGAAGAAGGGAAAGGAGGAGGCATCTCTGCAGGGCCCTGTTCCTGCCCACCCCCTCCCCCCCCAGCAGGATCCCAGCCTCCCCTCACAGAGGGCCAGTCTGCCTCCCCAACAGCTGACCTCACACCCATACACTTTCCTTTTTTGTCTTTAATTTTATTATTATTTTTAAATGTTTATTTATTTTGAGAGAGAGAAAATGAGTCGGGGAGGGGCAGAGAGAGGGAGAGAGAGAATCCCAAGTTGGCTCCGTGCTGTCAGTGCAGAGCCCAACACAGAGCTTCAACCCACGAACCGTGAGACAGTGATCTGAGGTGAAACCAAGAGTTGGGTGCTTAACTGAGCCACCCAGGCGCTCCTACACTTCTCTGATATGGCTACTTGGGCTGGAGAGAGGGAGACAAGGGGCAGGAAGAAACAGATGCCAGGAACAGGACAGTAGCAAAGACTGGAAAGGAGGAAACTGTTGCTCTGATAATGGGGCAGGAGGGCAAAGTACACACAGCTTGGCCTCAACCTAGACCTTTAACCAGGTTAGGACCTCCTAAAAGATCCTGACATGGAAACAGGAGGAGGGAGCTGCTGTGATTGGCTCATGCGGCATGATCCACATGAGTTAACAGAGGCCAATAACCTGTCCTCATTGGACCCAGACATCACTGTAATGAATGTCTCGGGGTCTGATTGGCCATGAGGTGTCAGCAGTTGAAGACTGATTTGCAGAGACATCTTATAGTCCATACATGTCCCTTCCCCCACTCCAGGCTGTGATTTCAGGCTTGGAAGCACCTAGAAGCTGAATAGGGAACCAGACAGCAGGGAACTTAGAGTAATGGGCTTACCTGGGACCGTGGATAGATAGGAGGCAGCACGATGCTTACTGAGTGGCTTTGTGCAGCCATGTGATGGGTGCTGAGGATGACACAGGGTGCTGACAGCCCGGCAGACATCAGACCTACAGCAACCACTGCACAAACACTCCCCTGGAAGCCCTTCCTAAAGAATGCAGGATGGGCTGGGTTTCAAAGGATGAGTAGAGACGGGTGCCTGGGGGCGCTCAGTCATTAAGCATCTGACTTCGGCTCAGGTCATGAGCCCACAGTTCATGAGTTCGAGTCCCACATTGGGTGAGCTCTGTGCCCCACCTTGGGTGAGCACAAGCCCTGCTTCTCTCTCTCTCTCTCTCTCTCTCTCTCTCTCTCTCTCTGACCGTCACTTGTGCCCTCTCTCTCTCTTTCTCTCTCAAGGACAGCAGGGGAAGAGAAGTGAAAGGGAGGCAAGGGCCAGATTGTGCCAGGCCTTGAGGAACCAGCACACTGCCAGGCTGGAAGGGACATAAGAAGTAGGAAGGGAGGAAGAGACTTTGAGAGTCCTGGCCTGCCACCCTAGCTCACAGCTCACACCTCACCCCTGCCCCGAGGCAGGGAAATGTCAGTACTGTGAGAAGGTCCCCCGTGTGCACCACCAACTTCATGTACCCACCTCACTGTACAGCATGTTGGGTTCTACTTCTGTCATAGACTGAATGTTTGTGTCCCCCCAAAATGTGTGTATTGAAATCCTAACCCCCAGCGTTATGGTATTAGGAGGTGGAGGCTTTGGGAGGTGTTTAGGTCACAAGGGTAGAGACGTCAGGAGTGGGATTAGTACTGTTATGAAAGGGACCCCAGAGAGCTCTCTAGTCCCTTTCACCATGGAAGGAATCATAAGAAGACAGCCATCCATCTATGCACTGGGAAGCAGTTTTCATTGGACATTGAACCTGCCAGCGCCTTGATCTTGGACTTCCCAGTCCCCAGAACTGTGAGGAATAAATATTTATTGTTTTAGCCACCCAGTCTATGGTAATTTTGTTAGAGGAGCCTGAATAGGCTAAGCCCCCAAACCCAAAAGAGGTTTCCTGGGCTGCCCTCAGCTGACCCCCAGCAGAACTTTCCACCCTGGTGTGGCGTCTCCTGGCCCTTGGCCTCTTCTCCTTGTGCCATGACCCCATCACTGGCCTATGCTAGCCGAGGGGCCAGGCTGGCAGAGGCCCTCACAATCATCCCCATAGCCCTTAAACCTCTAGGGTCACAGTTCTGGGACTAACTCCAATGAGTCACAGAATCTTTGTGAGCCTCAGTTTCCTCATGTCAAACGGAAATAATACCAACCTTCTAAGATTCTTCTGAGAAGTAAGTTGAATGAAGTCCTTAATAAAATGCCTGAATTTCATTTACTTAATCACCATCCATTGAGTGCTTTCCAAGTGCCGGGCATTGTTTTAGGCACTGGGGTTTCAGTAGTAAATCACAGAGACAAGGTCTCTTGTTCTTAGGGGTTTCCATTCCAGAGAGGGAGAATGAATATAAACCACAAATATGTATATGAGAGAATTTCACATTATGACAAATTCTGTGAAAATATAACTAGGATAATGTAAAAGGGTGACGGTGTAAAAGGCGGTAGGGGACAGAGAGTTTTGGATGAGGTGGTCGGGAACCTTGTCTCTGAGGTGTCATTTGAGCCAAGACCTGAATAATGAGGCGGAGTCAATCATATTAAGAGGCTGAGGAAGGGTGTTCCAAGGAGCAGAAACAGCAAGTGCAAAGGCCCTGAGGCAGGAAGAACTTGCCCTGTGGGGAGGCTGGTGTGGCTGGAGACAGGGAGCTGGGAGGACAGAGGCTTAAGTATTGGGGGTCCTCAAGGACCTTAGAAGAAGTCTGGCTTTAATTCCAAGGGCCATAGAAAACCATTGGAGGTTTTTGGCAGGCATGCTGGGAAGTGATTTACACAGTAATTGCTCAATAAAGGCTAGCTGTTGTCATTATGAATAATAATAAGAAGCCCAGAGAGGAATAGCAATATGCCCAAGGTCACAGAGTCCCCATCCCACAGCCCCTTCCTCCTTTGATTGGCCTTCCCCTCCCCTAAGGAGCCCTGTGGATCAGCCCCAAGCCTGGCGGGAAGGAGGTGAGGGCAGCCTCCCTTCCCTCATCCCCGCTCCTTCCCTCCGGCCATTTCCCGTGCTCCCGGCGCCTGCGCCCCAATTAGCCAGCAAGGCTGACGGCCTCGGCTCCGAATGACAGACACCTCCTGTCACCCCCTGACGGGCGAGGAGATTAACTCTGAGCGGCACTGGCTCCAAGGGACAACAGGGAGGGGAGAGGAGGGGGGAGGGGATGACCAGGCCTCACCCTACCCAGGGCCCCCAGTGCCCTGGAAGGAAAAGGGACTGGGGGGGGGGGGTTGCTGTGCACAGAAAGGAGTGCCAGCAAGCTGGGAAGGATGGCCGCCACCCTCCTGACTGTCCGCTGCAGCTGGGGCCACTTCCCTAACTTCTACCCTCAGCTGCTCTGAGGGTAAGGGACCATGCCATGACTGTGGGTGTTTCACAGCTGAACCCTCAGTTCTGGGCACAGAGTGGGTGTGTAGTAAACATTTCTGAACTGACTGTGCTAAGTAATTTTTTTTTTCATGCAGACTTATTCAATTTTCACAACATCCCCATTTTATAGAACAGAAAACTAAGGCTCAGAGGTGGAGGGACTGGTTCAAAGTTCACACAGATGGGCCAGAATTTGAACTGAGGCTGCCTGATTCCAAAGCCAAGGGTCTAACCACTGTACTGAATCACTCCTCTCCTGGGAGGAGACTCAGTTTATGCCATTTAGACTTTTTTGTTGTTTCTAAGATTTTTTTTTTAAAGTAATCTCTACACCCAACATGGGGCTCGAACTCACAACCCCAAAATCAAGAGTCACACATTCCTCTGACTGAACCAGCCAGACATCCCTCAGTTTATGCCATTAAGGAATTTATCATCTGGGACAATGAGACACAAGCCCTGGAAAAGGGAATTAGCATAGCAGTTCTGGGCATAGACACTGGGAGCCAGGCTAGAGGTCAGAAGTTCTCGGTAACACTCCCAGGAGGGTGGAGCCAGGAAAGATGGGTACAGAATGGAAGTGAGCTTTCCAGAGAAGAAGTGAGCTGGACCTCTAAACACAGGCATGACTAGTCAGGATAGGGCAAGAGGAGGGCAGTCTAGGCAAAGAAACCCATGGGCAAAGGTCTGAAGGCAGAAATGGGCAAAGCATGCACTCATTGATAAGGACTTCAGGCTGTAAGTGACAGAAACCCAATATACACTTGCTGAAGCAAAATTAGAACCTATTAGTTCATTCTGAGGCTCAGGTAGGAGTGTTTGGCTTCAAATACAAGGATCAGTTTCCCCTTGCTGGATTCATTCATAGATAGCTCTCAAGTGATGGTGGCCTCAAATTCTTACACTACCAGATCAGACCCCCTCCCCCTCAATAATTCCAACCCAAACCTTGGGATTCATCCCAATTGGCCAGGCCTAGGTCACGTGTCTATTCCTGAACTAATCACGGAAATAGAGGTAGGGGGAGGTGTTTGCTGATTAGCCAGGTACCCCAGTTCAAGGGTCGGTGGAGTCCCTCTAGAGCCCTAAGGGTGGTGGGGGAAGGGAAAAGTGGCCTTTATTGCGGGGAGGGCACTGGGGGCCTGTCAATACCAGGGGTCCCCACTTCCAGG
The DNA here is from genome assembly GCF_014898765.1 of Herpailurus yagouaroundi. Classification (NCBI taxonomy): domain Eukaryota; kingdom Metazoa; phylum Chordata; class Mammalia; order Carnivora; family Felidae; genus Herpailurus; species Herpailurus yagouaroundi. The sequence goes on along the minus strand of NW_024412423.1, from coordinate 26,137,099 downwards.
GCTGGATTCTGGGCCTTAGATGACCCCTCAATGGACAGCCTGGGAACTTCTACTCTCCCCAGTTCCAAAAGTTCTTACCTGTGTAGATGACATCCACCAGCTGAGCTGTGGCCAGGTGAGAGGAGGTTCCAAGAAGGCTCCTGATCCAGGACAGGGGAGGCCTTGAGGGTTCCCAGTGCCCAAGTTTGCTCCGGGGCCTTCGATGTTTTCATGGGCCTGCCTGATCTCTCCAACCTATCCTTCACCCTTAGCCCAGCTATAAGTTTCCCCTAGGGTTGTTTTCATTATTAGGGTCTTTAATTGTCTTTTACAAAGTCACTAGCTCTGACTGCCAAAAGGGGCAGTCCTGCAACAGTCAAGACTATGGCCCTGTGCCAGAAAAGACTTCTACAGGGTGTGTTGCACCCTATAACCAGGGATTGGCATGGATGTCAGTTTAGGAAGCTAGAGAAGAGCAACATCTGGGCCAGCCCCCAGCTTAGGGTGAAAGCTGCAGTAGCTTGTCCTGGAGCTAAGGACTCTGGGGGTAATGAGCTTGCTTCACCAGGAGGGGAGTACTGTACTTTTAGCAGTCATGCTTAGGGTCTGGAGCATGGACTTGAAAGTCATACTGACAGAGATTTCAATTATGGATCAGCTGAGTGACCTTGGGCTTGCTCTCTCCAGCCTTAGTTTTGTTTACATCTGTGAAATGGAAATAATGCAAGGCCTGACCTCAACAGGTAGCAAAGTTCAAATGAGATATTGTTTCCAAGTGTTGGCACCACTCCTGGCACAGTGACTCTTCCGTAAAGGGCAGCTGTTACTACTAATATTCTTCTAGCTCTATCCAAGACTGGTCCTTAGTCTGGAGCTCCCAGCAATCTTTCTAGAGCTCAGTTTCTCCATTTGTACTTCTAGCCCTCTCACTCCTAGGATGGGTGACTTGGATGATCTCACGGAAGGGAAGACCCCTCCCACATCAGTCAACCCATAGGGGTGGGGGGGTTGGGGGGGGTGGGAAGGCGGCAGGCAATGCCCAACCAACATTTTCACCAGGCTGGGCAGGCAGCGCCAGGCAGGCGGGAGCTGGTCAGGTTTTTAATTGAACGCGATGCAAATGAAATGTAAATACCATGCAAATAAGCTCTTGCCAGGAGGCGCTGGGCTGGGAGCAGAGGGAGCTGGGAGGGGACTGCTGAGCAGAGGCCCTCCCCTGTCCGCATTTCTCTCCCGTGGCTGCCCTTGCCTATGCCCACCCCCTGGTGCTGCCCACCCAGCCGGGCCATTACATTCTGGAAACAGCGGGCACTGTATCTCCCCAGAGCCCCCCTCCGGATCCACTTGGCTAACCCTGTGGCTCCTGGTGGTGGTGGTGGTGATAGGGTGTTTAGGGAGGGACCAGGGATCCTGTGGATGAGACTAGGCTGACACAGACACTCACAGTCACACGGAAAGACCCACCCAGAGACATAGAAGGGACACACAGATATAGACATGCAGAAACCCACATTCCATCTCAAGCCACCTGCAATACTGAGACCCACACAGACATCCAGTCTCACATAAATATACACAACAACACATTCAGTCACAAATACACACAGTGGCACAAATAGACCCAGTCACAGGGCCACATGCATGCACACACATACACACACAGTCTGCCCTGTCATAAGGACTGCAGACTGATGTCCCTGTGCTGGTCTGAGGTCAAGGCTAAGGAGTGGGGGGGGACAGGCACCCTGTGTGGTCACAGCCTGGTGGTCTGAGAGAGGCCAGATGGGCGGTAGGGGTTTGAAGGGATCCTTCCGGGTGGCCTGGGCCCTTTGCCCACCCCCCATCCCAAGACACATCACCATATCCCAGGGCTCACCGCTACTAGACAATCCCAGGTGTTGGTCCAACCCCCAAATCCTGGGGTACTGGACCCCATCTTCGGATTTGGAATTCCCCCTGTGGTTCCATAGTCTCTGACCCCCAACCCATCCCACTCCTTAGGGCAGCCAGCCATTTGAGAGAAGTTGGCCCAGGTGACAGGGCCTGATCTGCTGGGTCAGGAATCCACGTCCCACCTGCCAAGGAGTAGGGGGTAAAGCACAGGCAAGTGAGGAAAAGTCTGAGCCGTCTGGACAAACCTCCATTCCACCCAGGATCCACATCTGGGGGTGGTTCCAGCCCCCCGCCCCTGAGGTGACTCACGCCCTGCATTTAACTCTCATTAGCGCCTCTGAGCCCAGCTGGGAGGGACAACCGCCAACTTTCCCCAGCAGACAGGGAGCTCTGGGTGGGCCCCTCCGCCCTCGCAGCCTCAGTTTCCCCCCCAGGGGCCTGGCCCAGCGACAGGGGCTGCGTGGGAGAGCAGTGGCTCATAGTCCCCTCAGTCTGCGCTAGGGCTGTCCGCCCCACAGAATGAGGGCCTGGGTGTGGCCTCTTCCAGGAACCCCCGTCCCAGCCCCCCACCGGATGCACAGCAGTCTCAGATAGTCCCCCACCCCAGCCAGAGCCCAAGGGTCAGGAAGGAGGGGAGGGGGCAGATGGCGTCCAATCGGAGGCTGCGGGAGTTGCGGACGGTCCCGCCGCGGATCCGCCAGGGCGCCCTCCAACAACGCTCCTTCTCTGCCAGGGCCCTGCACAGGGCGGGGGTGGGTGAGTGGGGGCCAGAGAAGCAGGGATGTGGCCAGGGACCGATGGCCGTCCGCGCCTCCTTCCTTTCCTGCTTCACAGGCCCAGCCCCGCTCTTATTTTGATTAAAATCGCCCTGTGAGTGGCTCTCAGTGCGCAGGGTGCGCTGTGGCCGCAGGCCCCTGGGAGGCCAAGCCCAAGACCCCCGGACCCCCAGCCCTCCCGGGAGAGGCCAGTTCCGCCCGCCTTCACCGCACTCCCTCCCCCTTCCCCTCTCTGTGGGAAGGAGGCAGCTGGGGCGGGGGTGGCCGCGGGAGCGTCTTGCCCGTGTGATCGTGCCGAGAGCCGGGAATTCGGGGCCATGTGGGAAAGACATTAGTGCCGGCCGCCCTGCCAGCCAGGAATGCGCCCCCCGCTCCGCAGCAGCCGCCTGCCTGGCTCAGAAACGGTGACTCACCCGCTCCGTGTTCCCACCCCCTCATCGTGCACCCTCCACAGCCCACCACAGGCCTGGCCGCCGGCTTTCCAGCCTCCCAGCCTTGCTCGGGCTGGTCCTGTTACCTGCCCTGCCCATCCTCCCTCCAGTCTCTTTCAATCTCTCATAATACTGAACCAGATCGCACCTGGCTGGGGTGGGGGTGGGGGGTTGTTTTCAGACCCCCTTCCCAGGCCTGTATATTCTCTGGACTCTTGCTCTGGTTAGAATACTCCTTTGGGATTTAGCCTCTCTCTCCTCTCTGGCTGACTGGCTGACTGGCTGACTGGCTGACTGTCTTCCTCACTCCAGAATGACTTACCTGTGGGCACCACACACAGCACTGGACCTGGAGCACAGGGCAGGTGCACAAAAAAAAAAAAAAAAAAAAAAAAAAAAAAAAAAAAAAAAAAAAAAAGCAGTCAATGTAACCTGTTAAGTTTGGGAAGCAGAGTTTGTGTGGGGAGTACTACTGTTCCTTGGGTTCCTCTGTGACCTTGGAATAATAAACAATGCCACTTACCTCATAGGATGTGTGATCCTAGATCCCTTATTCCCCTGACTGAGACTTGCTTTCCTCATCTAATACAGTGGAGATAACAGTATCCTCCCCATGCACTAAAAGGGGCCGCCTGTGAAGAAGCTTTTGTCTGTAAAGCTTTTGTCTCAGCTCAGGGCCTGCTGCTGAGAGGGACTTAATCACAGTGATGGTGGTGATGATGATATTCTAGTAATCACAACTATTCAATGAACACCTACTATGTGCCAGGCCCAAGGCTGGGTACTTTCTAAACATCTCATATTGGTCCTACTTCAGCCCTGTGAGGTAGGTTCTATTATTATCCTTCTTTTACAAATGAAGAACCACTGAGGTTTGTGGAGGGGAAGGTATGGACTCAGGGACCCACAATCTGCAGAACCTAGGCCCACACCCAGGGTTCTGGTCCCAGAATTCTCCAGAGCCTATGCAGGACCATCCCTTAGGTCTGCCTCTTCCAAAGACCAAACAGGGCTCCAGTAGGCAATCCCTTACAGCCCCAATCCCCATCAGATGCCTCCCACCAACCTCCCCCCTCTCTCAGGCCCACATCTCATAACTTTTAATAAGAGGTAATAGTGTCAAGCAGTGGGCATCGGATTCATTTTTAACTATCTAATTTACATTTAATTTTCCCCACCAATGTGATGCAGTTTACTGATGTTTTACTTAAGAGCATCCATTTATGGGTGGAGAATATGTTCACAAAACTAATGGGTAATGCTTCTCTTTTGGAGGCCCCTAGTTCAGAGTGGGGGACCCAAGCTGGGGGCTTAAGCCCTGAGACCTAGCAACCAACATAGTTCTTGACACTGGAATAACTGATAAACAAATGTCCCCAAACCCTTTCAGAGCATGTGTCTCCCCTTCCAGCCTCCTGAAAGAATGATTATCGAGTGCTTTACTCCACCAGACAGTTTATAGAAATATTTCACTTAACCCTTGCAGCAACCCTTATGAACAGGTACTATTTTTTTTTTTTGAACAGGTATTATTAAACACCTGTTCTACAGATAGATAAAGAGACCCAGAAAGATGAAGTGTCCTGCCCAGTGTCACACAGTAACTGAAGGGAAAAGCTGAGGTTGCAAACTTAGACTGTAGGACTCAAAGCCGGTCTGCACTGCAGAATTGGGTGGCCTCTTTGAGAATCCATGCCCTGGTCCTGCAGAAACAAGGCCTAGATTTTGAGACCTTGGGTCTGTGGGCAGGTATGCCCTGTGGTTCTCAAGATGTCCATGGAGTTAGGTGACAAGGTAAGAGGAAAGGAGCAGGACTCAGTGACTCAGGTTTCACAGCAGTGGAATCCTAGGGTTCTCTGAGAGCAAGGTTTGGTTTCCCAGGCCTTTCAGTGCTCAATGACCGTGTCTTCCATGGTGGATTCCATGGGTGCCAGAAGGTTCCTGGAAATAGCAGGGGCACTCATGTTTCTTTCTCCCATTGGTCCGCAGAGGACACTGGGCCTCCTCTAAAGCAGAGGTGATGAGCAAAAATTCTGGTTTCCAGAAGAGAGAGTATGAAACCCAAAATGAAGTCTGAGCCTAGGGTTGGTAGAAAGAAGACATAGGCCCAGGGCAAATGGGCAGTGTAGATACTCACCTGAACTTCAACCACAGATGGGTGGGCAATGTGGATCTTTACCTCAAACCTCAGCCAGACCCTGGGTGGAGGGCAGTTTGGACTCCTCAGTCGCAATCATGCTCACAGAACTGGGAATTATTGTGAGATTAGAGGGAGCTGACCCCCACCCTACTGTGGGGGCACAGACCTATTTTTCACCAAATGCCTGTGGGTCCCAGAAGCTCAGCTGGCCACTGCAGGACAAGAGAGGACCACCCTGGAACGCAAAGGCCCAATTAGCACCCTTTGAGCTACCCCTACCTCCCCAGCCTCAGTGTGGTTATCTAGAAAAGGGAGATTATACCTCAAGGAGCTGCCAGGACTATTATGGTCATTAAATGAGATGGGGCAGACTCTCCTCCATTCCTGAGCCTCCCCTCTTCCTGGTAGCTCCTTCATTACACAGAAAGGGAAACCAAGGCCTGGACTGGAGAGGCTGGAGGACTACCCCAAAATCACACAGCAAATAGAGGTCAGAGGTGGAAGTGGAGCCCAGTTCTGGGTCTCACACAGGGACAGAACTTCAGTTAACTTCATGGACCATTATGAGTTAAGCTGTACCTTGGCACCTGGTCCAGGGTGTGTGTGTGTGTGTGTGTGTGTGTGTGTGTGTGTGTGTGTGTTGCTGGTGGGGGGTGCAGCGGACAGGGTGTCAGGGGAGCTGCTGCTGCCGCCTCCCTGGTATTTTTAGCCTCGAGAATGAGCTGAGCTCAGGGCTCTGAACAACCATCGGCAATGAGGGAGATGGGAAGGCCCCCGTCCCCCCCCCCCCCACCAGTCTGGATCCAGGTTTGGCGGGCGGCAGCCTGGAAAGGGGCAGAGACCCTAGGGAGTAGGAGCAGTAAGGCCCTGAGACCCTGCACCCCAGCACCCCCCATCCAGCTCATCTTTCCAATGCCATCTTCCCAGGGGATGCATCAGAACCCAGCCAACCTGGCAGGGATAGGCACCCCCATCTCACCCCCTGCTACCCTTGGCTTCCCCTGCTAGGAGCTCCAGGGCAGCTCTCTCCAGCGCCCGCCAGGTCAGAGCTGCGAGGTTCCCATGACAACGGATGACAGCAGCAGAGGCTGCTGGCCACAGGGTCAGGGGTGAGGGGGGTGTGGGTGGCAGAGCAGAAGGGGGGGGCTAGCACAAGGGTCGGGGAGGGGGCTAGAGTGAAGGACCCTGAAATTAAAGCTCCCTCCTAAGGCCTAACACCCCAGGAAAGGCCTAGAACTTTGATGCCAGAACGGACTCTATTGCACTGATTGGAGAAGTCAGGAACAGGAAGGGTTGGCTATGCATTTGGTCATGTGATCATGAAGCCAGCTAGAGGGCAGAGCTTGCATGGAAATCCTAGCCCCTTGCCTCCAAGCCCAGAACTCTGCTGCCTCTAGGGTCTTGGGCGTAAGAGGTGGGGCCCAGACGTCCCTATATCTCCATCCCCAGGAAGTGAACAGGCTCTGAAGCCTTCCAACCAGCCTGGCTTGGATTCCCCACCCTGTAATGAGTGGTCAAGGCCCCCAGACCTACAGATCACTTCTTGTCAGGCTTAACCCCCCCCTCCCCCCGACTCTCTAGCACAGGATATGTTTTAGTTTCCTCGGAAGAGGACCTGACAAGGATCACAGACTTCTACTGACTCCCCACCCCAGCTGCAAGGGTGGAGAGATGGTTAGGAATGTGGCCCACACATCCAGGTTTACTAAAGAGATCACTTCAGACTTAAGTCCTTTCAAAGGCTGCCCAGGTTCCGGAACCATCACTGGCTTCCACTGTCCCCAAGACAAAATATAAACACTCATCCTGGAGCTCAGGGTCAACTTCCTCTGGTACGGTCTCCTCAATGCCGCTGAAGTTCCAGTCTCCAAGTCTCCTAGGTAAGCAGCATGGTTCTTTGAGGTTCAACTCCTCTCACAGTCTTCTGAGAAGCCTTCTTGGTTTTTCCCATCCATGCAGATCTTGTATTCACCAAGGGGTACAAGGCTTAAAATTTCACAGGTTCTTTGTATGCAGGACTTCTCATCCCACGCCCCTAGCACCTCTGGGAAGGGGCTACTTGCTGATGTGCAAACTAAAGCCTGGAGAAGAGGCTTCTTAGAGAAAGTCATAGAGCCTGTGAGCATCAACTCAGTACCTGGCTGCAGACCCTTTTTTCTCTTGGGGTCCCCTCGTGGCAGCCCCCAGCCTGTGGCACTGCACTTGGGAACCTCAAGCTCAGACCAAATAGGTTCTTCCCTCTGCTCCTTATACACAGAGGGCCAACCCATGTCTTCTACCTCCAACTCATCCATTTATTCGGCATTACTGAGCACCTAATAGGTGCCAGCAAGACAAGCCCTTCCTCCCTGGAGCTCACCTTCTAGCTGGGAAGACCAACCAGTGAACAAGAAGAGTTCATGCGGTACGGTTCCAGCAGGGCTGTGATGGGGGCACGTGCGGCAGTGGGTGCACAGAAGAGGCTTCTCCAGCCAGACTTGCAGAGTCAAGGCAGATTCCAACCACAGCCCCGCCTCCCTTAGGTCCCACCTGCCTGGGGGACTTTACTCCCATGTCTAACCTCAGTCACACTAGCTGCAACCCCTAGAAGATATTTAAGTGGGTGACTAGCCGAGAAAGGCCAATACCCAGGTCCCTGGCCCCAGTGCTTTATCAACCAGCAATTCTTACTCTGGTATCTGTCCAGGATGCTCTCCATCCACCATCTCCACAGACTCCCCCAGGATGGGTAGAAGGGCCGGACAGCAGGCCCATTAGGCTGGAGCTGGCAGTCCCACTGCACTCCTCTTTGAGCCCCCCATCCCCCAGCTCTGCTCTCAGAACCCACAGGCCTGTGGGGCCAGCAGAACCAGCAGGAGGCAGGCAAGGGTTAAAGCCTCCCCCTCCCTAGGCTGCTGAGCCAAGCTGGGAACGGGAGAGAAAGAGGCCACAGGATTGCTGCTTGGTCCTCAGGGTTCCCGATGGCCACCAGGAAGGTAAGACAAAATAAGGGAACTCAGTTTCAGCAACCAAAATCCTTCCACCAGTTGGACTGGGGGCTGTGGGGGCTGCAGGAGGCAGGGCAAACTCCTGATAGAGCCAAGTGCCCCTGCTGGGGTGGGGGGGGGTCAGAGCACTGGGCACCCTCGTGATGAAGCCGGCTGCAGGGCGATTAATCTCGTGAGGACTGTGCATCAGGCCCCCACTCCTCAGCCTCCCATGGTCAACCCCGCCTGCGCTGCCCCAGGAGTTAATCTCCGCTCCGGGGACTCCTCAGCCGCTGTCACGGCTGCATTAATTCTGAGGCAGAGGGAGGCAGAAGGAGGGAACACAGATGGGGGGGTGTGGATAGCCTCCTTGGGAAGGTTTCGTGGTCAGCAGCTGGTGAGGAGGGGTCCCAAAGGATGGGGTCTGGGGCTCCTTCGAGGCCCTTCCTTGGATGAGGAGTTGCGGGGGGGGAGGGGCGGTCATCCATATTATCCCCCTTGGACCATCAGAACCCTTGCACCCCCAGCCTCTAGCCCTCGGCCACCAGCTGAGCCCCAAATGCAGTTTGCAGTTTTGACAGCAGATGTCTCTGCTATTATGATTTATCAAAATGCTTAAGGTAAATAATGCACACATATTTATAGGAAAGGAACTGGGTAGTAGAAAGTGGGAGGGATTACAGAATGGGGTCGGGGACTTTGGAGCAGAGGACTCACAGTACCCTTGCCTCTGTCCTCAGCTCTCCCCACTCAGACCCGATGCTTGATCCCAGCCTGGCCCTGGGGAAAGTGGGCAGGGGTGACATCAAGCATGCCCAGCAGCCTGCTCAAGCCCAGTCTTCAGGAGGTCAGGGAGTGAATAGGCCTGTCTTGCTGGGCCCCCACCAGGCCTGGGAGGCAGCCACCTGAGGGAAGCGCTGAACCAGCCTCACACCTCAGCCACGTTTCCATGGCTTCACTGCATCCTGGCTCCCGAGGGCTCTGTCGCCTTATCAACGGCGGGCACTTCTCTGGCCCTCACCCTCGCAGTCACTCCCCCTGGACCCCAGCAGCTGCCTATGGATCCTCCTGCAGCAGAGCTAAAACTCAGCCACATGCGGTGCCCCCTCCTGGACAGGCCTCAGAGCTGGGTGAGGGGCTGGGAGAGTGGTGGGAAGTCACCATGGAGGCAGAAGCCCAAGTGGATTCAGGCTGCACCCACTTTGGGCCCCCCAAATACCCAAACCCTGTCATTCCAGGGGAGGGGGCAGTGTTCCTGGGCTACCCTCTCATCCCCCACCCTCACTCCACACAGTATTCTTTGTTTCCAAACCTTTCTGGGCTTAAGAACATTTGGTTAAAGAACTTTTATTAGGTTTTCTGATTTGAAAAGCAATATACATCTATTGCAACAAAAAAGAGTGAAAAAACACAGAGTCAGAAAGTGCAGAAAAGTTTAAGGAAGTAATGCTTGACCCTAATCCCACATCTGGGCATGATCACAGGCAGCATGTGGGGTGGGGGGTGGGGGGGCTCCTTCCAGCCAAAGCCTGAAGCATAACCAGGTGTTTAAAGGACTTCCGAAACCAGAGGAACCCAGCTGTGTTGACCTTGTGTGTTTTTCCACTTCTACCTCTCTGAACCTCAACTTTCTCATCCATAAAATGGACTGACTGATAAATGCCCTCCTCTTGGATTATTGTGAGGATTCAATGAGCTACTAAGTGCAATGGATTGGTCCAATGCCTGGCCACAAGTTTTATGCATAGTGAGACTGGGGATATCATTAGTACCTCTAACCAAGCATAGATCTGCAGAGTATGGATGTTCTATGGGGGCTAGGGAAAGGGGGCTCTTTCTAGTAAGTCTCTCCCACCTGTGAACAGCGCTCAAATTAGGGATGGAAATTTGCAAGAGGAAAACATGCCCAGAAAGAGGAGATAATGTATTTATTCAGCCTACAGAAGGTTTTCTGGTGCTAACGCCACCCTCCCTGAACTGTAGACCACAGCCCGGAAGCCAGGTGATGTCACCTAGAGTGATCAGTACAGTGGTGGGGGTGGTGCAGGGACACTACACTTGGCCTGCTGGGGTGAAAAAGGCCCTGGAGGACGCAGCACCTGAAGAGGAAGGCATCCATTAGAAGGGAGAATGCAACAGGAAACAAACCTGCATCAGGCCAGCTACTAGCTGGCCCCCCAGAGCCCCCAAATTCAGCCGCCCCCTCCCAGCTCAGGCACTTTGCACCCAGGCCTGGAGCCCTGGAGGACCCCACTCTCCTCCCCCCGGGGCCCGCCCCATCTTCACGCCCTGCTGCCTGGAATCTGAAGCAGCCCTTGTTCTCTGGCAGGAGGGGAATTTAATGCCGCTGAGGGATGGCAGGTCGACAGGCGAAGAGAGATGAAAGTGTCCGCTTTGGCAGCCGGGTCGGTGGCCTCGGGGGGACCCTCTTGCAGCCCTTCCATCCTCCCCAGCCACTCTCTGCTCTGTGTGGCAAGAAGAGCCCTCAAGGGGCCCTCAGGGAAGATGTGGACCTCTGGGGATGGGACTCCCTGCAGGGCTGTGTGACCTTGGGGGGCAGCTGAGCCTCTCTGTGCCCATTACCTGCCGGCAGGGTGCCCGGGCCAAGGTCTATATTATTAACATGCTGGTGGCTGCCTGTCCCTCCCCCACCTTAGCTGTTGTCAGCATTGCCTGTCAGCATAGGGCCACGGGTGGGCAGTGGGGGGCCCAGGCAGGCTGCACAATGACCTCCATCCATCCATCTCTGGCACCTGAGAGGGAGTGGGAGCTGGTGCTGCAATCAGGTCAGGCCTAAGCAGCCTTGACGGCAGCTGAGCCAAGTGGCCATCACTACGCCCTTTGTGACTGCACAGAGCTAAGTCGAATCTGAGAATAGAGGCTAAGGGCCCAAGTCAGAATCTATCCCCGGGGCCAACAGCCCCATGTCCCTGTTGGAAATACTGTGGGTCTTGGCACTGTGAAGTGAACTTGTTGCTTGGCAAAGCACCCTGCCAAGTGCCCTACCCCACCCCACAATCCCTGGCTATGTTGCCCTTCTTTCCTAGAAACAGAGAAGCAAGGGTGTTTGGACAAGGTCATGTAGCAAGGGCAAGCACGCACACACACACGCACACACACTGATATGTGGGGACCAAGAAGTGAAGAGGACCCATGTGTTCAGACTCTTAAGTCCCCTTTCCCTTCCATGGAGGCAACTGGTCCTCCCAAAGCATGCTGGTACAAGGGGCTAGAGGCCAGAAGCCCGAGTTCTCGGAAGACCCTTGCTACCATTGTCTCTGTGACTTGGGCAGATCATGCACTCTCACTGGGCTTCAGTTTCTCGTCAGTAAAATAGGTAGTAATCCTTATCCTGAGGATTTTCTGAAGCCAAAGAAGAAAACTTACTCAACAACTTGAAACCATTCTAGATTGAAGACAGCCTCCAACTAGCCTTGGACCAAAGGGCAATAACCATACAGAGAACCTAGCTCCCGGCCCACAATCACTTAGTACGTTACAAGAGGTGTGCTGCTTCCTTCTTCCTGCACAACATGACCGCAGCAAGCTCATAGCAGAGGGTCAAAGGTCCAGTCTGTAGTGCTGACAGGGCATGAGACAGGGGCCTCAGTGAGGGGGTGGGGGGGATGGTTATAAGGGCACCGAGGGACTAGATCAGGCCAAACCCTTCTGCCGTGGAGGGGAGGGGGGTGCCTGGCAGGCGCTGGGCAGGCTGGGGTGAGGAGAGGCCTTTGGCGGCCGCAGAGAACAAAGAGGTTGGGGTTGCCAGGATATTTTGTGGAGCTGAAACTGGTGGTAGGGCCGGGAGAGGGGCTGTGGCAGCCGTGGGAACTGCGCCTGCTGCCCCCACACCAGCTCCCCCACTCAGACTGGGCCTCAGGGCCTGGCTGTGGGCAAGAGGGGCTGCCAGGGACACCGCTCTGTCCTCAGAGTTGCACACCGTCAAGGCGGAGACCCAGGAAATGTTGTACACAAAGCCACACATGGCATATAGTGTCAGCATCACTGAGGGGATCACAGGTGCACACTGACACACAACGTCACGAGCACACGCCCAGGGTCATGCAAGCGGTGTCACAGCATGGTCACAACCTGGCATCATACACTCACATAGAATCCCTGGTGTCAGTCTCAGGCCACACCCATGATGGTTACACAGACACAATGTCCCAAGCCACATAGAATCACCCAGTGTCTGTCACAGGGTCATGCATGCCATACAGTATCAGTGTTGCATATCCGATGTCACACACGGAATTGCCCAATGTCACACATCGAGCCGTACAACCTGGTATCACATTGGGTCTGCTACAGGATTGTAGTGTCACAGGATTATACATGCAATGTCACAAAATACCCCAAAGTGTGGCTGCTGATGTCATACGTTCACCCATGGCCATATGAGATCTCACATAGCCTACCACACACTGTCACAGATCTATTTTCGTGTCACATGTATCCACATTATTGCACAAGGCCTCACATGGTTGTCAGGGCCTTGAAGTCTGTCTGTTTCTCTGTTTCATACGCACACACACACACACACACACACACACTCACACACATGGTTACACGGAGGCTGGGTTTCTCTCTTTCCTCAGGTGTACCCCCAACCACCCCTGCCATCCAGGTAGAGAAAGGAGAGCATGGGCTGAAGACTCCCAGGTCACCAGGAAGTCAGGCTCCCAACTGTAGCAGTGGGGAGTGGAGGGCACCCCTAGGGAAGGGAATTGGACATACAGCTCCACAGGGAGCCTCCCTCTAAGTACTTCCCTGTCAGCGGGAGAGCAGCAGGGGTGAGCCTGCAACAGAAGACATAGAGGTGCAAGATACAGGGAGAGACACGTGGAGACTGAGAGACGTGGAAAGATGGTAAGACAGAGACAGAGAAGAGAGTCAGAGACCACTAGAGACCATCAAGATGGAGATTTGGAGACAGTGAGCCAGACAGAAATGGGCAGAGATGGACAATGCTGGAGCAGGGCTTGGCCAGGGCTGGAGCCCGCGGGAAGGGGCAGCAGCTACCCCATGGCAGGGAGAAGTGGGAGGCAGGAGGTGAGGTGGCTAGGGTTTTAGGGAGGACCCACACCCTGGGCAGAAGGTGGGGGACATCTTGGTGAGATTTAGGTGAATAGCTTTAAAATAGCAACACCAGCTGCCATTTGACCGAGTGCTTAAGATGAGCCAGGCCCTTCCCTAGAGTGATCTCATTTCAACCTCAGGCAACTTTATGGAGGAGAGATGATTATTGTCCCCGTTTCCCAGATGAGGTAACTGAGGTCTCATCATGCGTCTGCGTTCAGCCCACAGCCATCCCCACCCCTGCTACGCCTCCTCCAGACAGAGGGGCTGGCCTACCATTTCCACAAGCAGAGCACAGAGGCCCAAGTTGGAAGAGGTGGAAGAGGTGAGGGGCTTCAAGCTTAGGGCTTCTCCGTGTTTAGGGGTAGGCCCAGGAGCCATGGCTGGGCTGTGGGTTGGCACACTAAAAGGTACAGCCTGGCTGAGTCACAGCACCCCCCTCGGGGCTGGCACTGGAGCCGTCCACCCCACACCTGTAGGCATGCCAATGAGGGCTGGCCGAGGCCATCTGCGGCCTGTGTACTGCCAGCAGCAGGGCGGGGGCAGGCGGGGGCGTCCTGCCTGGGTGCCCCCTGCTGGCCAGGCTTCCCACCCTGATGCCCCCAAGGAGGACCCTCCCCACCCACTCGAGGATCTGGAGGTGTTGCAGTTTGCCTCCTGCAGGGGATGAGGGTGCTCCTGTCTACAACACCTCCCCCTACTCCCCGCTGGACGCCCCCCTTCGGCAGAGCCGCCTGGAGAGATCACAGGCAGCCACATGAAAGGGAATTTTTCCCAGGCAGAGCTGGAGTTGAAAGCTGCCTCCTACCACCCCCGCCTGCCCCTGCTGTGCCAGGCCAGGCTGTTGAGCTCCTGGTGCTCTAAGGGAGCTTGTGACACTGGGAAGGGGTTGGGGGTCAGAGCCCCCACCCAATATGGGCTGCTTTTTCTCCTCCCAGGAACAATAGCAAGAGGCAGCTCATCTCGCCCAGCTCGCTGCCCACTCAGCTTCAGAAGTTACCCCTTCCCTCATCCTGAAAGCCCTCACCCACCTGAAGCGAGGCCCCGACATTGTCAGGAAGTCCTTCCTCAAGTCTAGCCTCCATCTCAGCCAGGCTCAAAGCAGCTGGGTGGGAAGAAGGCCTCCACGTCAGGTGGATGATAGGTCTCATCCTGCAGGCCGGCCTCTGTGATATGCAGGGGTGGGGGCCATGCAGCTGTCACTCCTTCCTGTTCAGGCTGCCTTGGCGTAGACCATGTGGCTATGTGGTGATTTCCCCAGACATCTGGCCTCTGAGGTCGCAGACAACCTTGCGCCAACACATTTTCTGGGGGTGGAGAAAGTCGTACAAGAACCAAAGCCAAGGATCCCCCCAGGCCCCAGTCCAGCAGCCAGCCCTCAGGCCTGAAGAGGGGTATGTGGGGGTAGGGAGGTTTCTACATGCATTCTGGGCACAGCCAGGTCCCCACAAACCTGGGCTAAACCTGCTCCCTGGGGTGTCACCGCAGCGGTTGGGGGAGCAGTAGACCCCTGCAAGAAAGAAACGGAACAGGCAGCTTGGGCCCTTCCTCCAGTACTGCGGGCTGCTCTGCACTGAACAGGCCCCGACGACTTTAGGTAAATAGAGATGGTGGCCCCAAGTAAGTGAAGGTCCCCGGAGGTCCGGGTTCTGAGGCAGGGGGTACAACCGGGCAGATGAGATGTTCCAGTACCAGTCACTTTAACAGCACTTTCACCACGTCAGCCAGGCCAGCTGCTCCTGCTTGACCCCCTTCAGGTACCACAGGGCCTCAGTACCCAAGAGATCCCCACTCTAAATGTCCCCAAGCCATCCTTCTTTCTTCTCAAGGTGGCTCCAGACAACCCCTGCCCAGCGACAGCCCCCAAGCCAGCCCCCCAAACCGGAGAGCAAGAAGCCATCGGTGCTTCGTGACACAAACATGCATTCGTTTTATTCACAAAACAGCCTGGTTTCCTAAAACAATACAAACAGCATGTTCATCAGCAGGAAGCTGGCCGTGGGCAAGGGGGCCCCCCCAGGCACCCACACCCACCAGCAGGGGGCCACGCAAAGAAGCCCTTTCTTCTGTTGCCATCAGCGAGGCCAGAAAAAAAGGACTTATTTTCTCTAAGGGAAGTAGCCAGGATCGGAAATATTGAGACATGGGCTCCCCAGATCTCAATGGATAAAGGAACAGAACTTTCATTTTTGCAAAATCATCATTGTCGGGGTAGGGGGGATCCCATTCTGGGTACCGCGAGTGCAGCATGGCTGGCCTGGGCCCAGGGGTGGGTGGGCTGCTCCCTCCCCCTCTGTGAGCTCCTCGCCGCAGCTCTGCACATGTGGATGGATAGAGGGGCTTCTCGACGCGGCGCCATCCACATTCTCTTTATAAACGTGAGTGGATTCTCCAGGCAAACTATGCACTATTTCATGGTCGGAAAGAATCAAAGGAAGTTTAAATGAGGGTGGAGTTAAACTGTGCTAAATTACAGTAGTGCTTATTAGTAACTAGATTTCAAAAGGTTACAGAAAATTTACATTCTCTACACAAAAACTGCATCTCCTGCACAGACAACATCGACATCGACACAGGAAGGAAACTGATTGTCCATTCTTTGCCCAGGAAGTCTCGGTACTTTATAGATTCGTCTCTACCTCTTTTTTGTTGTTGTTCTTCCGAAAAAGCAGTTAAAATTTTTTTCCTTTTTCTTTTTATACTAGGGACGTGGAGATGTTAAAACGACAACAAAAAATATATATATAAAAACAGGAATGAAATCTGTGAGAGAATATTTTTGGTTCTAAAGACGGGTGCATCCGTTTGTCTTCGCCCGAATCCCTTGCCGGAGACCACACGAGCAGTGACATTGCACGGAGAGGGCAGCTTTGGGTTCCCGCCGCCGTCACTGAAACCACCGGAAGGCGGCTCCCGTCGGAAGCATCACCTTCTGGCGGGGGCGGGAGACAAAAACAAGGAGAGAGTTCAGTCAGGGTCCGGCGGGGCCTGATGCAAAGACGCTCCCCCGTGGACGGCCTCATGGCGGAGGGACGGGCATGGAGTAAAGGCAGCCACCCCGTGGAGTTCCTGCCATCCTGACCAGGCCAGAGAAGAAGCCTTGACCCGCTGGGCCGCTGGAGGGCCCGGAGCACCCTGAGGCCCCCTGAGCCACTGTGTCCAGGAACCCTCCTTCCAAACAGGAAGACCCATTCCCCTGGTCCAGAGGCTACAAGCGCCGAGTGGCTTTGGTGCATCTGGGGCTGTGTGCATGTTTCTGTCGAGGGAGCATGTAAGCATACGGACGTGTGTCTCAAGCGATGCCACGGTGTGTAGTGTGTCCGGAAGTGTGGTGGGGAGGAAGGGGATTTGCTGTGCACCTACAGTAAGACTGGGTACTGGGCAGGGCCATGTGTGCGCTTGTGCACGCATGTGTGTGTCTACACTAGATGAGAGGTGAGTGCCTCTGTGTGCATAGAGGTGTATTCTCTGGGCAGGAGAGCAGATATATGAGGTTTGGGGCTTGGGGGTGGGGAGTAGCCATGGCTGGGATGCCTTTATTGTTTTCCAACCATTCTGAACATTTGCGTCCAGCCCACTCATAGAGGGGCGGGGCCGGGGCTGGGACAGCAGGCTGAAAAGATGCTTTTGTACCCAGGCCTGGCACCACAGCTAGGCTGCCACGGCTGGGGGCACAGGGACAAGCTCTGCCACGAGGGTGGAGAGAAAGAAAGCAGCTTGGGAACCCTTCTGCCTGCTCTAAGCCGATCATCCCATGGTGGACAGGCCTTGCCTACACCCCAAGATCACAGCAACCCCCTCACTCCAGGCCCGTAGGACCCGTGGCCATTACCTGTGTAGCCAGACTGACTGTGGGGCCCCAAGAAACCCCAAATCTGTCAACTGGATGTCTAGACGCAGGGTTCTTCCAGGCCTTAGAGCAGGGCAGTGAGCACGGGGGCCGCTCTATCCTTGGGTGGCCTTAGGGGAAAGGCTAGGCTCTGAAGGGGCAAGTGAAGGGCTTACCCCTCAAAGCCACATGGTCCACAGGAGAGAACCCCTCAAGTGGGACAAGGAAGAGCCCCCAGCATCCTAGGTTATGGACTGGAAACGTTAGAATATGTCTGAAAGTCAGCAACTTTGGACCTACATGGGAACATCAGTAGCTGGCCCAAAACTCCAGGAGGGGGTTCAGGATCCCCGGGCCTGGCTGGGAAGTGCTAGGCCCCCTCCTGGAACTTTATGCTGGCCTTGCAAACTACAACCTAATGAGATCTCAGGATGTGGCTCTGACTTTTTTGGGCAGTGAACTGGTGTCTGGGAGCCTGCTCTAGAACCCGAGAGCCCAGGGACTGGCTGAGCAGCCCCCACTCGCCCAGGTAGGAAAAGCGGGTTTGGGGGGCTGGGGGGTGGGTTTGGACTGCCAGACAGACACAAGAGCCCACACACCTCCCTCTAAGGCGCCGTTACCTCCAGAGCAGCGGAAGGCTTCTTTTTGAGTTCCTCACATTTTCTGAATTTGCAAATCTGATGGCCAGTCTTTCGGTTCCTACAACTGCTGCACTGCTCGCAGTTGATGCGCCGTCGGCAGGGCGCGCACATGCCGCAGCGTTTCCGCTTCTTCTTGCCCGAGCTGATGGCCGAGGCCAGCTCTCCCTGCATGGGGTACTCGGCAAGGCCGGCCATGTGCAGCGCACTCTCGGCCAGGAACACGCCCGCCGGGGTCATGATGAAGAGGCCCGGGTTGATGGGGAAGGCGCCCAGGTAGGGGAAGTCGGACTGGCCATTGAGGGCTTCGGCACCCGCCACGGCCTCCATATCGGGCAGGCCGGCACCCGCCTCGCTCATCAGCGGAAGGTGCTCCTGCACCACGCGCTTCAGCATCTCCGTGGACTGCGCGAATTGCTGCAGCGTCAGCTGTCCCTCGGCTGCCAGCTCCGTGGCCCGCTCTGCCTTGCTCAGCAGGCTGGCCACAGCACCACTTTTGTGCTTTGAGGTAGGGTTGCTTTTGTCCACAGCCATGGCTGCCGCCAGGTCATGCCCATTGGCCAACAGGGAGGCGGCAGCCGCAGCGGCAGCAGCCTTTTCAGCAGACTCACTGCCCATCATGCTGCCACCACCGCCGCTGCCACCACTGCCCCCAAAGGAAGAGTAGTGGGAGAGAGGGCGGGAGCGGCGCAGACTCTTGTTGAGGGGTTCGCTGATGATGCCGCTCTTGTTCCGACGTTCTGGGGGTGGTGCATCATCCGCCACCGAGGCTGGGGTGGCAGTGGCCACCGCCGCGCTCTTGTCAGCCACTCCTGCCTTGGGGCCGCTGCTCCCGCTGCCATTGCTGTTGCTGCTGCTGCTGCCACCGCTGTCCTGGGGGCTACTGCCGAGGCTCGACATGGTGGGGCCGAGGCCCAGAGCCCGCTGCTGGGGGGGGCCTGCCAACTGCGGGGGGTCCACAGACGAGCACCGGGCCCTGCTGCCCACAACAGAGATGGCTGGGGGGCCCTGCTGCTCAGGGCAGGCACATGGTCAGGTGTCCACGTGGAAGGATCTTCACTCTATCGGGACAAAAGAGTATAGGGTCAGGGCAGCAGTAAACACTTCCTTCCCCAACGTCACCACCACTACCAACAACTGTACCCCCATGTAGTAACAACCACAAGCCCCACTGGGCATTTATTTAAGTGCCAGACCCAACATGGTTAGGTATTTTTTATTTGTACTACTTCAGTTCAGACTCACAAGCACCCTTTGAAGTAGTGGCTAGGAATACTCCGTTTTACATAAGGTTTAGAACTGAGCAGGGATCTACAGTTAATGAGCATCATGGTGGAAGCCCAGCCTGAATCCGTACAGCCTAGATCTGCAGCCACTTCTTCCTGGGCTGGGGTAGTAGGGAAGAGCTAGAGATGTTTATGAACCTCAGAGGGTTATAGAGTCACCTTCTGCTTCCTCATCTTCCTTCTGTGACCCATCTACAAAGAGGGGTTGGAACAGCCTCTGCAAAGCTTGAACGTATAGACCAGAAATCTGGGAAGCTGCTCCTAGGCCCTCATTTGGCAACTCCTAATACATACTGATTATCTATCTCAACGCTCTGACAAGTCCTGCAGGGAAAGTAAAGTGACTCTAACAGGGGTTACCAAATAGCACACAGGATCCTTATTTCAAGGAGCATGTATCCTCTTGCTAGAGGGCAGGCAGCACTGTGCCAGAGGGCAATCCTTCTCCTGTAAGAATGCGGGGACACACTGTGTACATATCGAACACACGATTCCTCCTCACTCTCAAACCACAGTCATCATTACCTCAGACCCCACTCTTGTCTCTACTCAGGCCTCCCTGCTGTGCTCCAGCCTGGCTCCCAGATGGGTCTGGGATGAGGTCCCAGTGAGAGCTCAGAGCTGGGGTAGGCTGTGGGCAGGAAGGGCCTCTGGCTGGTGCAGGCTGGGACGAGTGGGTGTGACCCTCCAGGGAGCAGAGCCTGTTCTTGGGCCACATCCATGTTTCAGAGGTGCCCCTTTCTAGGACAGAGCCTGCTCTGCTTAGGCCCCAGGGCTAAGGCTTATGAGTGAGCAGCCAGGCTCCTTGGGTCTGGGAGGAACTGTCCAGAAGGAATGGAGCGGCCGTTTCCTCATCAGCCCTGGCTCTTTCGCATCCCTTCCCTGTCTGCCTGCCTGCCTGCCTGCAGTGGCCCAGCAACCCCTGGGAGAAGGGTGGGAGGAGAGGGCCCAGCCTGAGCAGCTGGCGGCTCAAGGGGGAGGCGCACATCTGGCGGGGCCTGTCCCGCCCTAGGATTGGGGCCGGCACACATACATCTTTGTCCCCAGGCAACCCCACCATCCCCCAGTCACAGGACTCAGCTGGTCCTGGTCCCGGGAGGTCATCTAGTCCAACCCTCTGCACTTACACAGGGGGAAATTGAGGCCCTGAGCAGGCAGGGCTGCTAAGGAGTGGCCACAAGGAGGAGTGCGTATAGGAAAGGGAAAAGCTCTGGCTCCTGAGTGAGTCAAAAATGGCAGGCGTCAGCAGACAGCCAGACACTCCCTGCCTCTCCCCAGAGAGCACTGGCCCACGAACGCTCCTTCCTAGTGAAGGTAGATGGGTGGTAAGGAAGAGCCGGGCAAGCTGGCACATTCTACCAGGACAAACCCAGGAGGGCCTGGCAAGGTGTCCAGGCTGGGCTGGGGGTACCACAGAGATCAGAGTTGTAGTAAGAGGAAGGGGATGATGTATGCCCAAGGATAGCTGTGCTCTGTCCCACCTCCTGAGGGCTAAGCCCAGGCTGGCTCTTCAGGCCCTCGCTCAGAAATCAGTACCCCTCTGGGCATCAGGGACACCTGGCTAGGTGCTGGAGACCAGGGCCAGTGAGATCAGGGCTAGAGACTGTCACCCCAAATTAACTGCCCCTGCCCATCTGAGCTCAACTACCCTGCTCCGGAGCAAGCTCCAGCAGCCCCAGACATGGTGAGGGGAGAAGACAGAAGAAGGTAGGAGCCCTTGGGTTGGAGAGGTGGGGAGGGGAGCAGTCTGCGCCCTAGCCCCCCTGTGTGTCCCCGCCTCTGCGGCCTGCTGGCTGGTGGCAGAAATCGATAGCTGCATTAACGCTGCTCTTGCTCTACTCCCTCCCTCCCTCCTCCCAGCTTCAGGATCTGGCTCTGTGTACAGGGCGGGCAGGTCAATTAGAAGTCAGCTCCCTCCAACACGGGCCTGCGTTCAGGGCTGGCGCTCTGGCTGAGTCTCTCTGCTTTTGTCTCCATCCTGAGTCTCGTGGTAGGGACAAAACCTCATGTTCTGTTCATCTCTGGCCCTTTCTTTGAATTTCTCTGATCTTTCATTTTTCTGTCCTTCCTCAGGGATTACCCTCTCCCAGCCCCCCCCATGTCCTGGGACATGCTGAGCTATGGAGCGGACGACGTGATATGTCATCAAACAGGTGCTGCAGGCAGAACATTGATGTGTCAGCCACAGAAACTGAAGGTGGGGAGTACAGAAGGGGGCCTGGCACACAGGTAATTCTGTCTCCAAACCCCGGAGTGGGTAGATAGCAACATCTAGTTAGTCCCCAAGGCCTGGTCCCTAAGCTTGCTCCAAATCTGCCCCTATACCTGGCTCATCTTCTCCTTTAGACCCTGGGAAAAGCTGATGCCCTGGTCCCAGTGGACCAATGACCACAGGGCTTGTTTGCCCTACTCACGGAAGGGGAGGACTTAAGACCTTCTCCCAGGCCCTAGTCCTTTACTGCAAGGCACACGGCAACCCCCTCCCAGGCTACGAAGGGCCTGGCAGTGCCCAGGCAGCAGGGGAGGAGCTGGGGCTGCGTTGAAGCGGAGCGGGAATGAGCGGGAGGGAAAGCTGGCGGGCAGGCGGGCGGCGGCGGGCGCATCCATCATCGGCCCTGCCAGGAACGCATCCAGCCCCCAAAAAGAAATACTGCGCCTGAGGAGGGACAACAAAGGGCTCCGTTTCATCAGCAATGCGGAGCCAGCGCCCCGCCGCCCCGCCAGCCGCGGTCAGCCCACAAAGGACCCCTTTGTCCATGCAGGAGCCGGGCCGGCCGGGAGCTGGGACCAGGGGCTGACGGGTGGGGACAGAGCCCAGAGGGAGGGGGATGAGGGGGGTGTGTGGGGGGGTAACCCGTCATGGAGAGCTGGGGGGCAGAGGGGGACATAGGGGCAGAAGAACAGAGACAGGTGCTACGGGAGGATCATGAGACAGAGAACTTGAGGGGTGGGTCAGAGAAAGGGGGACTTGGAGAGGACAGGGCAAAGGGTCAAGGTTAGAAAACAGAGCTTCATGGGAAGCAGAAAATGGACGGACCCGGGCTCAGAGAGATCCAAGGCTCTTAGCCCAGCTTTGAAGACTTGAGGGTCTGACAGACATAGAAACAGCCCTAAGGGAGAGAATCCTACACTCGGGGACCTGAGGACCAAGAGAAAGCAGTTGGATATGCCCACAGCTCTGAAAGGGAGGCAGGGGGTGGGTGGTCCCCAGCCCACTCTGGCCCAGGCCCAGGGAAGCAGAGATAGATAGGAAGGAGGGCTGAGGGTCAATGGGTTCTTGGCCTCAGGGCCTGGCCTTGTGGCCCAACCTCCTATGGGCTCTGGCTTACTGGCAAAACTGGGAAGAGAGGCAGTCAAAGCTGGGGCCACTCTCCTGCCACTGGGACCGCCCCCTGCCTCTACTCTCAGGCCCTAGCCAGCACCAGAAGACAGAGACCCACCCCACTTCAACTAGCTCCCAGTAACAAGTGACACCCAGGGTCTCTTAACTAACTCTATCAGGTAGCATTTATTGAGCACCTACTGTGTACCAGTCCCTGCACTCTTATGCTTTACATGTCTGCTCTCCTTCCGACTCCTCCCAGAAGCCAGCGGCCAGCAAAACAGAAATAATTTGAGAGATGAAGAAATTGAGGCTCAAAGAGGTTCAAGCTGTCAGGCCAAGGTCAAGCAGCTGGTACCCAGGACCGTTAGAATTTGAACCCAGAATCTAAGTGTTAGTCACCCTGCTCTGGGATTACCTTTGCTCTCTACCTGTGCAACTGACAAAGTAGCCCAGGGCAAGGTGACCCAGCAATCCCAAGGCCGCCCCCACCCTCCAGGGTTGTTACCATGCCTGTCACCTCTACGTGGTTGTGGGGATGAGTTGTCACAGACCCCAGTGTCGTGTCTTCACCTGGGGGGCTTGGAGATGCCCAGGCAGGAACCTGGAATCCTGGGCTACTGACCTCATAATGCCAGCTGGCAATGAAGTCACCAGAGGTGATGATAATGCCCTCCCTCCACCCTGAGCTCCAGGTGAGCCAGGATTCATCCCCAGCAGGGCTCTGTCCTGAGGCCTTTGGGCCAGACCGCAATGGGGGAAGGGGCACTGGGGGGGAGGCATGACGCTGTCTGCACAGAGACATGCACACATCCCACTACCATTTACCCAAAAGCGGCCCCATGCCCTGTGGTACTGGGGAAACAGTGCAGGATACAGACCCAGCACGGCCCTGGAGGAGTACACAGGAGCTTGGCCAGTGGTCACATGAACCAATATGAAATGAGAGCAGGAAGGCAACCAAGTGGAGCACTGGAGGCCTTTCTGGAGGAAGGGACTGCTAGCCTGTGAGCTAAAGACAAGGGGAGGTTACCAAAGGGGACATGAGCCGGAAAACAGTTCTTAAGAAAAGGGGAAGAAGGGTCCCTGGCTCGTCGGTAGAGCATGCGGTACAGCATGTGACTCTTGATCTCAGGGTCGTGAGTTTGATCCCCCTGTTGGGGGGTAGAGTTTGCTTCCAAAAAAAAGAAAGAAGGAAGAGGGTGCGAGGTATGGTCGGGAGGTTGGCCGAGTCCCAACTGGGCAGGGCGCTGAGGCCAAGGGTAGGATTTTTTTTTAACAGCTTTACTGTGGTATAGTTTCTTTCTTTCTTTTATTTTCTTTTTTTTTTTTTTTAAGTGTATTTATTTTGAGAGAGAGAGACCGAAAGACAGAGAGAAAGAGAGGGAGAGAATCCCAAGAAGGCTCCGATCTGTTAGCATGGAGCCTGACTTGGGACTCGAACCATCGAACTGTGAGATCATGACCTGAGCTGAAATCAAGATTTGGATGCTCAACCGACTGAGCCACCCAGGTGCCCCGCATAGTTTATAAACAATAAAATTCACCCATTTATTAGTGTACAATTCAATGATTTTTAATAAATTTACAGAGTTGCGCCACCACCACCACTGCCAAGGGCAAAGTCTGAGGGCAAGGCGCCAATCCTCTCTTGCTTCTTTGCTGGCTAGAATAGACTCCCAGCCGTCCTACCTGCTGACAGAAGGCTTCTTGGAGGAGGTTGCATTCCAGAGGGGCCTTCAGGACCCGGACGCACTGGCCCAGTAGGGCCCACCATTCCGCCATCGTCTGGGCAGGCCAGCTTTGCAGACCTGCACACTCTGGCTCTTCACATTCTTCCCCACACTTCCATGTGCACTCCTGAAATCCCTGCTACACCCTCTTCATGTCCCCTCCACCAACTTTGGAGCTGGTCTTCTTGGCCTCCAGGGGAGGTGAGATGGACAGACAGACTGATGGTGGGCAAAGCAGTGGTGGTGAAGAGAAAAGACCACAGGCTATGGTGGTTGAACTTAGATGAGCTGAGCAAGCTGGGGGGGGGGGGGGCGGGCGGGATTGGGGGTGGCATCTCTGATTTCCATGATTCAGCCTAGGGAGTTTCCAGAGGGGAAAAAAAGCCCCACTCAGGCCCAAGGAGATGCACATGGAGACAGTGGTCTTGGAGGCTGGGAGAAATGCAGCCCTCGCTAGAGAGCACAGGGCACACATCCAGCTATAGGTGAACACACATTCGAGCACACACTAACCACTGCTAACACCCAGCAGATGGCCTGGAGTAGGACATGTCCTCAGTACTACTAGAATTTCCTCAGGACTAATAACCCCCCAAGACCAACTACCAAAGACAGCAGGGGGCTACAGTTCTGTTTCCCTGACTCCATACCCCTGACCCTCTTAGACCCCTTCACCTAGGGCAGGCACAAACCCCATTACGTGAAGAATGAAACATGCTAAAGAAGACCCCAGGAGTACACGGTACTTTACTCTCCTTTACAGAGCTCTCAAAAAACAGCTGGAGGAGGGGGTCAGCCCATTTCATGGACAAGAACACTGAGGCCCCAGGCAGGCAGTGTCCCCTGACCTGCAGCTCTAGGGAGTGATCTGGGACACTTCAGATAAAGACAAAGCCTTCCTTACCAGGTACCTCTGTCAGGCCAGGTTCCCTCCCTAGAAGAGCGGAAGGATCAGAAGAGTCATTCCTCTCTGTGTGACCTTGGCATAAGGCGTCTGAGTCTGTTTCTCTGTCTATCACATGGAACCAGGAGGGTAATAGCTAATATGTTAAGGAACGAGGACTTCCCGTGTGCCAGACACTGTATTCCTTGTCTCACTGAATCTTCCTACACACCTTCTGAAGGAAGATGATTACTGCCCCATTTAGAGCGGGCAGTTGGGTAAACAGTTGTGATGTAGAGAAAGCAATGCCCTCTCCATTTGGGACCCTCTGGATCTAGACTAACGTTTCCCAAACTAATGACCAAGCTGACACCGACCTGGGATCAGAGCCCACCCACTCACTCACTCAGGATCTCCCTCCCGCTGGGTAAGCCGAGGAAGGCTAGCTCAACATAAGTGGGCCAAGGAATTAGAGGAGGGGGATCTATCTTTCCAGGGCTTGTGTGTGGGGAGCAAGGGTGTTAACAGGACCATGTAGGGGACGAGAGTCCTAAAGTCTAGGTTTCTGGCTCCATCCTGTCTCTTCCTGTTGACTTGACCAAACCTCTTGCCTACACTGAGCCTCAGTCTCCCATCTGTAAAATGGAGAATGGATCTTATTCCTCACCCCAAACTGTAAAAAGTCACTATCCCTGAGGGGCCCACGAGGAAAAAGGTAGAGAGACACAGAGAAAAGACTCTAGACAGTGACCCCCTCCCATCCTCTAAATCCCAGAGAACTTGAATCTGCCTGTGATGTGATTTGCAGATAGGGAAACTGAAGACTGGAGAGAAGGGTTTTGAATAGGTCATAGGGTTGAGAAAAAGCCCCACATATAAGACCTATTTGGGAAAGCAGTATCTAGCTCTTTCCCAATCCTATGTCCCCAGAAGACGTAATAGCAGACCCTAATAACGCACACTCACTCTACCAGGTACTGTGCTAATAAGCATTTTACACACATTTTCTCACTGAATTCTTTCTGTAACTCTTTAACTAGTATTGTCACCCATTTACAGGGTGAGACTCAGGGAAGTAAAGTCACCTGCCTACGGTCACAAGGTCAATAAGTGGCAAAGCCAGGATTTGGAAACCAGGTCTGTGTGACCCCAAGGCCTGGCTCTCCAACACTGGCCAAGGGCTCTGAGGGACATGGAAGGAGGGATTATGGCTGGAGGATGAGGTCCAGTTCAGCCCAGCCTAGGGGAACCCCCTAGGTTTCCCATGGGTTCTGGGGGATGGCTCTCAGGCTCTGGGCAAACGTGTGAAGGCACTGTTGCAGAGAACTCTGCAGCTGTACCCTAAGGCCCAGGAAAAGACAGGGGAAGGGGCTGCGGGTGGGCCGGACGGGCCAGGCTAGGCCAGAGCTCCGGGCATTCCGGCGGCCTCCGCAGGAAGCAGAATGGGACGGAAACCGGCTCCTGCCTCCTCCCCCAGAATCCTGTGGGCAGCCCAGCCGGGCCGCACAGAGGCCCTCTTTGTGCCTGCCCCAACCCGCCACCCGCGGCTGGCCCAGGGTTTTGAGTTTCCTGGGGGGTGGGGGCCCTGTCACTGCTAAACCTCCAGCTACCTCCCCCTCTCAAGGGTGGTCACAGCAGTCCACAGCTGGCGGAGGAAGTGAGTGGATGGCCAGGACTACCCCAGAGACCCTGGGGGGCCTGGAGTCTGCCCACATCTCATTCCCCCAACACTTACACACCCTAACTGGGGGCTGGTGGTGGCCAGGGACCCAGAAACAGAACCTGAGAGGCCATCCCACCTGAGGCCACCCTCTCTGCCAGAAGCCACCAAGTTCACCATGTGAACCCGGGACCTGCCCCCGTCACACTCCATCTTGGTGTTCTTGGGCCCAGGTTGGTCTACATAAAGAGGCTGACCAGGCTGGTAGGACAGTCCATCTGTCAACCACCATTTCCCACTCTCCAGGGGCTCCCTGGACACACAGAGCACATCAAGGGGGAGGCCTCAAGCTCACTTCAGCATTTCAGGGACAAATGCCTCCTGGGTGGTATAAATGTGCTCAAGGAACACTGGGCCCCAGGGAGTGAGCTCTGGCTGGAGTGCGTATCGTGAAGAGCAGCACTATGGACCAGGATATCTGCATGTATCCACCTGGGAGGTGTGTCAGATACTGCGCGTGCTGTGTGCATGAGTGTGTGTGTCTGGGGACTCCGGGTGTGCCCAGGTGTGAGTGCACAGACTCAAGATGTCACTCTGTGGGTGTGAACACTGATGTATATATGAGGCTTATAAACCAGTGCAGGTGAATGTCTGTGACCGTGTTACCTCCTTGTGTGTACAAGTAGAGTGTGTGTTATCTACATCTGTGGATGTGAGCATACGCCTCAGTGTGCATGTGTGTACAGTATAGTGGTTTACGTGGCGGGTAGATGTTTGTGGGTTCTTCTGGCCCATGAGTGTCAACACACTGCCGCCGTGTGTATACCAGTGTGGTTGTGTGCATGTGCACACACGGAATTGTATCAGGGCCTCTAGGGGTTCTGAGATGTGAATGTGGGGCCTGACTGGAATGGGGATGGTGCAGACAGGAACTGGTGCCAGGTGCTGGGGCCCCTATGGAAACAGGAAGCTACGCACAGGTGTGCTTGAGCTTTGGTGGGGGTTGGGTTCCACCCACGTTCAGTTTGTCCCCCTGAGAAACCAACCCAGGGTTCCACTAGCCGAAAGCCTGTCCCAGTCACGAGGGAGGCACCTTCCTTGCCTGTTGTTCAAGACTTAACAGCTCTGACCAGCGTCTTACCCAGCCTGCCTGGCCCGAGCGTGGAAAAAACTGGAAAACAAAAGCCCCCAGACCGCAGGCCCTCCCTGCAGAGGCGTGGGGGAGGCAGGCATGAGGCAGGAGGCTGAGGAGGAAGGAGGGAGGTGTCGCCGCAGCCCCGGAACACAAAAATAATGAGGCGAGAGGGGCCATGGGGCCGAGCCGGCTGGTTCCGGAGTCGCTATCTGACCTTGACAGATGCCACAGCTGGGCGCCTGGAGAGGAGCCGCCGCCACGGTGCTGCAGAACAGCCCCCACCCCCGCCACCTCCCCCAGGCCAGGTCGATGGATGTCCAGGCAGGCCCAGCCACAACAGGCAGCCACTGCACCCGGTGGGAGAAGGAAGGCCTCAGAGTGCATCCCAGTTAGGGGGTGGGGGTGGAAGGTATGAAGGCAAGGGAGTGGGGGCAGGGCACTGTAGGCCACGGGAGGCAGCTATGTGGTCTCCTGAGGGCACCCTGGCCCTCAGGTGTGGCTATGTGTGTGAGAAACACAGAGCATGCTATTGTGCTTGTGTAGCTGTGAGTCTGAGTGGAAGGGAAGCAGAGTGTGACTGTGTGTGTAACAGAGACAAAGATCATACTTGTGTGTGTCCTTGGGGTCACACAAGGCTGGAGAGTGGGGCTAATGTCTCTGAAATGGGTGTGGCCAAATCACTCAGGGGTGGGCACTGATCCCTCCTCTGTCCCTGTCCAGAGCCACCACAGCTATCCTGGAGCCATGGTACAAGCCATGCTGGGGCTAAAGGAGGGAAGGAGGACAAAGAGAGCCACAGGCCCCACCACCACCAAGTTCTGTCACATGCACATGGAGCAGAGTTACCCCTGCGGCCCTCTCTGCCTAACCTCTTTCTCACTGTGGTGGGGACTTTAAGCATCGGTGATGGACACCCGGCTGGGCACCACCACTCTGGGGACACCAGTGAGGGGCTGGGGTGTGAGCTGCAAGAGGGGATGCTGGGCTGGAGGCGGATTAACAATTCCGAGCACTGGCTGCATAATTAAAAAATCATTACAGGCGGGCGGGCAGAGCTGAGTGTGAGCTCACGCTCAGAGCAGGCGGGGACACTGCCATGGCGCTCCCCCTCCCACTGCCTCCCCGAGGAAAAATCCCACCTGCTAATATAATTATGGAAAAACACAAGCACAGAAATTTGGTTTCAGCAAACAACGTGCCTGAGTGCCCAGGGCCTGCCTGGCCCTCAGCACAGCGAGCAGGCTGGTCACCCGTGCCCAGAGCTCATGGCAGTGAGGCAGGCCCTGCTGGGTCCATACTCCAGACCCTGAACTCCACCCTCCCAGAGCTCACAAGAGAGGGAAGTAGGGGATATAAAGCCCAGTTCCTCAAATCTCGAATCAGGAGAAGATTGGTCAGTCCTGATAATTTACAAACAGGGAAACTAAGGCTAAGGAATCTGCATTAGGTCACTGTGTTCCTGACAAAGCTGAGGGGAAGAGGTGGGTTCCGCTGCAACACTTCAGGAGCTCAATGCCCGGCCCTACCCCTTGCCCTGCATCTCCCAGCTTCCCTCTCATCAGCCGCCCCCCCCCCCCCCCCCAGCTCCGGCTCCTTCCACTCTTGCTGTGCTGAGCAGAGCGGCTCTGCCTGAAACTGAATGGCACTGTCCAACCATGTGCCCCAGCACCGACGGAAGCCTACCCTCGCCTGTACCCCACTGTGGGGGCGTGGGGAGCCCCAGCCTCCCAGTTCAGGGACAGGGCGTCCTGGGCTCGTCTGGGTTAAGCCAGGCGAGCCGAGCTGGCTCCCGCCCCGAGAAACGCGGCCAGCTCTGGGGCACAGGCCCCAGAACGGCAGGAACAGCCGCCATCACCTCGGGCCTGGAGCGGGCGGCGCGGGGAGGGGAGCCGGGCCTAATTAGTCGGCCTGGGACCCGGCCGGGCGCCGGGGCGGCAGACGCAGCAGCCAGAGCCGCGCAGGCACGTTCGCGGCCGGCCGGGAGGCGGCGGGGAGCCGGGAGGACGCGGCGCCCTGAGACGCTGTGGGACAGGCGGCCTGGGAAGGACCGGGCCAAGGAGATTCCGCACCGAGCAGGCCTACCTCCCCTCATTCCTCGGTGCCACCAGGCGCAGCAATTAGAGGCTTTCAAAGTTTGTCCTTAATTGGTTTCATTTTTGCCTCATAAATGATTCATGGCCCCAGAGGTCTGCGAGGCGGGGGGAGTGGCAGGGGAAATTTGGGGAGGCTTTTGCCTGGAGCCAGGCCCCCTACCTGAGGCTGGGGAGGGTATGACAGGGGCTGGGGAAGCCTTGGGCAGGTGGGATCCTCCAGAAAAAATAAAAACCTAGGCCCTCTCCTTGGGGCACTAATTAGAAACTGTAACTCCTTCTCTGCAGACGAGAGCTCTGTGTCCAGGCCCAAAGCCACCGCAGCCGCTGGGGCCCCGAGAGCGAGAATAATAATGTAATGGTAACACAGTAACAGTGTCAACAATAATAATAACCATGGCGGAACACTTAAGGAGGCATGGAGCTAAGAACACATGCATTATTTCTTGTAACCACTCCCCCATCCCCAAGCTCTACCAGGCAGAAGTACCAAGATCCCCATTTCACAGATGAAGAAACTGAGGCTTGGAGAGATTAAGATCTGCCCTCTGACACTCTGATGCCAGAGCTCCTCACTCCCCACTCTTGGGAGCACAGGGCTTAAGCCTGGATACTGGGAACACTGCCCGCCAAGTTGATCAGGAGCTGCAGGCCCCAGGGAAGTCAGGGAAGGTAGTGAGGCCCACACAAGGTCCCCAGGAGGGCACCAGCAGCCCCACACCCACCTGGGCCAGGTTAGCTCTGTCCCTGAAAAGGCTGTGTTCGCCTTGGCTGAGCAACGTCCCCACAGAGCCTTAACTTGTCTGCCTACAAAATAGGAAAACAGCCCTATCCTATTTAGAGCTAACTCTGTGCTAGGCATGGGATACAGAGAGAGATGCCATGGACCCCACCCTCAAGGAGCTCCCAGTCTAGGGTGCTATATATGGCACCTATGGACAGATACACTCACAGGAATGTTTAACAGTCTGTGCAGAGAGCCCTGAACACTCAGCCAATGGTCTAATGGGCTGGAAGGCAGTACCATAGAGCTTCGTGGAGGGAAGGTGGGTTGAAGAAGCTTCTTCTCCCTTCTGACCCTATACCCAGCTTACACAGGATGCTCAGGGAATAGGTATGGCCTGCTTAAACCCAAGCCTCCAAGTCAGACCTTGAAGAAATTCAGTACAGACCACATCAGAGTGCTGTGGGATGCAAAGTGCCCAGCTCAGCCTGTCCATGATGGTCACTTTTATTCTGAACAACTATCAGGTGAGGCCTACACAATTAACTGCAGGTCCCATTTGGGTCGTGGGAACGTCCTGAGGGAACGTGCTAAACAAATCTGGGAGTGATGCTGTACGGAATGACTCCCCCTAGAGGGCCCCAGGGCTCTGGGCTGCAAGCTGTTGGCCCCTGGGTGCCCCACAAGTATCACCTCCTCTTGTGTCCTCCAGTTCCTCGGTCCAACCACATGCACCAGATTCCCTTCCAAAACCCTGTGGGCTTTCTCAGGCCCTGGCACCAGCACAGTCCCACTGGCTCCCTGTTCTCCCACCCGGCCTGGTGCCAAGGCCAGACACCTCAAGTGATTCTACCACCTTGTGCCTCACCACAGCACTCTGAGTGGCCTATGTGATCATCCCATTTAACAGATGAGGAAAGTATCTCAGAAAAGCTGAGGAACCTGCCCAAGCCACACAGCTTGGAAGAATGCAGGTCCAAACCTCTTGAAAGCCCAAGTTCCTCACCTTGCTGACCTCCTGCAAGTCAGTATCCCTGACCTGTCCTAACAGTCCATTTGGCTCTCATTCTCCTATTTTATAGATGGCTACCTCTTGCCCCAGCCCTTACCCTCCCATAGTCTGGACAAAGACTTTACTGAGCCCACACTCCTCTAGACACTAGAACTTGGTCAGGGGCCCTTGCCAGGAGGTACTAGAAATGGGGTCTCTATGTACCAAAGGGAGCCCTGGGGCATGAGGCTCCTGCCTCAGCCAGCTAGGTCATCTTGAGGATTAGGTAGGGTGGTGGAGGAAGCCCCTACATGCACACACAGGGCAACATACATGTCTGATAGTGGGATCGGGGCAGGAGACACAACAGGACCAGGGGAGCCAGGGTTGGGGGCTGGCCACGTTCTCTGGCCCTCTCCTTAGGGAACAGAGCCAACTTTAAGGCCCCTGTCACTTGGAACTTGGAAGGGGGTTGCCCGTGGAAGTATTCCTCCCCTGGGAAGAAGCCTAAGCTTTATACACCCCCTAAGCCATCCTGCTGGAGGACAGAGCTTAAAAGATGGGCAAGTCACATCCTCTCTGGGCCTCAGTTACTCCATCTGCACAATGGATCTATAATGTCCCTTGAACCCTTTAGAAAAGCCTTTGGGTATAGGTTTAGAGGTTTTGAGAAAAGAGATTTATAAGAAGTGGACAAAACATTCAGCTGTCTATGCTGGCTATGGACACTTGAGACACTGGGATTGGTATACAGAAGCTTGACAATGGCTTGTTGAACATGCTAACAAGTGGCGGAGTTCTCAGGATGCCCAAGTTCATCTAGCACGTCCAGTCAACACACACTTTCCAGGTGCCAACACTGGGTGAGGATACTAGTCTGCCTCTTCCTCCTCACTGTGCTTCTGCCTGCACCAGGACTGCCCAATCAGGTCACTGGGGTCCCTCTCCCCAGCCTGCCCAGGAAGCTGCACGTCTCAGGCGGGTCAGCACTGACGTCAGTAGGACTGGCTGGGCGTGGAGCCTGCCACCTCCGGAACCACCAATTAATTAACTTTTTCAAATTAATTTCCCAAGCAAAATTCCATAATTACATCTATCTGCATCAGCCTGAACTGGGCAGGCAAGAGGACCCCAGGCAGGCAAGAGGACGAGATCGAACGTGGGGTGAGGGATGACCGTACCAGCCCCAGGACCAGTGCAGGGAGGTGCTGGGGGTTGAGTTTCACCCAGCGAAGCAATTGCCTGATGTCCTTATGGATGCTGTCTGGAAGGGGAGGAAGCTAGAAAGCCAGAGCTCCCTGGTCAGGACGGGGGGGCGCTCAGGGAGACTCACACCTGCCCAGCTCATCCTGCTCCCCCATCCCCCACCCCATGCCCCCAAACCACAGTGGGTCTTGGCAGGGCCCAGTAGCAGCACAGGCACTGTGAGGTTGAGGAGGCCGCGGCTGCAGCGTTCTAATTTCCCAAAGGGGCTGAGATTAATTAGCTCACACACAGGCGCAGAGAGGAAGAGGAGAGTGGGAGCAGGGGCGGGTAGCATCAGGCGAAGAGCTGGCTGGCGCCCCTCCCTGCCCGCCCGGCAGGCAGGCAGGCAGGCAGGCAGGCAGGCAGGCAGGGAGGCGGGCGGGCGGGCAGGCGGGCGGCCTTGACAGCCTGGGTGCTCTGAAGGTCAGTGGCCAAGCCGGCTGAGCCAGCAGACTGGCACTGTCTCCTTCCCAGAATCCCTGAGACCAAGGTTGGGCGGGGGACAGCAACCAGGAGGACAGCTCGGGGTATTCGCCAGGGTTCCACTGTCACTACCATCGACAGAGTCTGCGCCAGGTGCTCTGTCCACACTTTGTTTTATCCTCACAGTAGTAACCCAGAAGTAAGCACCAAGGTTCACCCATTTCACAGATGAAGACACTGAGGCTCAGACTTGAGGCGCCTGGGTGGCTCAGTCGGTTAAATGCCTGACTTCGGCTCAGGTCATGATCTCACGGTCCGTGAGTTCAAGCCCCGCGTCGGGCTCTGTGCTGACAGCTCAGAGCCTGGAGCCTGCTTCAGATTCTGCGTCTCCCTCTCTCTCTGACCCTTCCCTGTTCAGGGTCTATCTCTCTCTGTCTCAAAAATAAATAAACATTAAAAAAATTTTTTTTTAATAAAAAATAAAAAAAATAAAATCCAGGCTTGCCCAATTCTAGAGCCTGCCTTGTTCCTCCTGGATCCGGTGGCCAGTGTGAGGGCTACAGGAACACTGGGCCTGGGGGACCTGGGAACACCAGCTGAAGGCATGTGGGTGTGTGTCTGACTGACTTACCCCTCCCCCAGAGAACATGTTCAGCAGACTGTCTGTCATTTCACAGATGTAGAAACTGAGACCAGAAAGGGGAAGTGACTTGCCACATAGCCCAGGACCCTAAACCCAGAGAATCTCCTCCTCCATCTGAAGCCAATACCAACTTCCAGAACAAAAACCTGACTCAGTGACCTCTACTGAGTCCTGACCTAGGGCCACACTGTGCCTGGTGCTCTCAGTGGCTAACTGGCACACTGACTGGGGGGTGGGGGGTCACTGCTCTGGCTGCCCCTGTGTACAGAATTAGATTATCTCTAACTCAAGGGCACTTTCTCGACTACTCCATGCAGGGCTCCCTAGAAGGGAAAGGAGCCCCCAGGAAGGTGGGAGGTTGGGGGATGCAGGAGGTATGTGACCCTGACCAGGACTCCAGGTGGCTCCCACAAGCACAGCAATTGAGTTTCCCAGAACTTGTGTGCAAGGATATCCCCGAAACCGTAAGCCGTACCAATCTGCTCCCCGGTGCATCCCCTGGTCTTCTACCCCAGTCCCAGTGAATCACAACCCTTGCAGAAGCCAGAGTCAACAGGGCTCACCCTTCCCAGGCCTAAGGAGTCAGCAGTCCCAAGGCCCGTGTCCAAACCTGGGGAGTGCCCTGAGATAGCAGAGGGCCCTAGGACAGTCATGGAGCTGGGCACAGGTGGGGAAGAGGATGGCCCAACCAGAAACATTACTTGTCATGTGATTATGGGGATGGGTAGGACCCCCCCTGCCCTGAAGCACAGTTTCAGACCATGAAAGTGTCCAAGTGGGCTTTGGGATCGGGCTTCTTCTCCCAATCTATAGCTCACATTCTAGATGGCCTCAGAGAAGTTGCTTGACCTTGCTCAGCCCATTCCACGGTCTGTAAAGCGCACAGGATGACAGCCCCACCCTCGTCAGGGTCCTAGAGAGGACAGAAGTTCTCAGTTGCAGGGCCAGCATACAGAAGGTGCTCAACAAATGACAGCTGTATTATTTTTACTGCCATCATCAGCCAGTACAAGAGCGTCAAGAACAGCTCAAGCCAGGAGTGCTGGGTAACCTAGGTTGTGGCCCCAGTTCTGTCACTGTTTGCCTTTGAATCTGAGCCAATCCCTTGTGCTTCAGTTCTCCAGCCCCATGGAGATCATTTCTCCCCTGCCCTCTTACCTGAAGGAACAAAGAGACATGAACATTGGTAGAGGTCTGGAGTCTATAGAGAGGGCAGCACTCAGCTGTCCAGGCCTGCATTGCCTTTTCTGGCCACAGGAAGAACACATCTATACTTCCTGCCAACCTTTCCTCCTCCCTCCCTGGGCCCCCAGCCCGGCCTGCTCTATGTCAGCACTTCTGTCTCCAGTGGTCCCAACAGTGCATTCACACAGGTGTCTGCCAAGCCCCTCACCACCCTGCAAAGAACCTATTTGCCACCTGTAAGTCCCTGCTGAGTCTAACTTGTGGCCTTGTTGTGTACTGGTGGGTTGGGGAACTGAGAATGCATAGACTCATATCTATTCAATCCATAGAAGTCGATCTATGGTTGACTCTGCTTCCTCCCATGTTGTAAAGCCCCCAGGGATGTCCAGACACCCAAGGACCCCACATTCCTCTCCCTGGGTCCAACCCATTCCCATGCCTCCCCCTCCCTGTGGCCCCAAGGTCAGCCTCTACACTCCCACACCTTAGCGTTCCCTGAGAACAGCCCTAAAGAAGGCTGAATCCAAGATAGTCTAATTAAGGAGTCCTTGTGGTGAGGTACCACTCCCAGGAAAATGCCAGCTTTGGTGGAGCAGTCAGTTCGGGAGGAGGTCTGGATTCACCTGGAGATCCAGGTGAGACATAGTGAGAACCACACCCCACTATCTATTTCAGGTCTCATAGCTTTGAGACACAGAGATAAGGTTCATACTCATTTTATAGGTGGCAAAAGTGAGGTCAGAGTGGCCCATGATTGCAAAGCAGGCAGTGACCAAGCCAAGTTTGGAGCCCAGGCCTGTCCCACTCGAGTCCATGGCTCAGGGGACATCCAATCCTCCTGACTGACCATTGCTGTTTGTTTACTTCAGAATGCCTGGGCCCTTCCTTCCCTCCCTGACCACTGTCTAGGCCTTTATGAGGGAGATCTGTGTGGTCAGGAGATGGGAGCTAGCCTGGGCCCAAGACCTTACAGCCACCTTCCTCTTGACCCCTTCTGGGCTCTCTCAACCTTGTAGAGCCAGAATGATCTGTAGTCTGGGTGCTGGGTGATTGTGTCTAAAGCCCTTCATGACCATGAAGTCAGACCCATCAGACTCAATTCTCTAATCTGAAAACAGGTGTTTTTCAGTATATGAAAAACAGACATGCCCCCAGTTCTGCCCAGTCCAGGGAAGGCAAGCCCTAGACCCAATGCACAGCAGAAACTTACAGGCTCCTTGAGGGCATCCCTCCAATCCAGCAGCCCAGCCGCTCCTGGTATTCAGGTCAACTCTGTACCCATTTTGTAGGCCAGTAGACTAAGAACCAGGAAATTTGTCTGAATTCTAAATCTCAGGGTACCAGTTGCAAGGTGGGGGAGATGATGAGATTTGGGAGCCAAAAGAACTGAGGAAAGCGGGTGCCAGAGTGAGCAGGCAGGCTCCTGGGGCACAGCTCACTAGAACAAGGGGGTCTCTTCCCCCAATTTCTGGTACCCCCAAACTCCCAAGGACCTGCCCGCTGAGTGGGGCAGCAGCTGGCCACTCGGCACTCCCAGGAAAACATATCTTCCACAGCTTTTCTTTTCCAGGTCTTTCCTCTTCCTGGCTACCTCTGTATCTCTCCCCCATTTGTACCCAACCTGCTCTACCGGGGTCAGACTTCATCCTGGAGGTCAGGGTGGGTTTAACATTTCCAAGCCTGACACTTGGGCCTCTTCCCCTAGAGAAAGCCAAGCCAGCCTGGGGAATGGGAGAAAACACCTCCCTTCTCACACCTACCTTACAGAACTCAGGTGACTCTACATTGGCCAATGGTCATTTGGGTAAGTGGTGCCCCAACTGTATCATGTGTGTTTGCATGTGTGTGTGTACACATGTGTGGGCACACATGCCAGGTTCTGTTGTGTCAGTGCTCCTGGCCCGATTCTATGGGACCATGTGGTTGTGGGCTGTGTCCTGAAGATGGAGCAGACATACAACTTCACTGCAGCGGTGTCTGGGGTCCTCCCAGGGGTACAGCACGCCCACGTGTGACTACGTATGTGCCAACATGTGTACATGCCAGAAGCCAGGGCTGTGACTGTAAGCGTCCACAGATTAGGTGACCAGGACCGCACTGTGTGCATTGGTTGTATGTGCTGGGCCCTGTGGAACTACGTGTGCTGAGTGAAATGTGTCTGTCCCAAGCGTGTGCCCCTGGGTGTGCCGTGTGAGGAGTGCGTGAGTGCGCTCTGCCTGCAAGGCCGCAGGGCCTCGTGGGGCTGCTAGGGATGGGGTGACTCACGTCTCCTGAGCTCATCCTGCCGCCTGCCCGCCCGCCCAGCTCACCCTGCTCTGCTAGGCTCATGGCCGCCAGCACAAGAGTGGCGGGGGGGGGGGGGGGGGGGGGGGGGGAGGGGGGGGGGGGGCAGGGGGGGGGGCGGCGCAGGCAGACACGGCAGGGAGGCTGGCTTGATAAATAACCTGCCTCTTCCCCAGGCCTCAGAGAATGGGAGGCTGTACCACAGGGAGAAGGGGGGAGTAGGGGGAGGCCGCCCTGGCCCCCTAGGCTCCGGCTGCCCTGGCCCCCACAGCCCAGGCTGCGGCTCCGGTTCCTGTTTCATCGAAACCTGAGCTGGGAAAAGCCTATCGGGTCATCTTGCCTGTCCCGCCGGCCGCCAGGCCCAGGCAAGCTGCCCCTCAGGGGACAAGCCCGCAGCCTGGCCGCCCAGCCAGTGGGTGGGTGGGTGGGGGGAGGATATTTCTGTCCAGACTAAATGCAGCTCCAGGCCTCTGTCTGTCCCCCCACTGACAGCTGCTCCCAGGGGCCCCCTGGCTCTGCAGGACTAAATATAGTCCCCCCACCCCAGCAAACCCCCAATGTTCACCTCTTCCCCATTGGCCCCACCCACATGAGGGTAGAGAGAAGGCTGGGGAGCCCACCGTGTGATCTTGGGCCAGTGTAGCCCCCTCTCTGAGTTCTCAGATATGAAACATCAAGTATTACTCAACTCTAGGCCCTAACATGCCTAATAGGCACTACTGGAGAGCAGACCCCAAAGGGGACTAAATTGGGGTCTCTGTCCAGGGAAAGAAGGGCCAAGTTCCCCTCATCCAAGTGACTCCAACCTGCTTTCGCAAAAGAATGTCTGGGGGAAGCCCCTCCCCAGCACCCCAAGTACCTGTAGGCTTATAAACATGGCCCCTTCCACCCAGCCTGTTCCTTGCCCAGACTGGGCAATACCAGGCTCCTCCAATCTGCCCCAGCCGGACCCTGGCCAGGAAACAAGTTGTGCCAGGCTTGGGGGCAGGGGGGTTGGTGGCGGGGGTACATGGGAGCATAACAGCTGCTATTTCCTGGAGGCCAGAGTCGGGCACAACCCGGATTCCTGCCTGGCTCCACACTTCACCAGACAGCTTCTCCGAGCCTCCAACACTCAACATGGCACCCCCTTCCCCAGTGTCAGCACCATATCAGACCCTAGCAAGGGTCATAGTCTCACTGCACTGGTACAGGCAGGAAGACAGTGCCTGACATACCTTCTGGTTTGGGGCTGGGGAAAACAGTGGTCTCTGCAGGGTTCAACAGGCGGGGGAGGCACCCCCACCTTCCCTCCCTGCCTGCCTGCCCACCCGGCTGCTTCCCCCAGCCCCACACGCACCAAATTCCCCACATGCCTGTCTGTCTCTGACAGCTCGCACAAATACTTGGCTGCACGGGCACCCGCTGTTCTGAGCCCACTGCGCCTCCTCCCCTGCCTTCCCCGGGGGG